>NC_137833.1:10381657-10391657 GCF_963921795.1 Nannobrachium achirus | reverse complement strand
TATCCTCTTATAGAGCCCATGGTTAATTACGCCCAAAGAGATTCACTACACTACAGTAATTTCAGACATGCAGGATATATTCGTCTTCATCATCATCATCATCTTCAATGTCCAACCTAATAGTGTTGACACAGTCTCAACCATAGCATAGAGTGAAAGGCAGGTTATTTGAGCAGCTGCACCGTCCCTTACAACCTGCTTTGCAGACACATTTGATGGGCTCAAGTACTGCCTTTGGAGCAGGGAGAGCAAGAAAACTGAAACCTGGAATATACCCTCCACTCTCTGAATTCCATCTATTTTCTTCGATTGGTGGAAGCACAGGGAAATTTGTCAGGTATGATTTATCCTGCATTGTGACGGAGTTGGCACGGAGGTAATGTGGTAGCAGTGCAGCACGAGTTGGAGGTAGCATCTCACCCTCCAAGTTATTTGACAGAAATAGTTCCCATCTGAGTAATCCCAGGGTTGTTGGACCTTTTGAACTGTAAACATGGCATGCAAAATGTTCGGACTGCAATGTTGATGGAAGCTCACAATTTATAAGCTCAGGAGGAATGGCCAATGACCTTGCCAAGGTCCTTGAAGCGGTTAGTGGCTTGGTCATCATCATCATCATCATCATCATCAAGTAGGCATTGACCCATGTCTTTTTGGTGATTCCAACAAATGTTCTTCCCCAGTCAACACCTGAAAAACGCAAAGGAACCCTTGACATTTGTAACATCAACTTGAACTCACTCGAATATATCAATTTCCTTTTTTTGTACCGGAGGCAAGGACTTGATAAGGAATCGGGGTATCAGCCTCTTCATGTGTTTGCACTTCCTCAAAATCATGTCCCTTGATGAAGGTATCGTATTATGATGCCTACTTCGTCATACCTGACAAATTGCCCTGAGCTTCCATCAATTGAAAAAATAGATGGAATTCAGAGAGTGGAGGGTATGTTCCAGTCAGGTTTCTTGCCATCCCTGCTGCAAAGGCAAAGCTCATCAAATGTGTTTGCAAAGCAGGTTACAAGGGACGGTGCAGCTGCTCAAACAATAACCTGCCTTGCACTCTCCTCCCTGCAAATGATATAGTGGAAACTGTCAACATTATTAGGGAGGACATGTATAGTAGTGAATTTCTTTGGGTACAATTGACCGTGAGCTCTTTAAGAGGATAGGGTGCGGGTTTTGGGGTGACGATAACAAAGAGGTGTGTGTGTTGTGTTGTCAGTGTTAGTGCAATGCAATAAATGGACATGTTAGACTGTGCGCCCAAAGTGAGAAGTTGCAATACCTTAATTCTTGCAATACCTGTGAACCTGTCTGTCTAACACACACATGTTATAAATAATACTGAGAATACTAATAAAAACAGTTTCAAATGTAAAAATATATATACATATAAAAAAAAAGGAACTTCCCCATCAAGATTCGGCAGGCCTCCTGTAGTAACTCTGAGGACCCCCTAGGGGTCCGGGACCCCTGTGGAAGACCCCTGGGTATTTGCTACTACTCATTTTTGCTTTCAGAGCCCAGTTACAACAACTTTAATGCTTCAGTTATGATCTAATTTAACATTGCTCTGGAGCAGGAGCAAAGCGACTACTCAGATAAGCTCAGGGGTCTGTTTGGGGGGTCCCAGGTGAGGAAAGACCCCAACCAAAAGTCAGAAAAGTTATTCTGGCTGCTTTAAAAGAGTAATAAATGAACTCACGATGTTTTAAAACCTACAAAACAACTCTAATATTATGAAAATCGGACATTAACTGCCTGGCGTACTGTTCAGAGGCAGCCATCTTGGAAACATGGCAGCCATTTTGATTTTTCAGTGTCTAACGTGTTTTATCATAGGAACAACCCCTAAGGAGTACTTGTGAAAAGTTTTAGGTTTCTTTCCACTTGTGAAGTATTTTAGTGCAAAAATGCATTTACCTGCCCCGCTATAGTGGTCCAGGCACATACCACATAGACCGGCTTTACACTGCAGTCAAATCCAGCCCAAATCCGATTTGTTCTCAAATCTGATCTTTTGGCCCGACTTTTCACACTGCATTTGCAAGTGACACAGATCTGATCTGTGCATTCAGACAGCGTCAGCCCAAAGCTGCCCTGTGGCGACATGTATGCTTTGGTTACCGTGGTAACGACGTAGGCGTCATGACGTTACGTCACTACGTCGACGCTGGCTGATTACGTTCTGATTACGTTCAGGAAATGCGACATAATAGACCTTTGTAAACACACGTTAATATTGTTTTTCTCTCTTCTTTTCTTTACTCTTGTGTTTCGCTCTTCTCTCTCGTTTTCACTGTTTAGCTCACGTGTTTTCTCTCTTCTCTTTTGTTTTTCTCATGTGCTCAGTGGGCTGTAATCAAATAGTAAATACTCGCGCTCTGTAATGATGTAATTTACAGCCGCGCTCGGGTCTCGCTGCTCGCGCAGCTTGAAGTGACGCTTGGCCAAGTTGGCCAGTTTGATGTGACTTGAATGTGACCTGCATATAACTCAATGGGGTGGATGTGGTTGCTGCTTTCAGACTGTGTCAGATGTCCTCAGATCCGATATGGATCGGATTTGAAACTACCTCTGGATGTGGTTTTTCAAAATCGGATTTCATGTGACCTGAATTTGACATGTTTGGATTTAGACTATTTAAAAAAAAATCGGATTCCACTTTTGAAGTGACTCAGATCTGATTCAGGCTAGATTTCAGTGGCAGTGTAAAGCCGGCCATAGGCTCTAATGCCTGACAGGGTGTCGCAGGTTCGAATCCCATTCTCTACGACCTTTGCTGCGTGTCAGTTGTGTCACTCTCCATGTCTCTGCCCATTTCTTAGTCTAATGTCCTTTCATATTCAATAAAACAAATCTTAAAATGTGTCCCTATTCAGGACATTATTATCGCCTTGCAAAATTATCTGATCAGACCATTCCCCTGGTTTCGATTCCCAAACGCCAGCCCGTCTGCTGTATGTCGTTGCCCCACCTACTCTCTCCTCCACTGTAACTGCCAAACACAAGCCAGTCGGCAACCCGCCAATAACATCTAGCGCAAAATGATAGGTTCATTTTTTAACAACACAAATATTTGCACCGCTGCCTATTCTGGGCAGGTAATGATAGATGAACATTAGGCAAATATAAGCCAACATTCCAAGACAATCTGTCTTTTACAAGCTCACAACACGGCACAACGTTAAGCGTTCCGAGTGTGCATTTAAGTGATAGTAAACCAGTAAGACTCCCTAATCGGGAGATAAGCGACCATCAGGTCGCATACACAAACTTTGGAAGGCAATGGTAGCCAATCAGGAGGGAATATGGGACATGGGACAGATCCATGTTGATTACATAACTTTAGAGATACTGTGTACCGCTTTGCGTGATTATAGGGCAAAATCTGTAGGAGAAGTGTCTATAAAAAGGAGGTGACCAAGTACAGTCAACATAGTAGTGTGTATATATAGATATATATAGGCCTCTAGAGAGATTATGTGATTATTAGCATGTTAGACACATGACTCCAGGACAAAATTATGTAGTGATGCTCCGTGTCAAATTCACACAGAGATGAAACGCTGTCTGTCTGAATGGACACAGTGTCTCTATGGATGGACGGACAGACAGACAGACAGACAGTCCTTCAGTGTTGACAACACAGCGAGGCTGGGGAACGAAGTGTGGACTCAACTCTACATGACATTTTAATCAAGTTAAACTAGAAGGTCACCGATTAGTCTCACAGCAGCCAGTCTGAGGCACAACTCCTGAAAAGTTCAAAAGTGGTTCAGACTACAACCACTACAGGACGGTTTAAAAGCGCTGTGGCTTCCCTGTGCAGTCTGTGTTCGGGACTAGTAGAACCAACGATATGTCGGCCATTATATGACCTTTTCTTAGCGACTTCGGTATCAGCAATCGTGCAGCTGATGTGATGTTATCTTTAACCACTTGCAGCCTGGCGTTCATATTTCCTGGCATATCACTATAAGTGTGAATTCTTGAAAAGGGCTTAAAGGACTAGTTCACTCCCATAATGATTTTTCCTATTGGTTAGGCTACTTATGCCATGGAGACTTGAGTTCAATAATATTTTTTTGTATTTGTTGCATTCCTAAGACAATAATTTGATTACAATAAATATACCCCCATTGATTCCGGATGGGGACCCAAATGCATTTGTGTCAGTGGAATCAGTGGGTGTAAATTTACTATAATCAATGTTTTGTCTATGACAAATACAAAAGAATACATATTTTTGAATATATATTTTTCTCCATGGCATGAATAATCAATAGGAAAAAAGAGTCATTTTGGGGTTACTATTCCTTTAAGTAGTAAAAGAGGAGAGGAAAGGAGAGGAGGTCAAGAGATTTAAGAAGCTCTTCACTTATAATTTGAGTTCTGCTAGTGCGCGAACACACAAGGAGGGACACACGTTTTAGTTTTCTCCTACAGTCTCTCGAACAGAACACACACACACACACACACACACACACACACACACACACACACACACACACACACACACACACACACACACACACACACACACACACACACACACACACACACACACACACACACACACACACACACACACACACACACACACACACACACACACACACACACACACAGCAAAGAAAAGTGAAAGGACACCACATGACCGCCCCAAAAATAGACAACTTGGAAAAAGCCAAGTTCAAAGAAAAGAGGACAATAAAACCAGTCTGGTCCAGTTCGGATCAGACCACTTCCACAGAGCAGCAGACATGGTGAGTTCACAAGTTTCATAGAATAAACTATTGAAGTCGAATAAAAACTTTCAAACAGTTGAGTTCCAGTTCCGCACAAATTCAGTGTGTTAATTCATCCATTTGTAATCCAGAGAATTTACTAAATGTAATAACTTTTAGAAGTGTTTTTTGGCGAAATCTCTGGTAGCTCCGTTGCCATTACAGCATCGGTCTATGGACTGATAGAACTGCGATTCACAGAATTCAGTTCAAGACAATGCCACAGAATGAATGCTGTGGCGTCCTAGTGCAACGTTGTCCGAAAGAGTTTGTATTAAAGGAAAACTTCATGCACACATTTTCAATCCATCTCCATATAATTGGTAGTAGAGAGCAATGGTGCCATCTTTTAGTGAGCATTAGTGAGGACCGATTATATGACGATACTAGGGTTGGAGGCGGAAACCGCCGTACCGCCGTACCGCGGTATACCGAGGTCTACCGCGGTGTCATTGTGCTTACCGCGGTAAAAAGACAAAAAAAAGGTCTATTTTTTATTGGAAAACAAGCGAGTTTTAAAACGGGGGAGAAGCGAGGACCGCATGCCCTCCATGCCGCTCTGCTCTGGGCCGTGTACCACACGTTGGAAGCCACATACGTCACTCAGACACAGACCTGCACACAGTGCACAGGGCAGTAGAGTACGGAGCACAACTCTATGACGGAGCAGCATAAACTTTCTCTGTAATCCACTCGACACAAGGATGTTAATACATACCTTGTGTTGTGGCATATCTTTTCTTATTCATACTGATTACTGGCGGAGCGCGGGCCGCGTGGACTAAAACCGAAAATGAAACTATTTTACTTTTTCCACCGCGTCGCACGTTGTGCCCCGCCCGGCGGCGCGTCGGCGATTTTATAACCTTTTCTGTCAAGTCTTGTAACTAAAACCTGTATATAGCAGCACTCAATCACTGCGATTTGAGAGTTGAGACGTGACGTGAGTTTACAGAATCAATGTACACGATCTGACTACCCTTCCTCTTCTGGTTTGTTCACACAGCTGTTTGTGTCTGAAAAGCCCAAGTAGCTAGCCTACGTTACTATGGTAACCCGACAGTGCAGATCTAAAAGCTCAGAACGCGTTGCGGATGCGATGTGTTGTGAGCTTGTAGATCTGCTCCTTTGAAAGCCAGACCCGCTGTGCTGTACGGAGAAGTATAACTCGGGCAGTCAGGCTGTGTCGCCTCTCCACTGTGGAGAGGCGACTTTTGGGAAGATGATTGCAATATTTTGGCTTATCGCCGAACCTTAATTAATAGATACGGGGGTGCGGTAATTACCGCAGTACCGGCGGTAAATGGGAAGACGTTAATCGCGGTAACAAAATGTCCATACCGCCCCAGGCCTAGACGATACGGTTGAAAATGATGAAAAAGTGCTCATTTCACTTTAAAATACAAAAATACGTCCAGTGCCTGTGTCATTTTGGAGCCACATTTATTTGATTGTACAATGAGCACTATGTAACTTTACTCTTCTAGCCTGGATTTGAAACTTGTTTCCTGAACAAGTACTGAATGTATTTTATCACTGAGCTAATAGAGCCTGGCTGCTGGCTCAGGGGCCCTGGGATAAATTTAATCTTGACCTTCAGGTGAAAATCCATGTCAGATCCTGTGTCCTGGTCAGAAATGACCTTTGACACGATCTAAATGTGTAAAAGTTATATTGTATTAGCATACAACATACAGATTAAACAGTTGTTTAACCCAGAGTGCTGCTTTTAAGATGATAAAAAGGTACTTTTGTTCATTTGAAAAACAATACACGACATGACTTCAACTCGAGGATTTTTCCAGCGTGCAGAATTCTACTGCACACAACAGGACATGAGCTAACAGGGTGGAGAGTGGATGAATGGAGAGATAGATGGAAGAAAAAGAAAGAGAGAAAGAGGTGGAAGCGAAGGAGGAAACAATGTTGGAGACAGAGACAGGAAACATTTGAGACAAGCCTCCAGGGGTCAAGAGGCCACTTCAGATGTCACCCATCTGTCCGCTGTCTCTCTAAGGCAGGGGTTCTCAAAGTGGGGTCCGGGGACCCCCAGCGGTCCTTGTGTAGCATCGCAACCATTTTAACCACATCATTTGACAATAGATGATCTACAAGCTCACAGTTGTGACTTGTGTGTGTAGGAGCGCAAAGTACCAACGAGCTGGCCAGATGTATGGAGAACCGGGATGACTGGAAGCGACGATGGAAGGCTCGTCTGAGGACGACCTAGAGAGAGAGACACTGATCGTCCGGATCGAGAATCGAACCGGCGACGCCGCCAGGCATCCATGCCTATGTGGCAATGTGCCTGGACCAGTAGGCCATCGGACGCCCCTCAGATTGGCTACTTTTGATGCTTTTGTCTGATGCTGTAGTATGATAAGGCGCTCATTTAGGGGAAAAAAACACACAAAGTTAAAATATAGAGGTTTCTGCCCAACAATGACGATATATTACAGAGTAACTAGTTGGTGGCCAACACTGGGCAGAGGGGGATTGAACCTGCGGAGTGCAGCGTACAGGCCGTTCCTCTGTGGCTCCATGGTGCAAACAGCCAGCTCCCATCATGCTCCCATCTGGGTGGAGGGGGTTGGACCTCAGCCAACAGCCATATTATTATCATGATAATAGTCATCATAGTAAGGAGCTTTACGTAAAAGCCTCCAAATGGACTGCTGTGTGTGTGTGTTTGTGTGTGTGTGTGTGTGTGTGTGTGTGTGTGTGTGTGTGTGTGTGTGTGTGTGTGTGTGTGTGTGTGTGTGTGTGTGTGTGTGTGTGTGTGTGTGTGTTGCAATATGTTGTATTGTTATTAGTACACCAAGAAATTGGATTTATTGTTAAAATGTTTCTATTCATCCAAGTTGTTTGTTCCTTTTGGGGTGGGTGGGGTTGGCTCTGTCAGGCCCAATAGGAGTATTCTAATTTAGTTAAAGCTTTCAGACACTACTTGAGAGACATTATATCAGTGGTTCTCAGGACACAAACAACAGTTTCATCTATGTAAATCTTTCTCCCAGGGGCGTCAATTGGGTATGGCAGGGGTATGGAGCTGCCATACCCTGGGTCCAGGGGGGAAATAACAGTTACTTTTAAATATAAATCCATGAATGTCTCTTTTGTCTATCTGTTATGTTATTAAATTACAGTAAAATAACTACAAATGCAACATTTAACAAAATGGTCACTTTAACAAGGTATTATAATTATATTCTCCACACTTATATTCTCCCTATCTTGACAAAATGGTACATTCCCAGGTTCCGCAGGTCAGCTGCACAGGTGCAATGCATTATTGTTAATTGTGGCACGTTTACTAACATGCCAAGTTTAGCTGCACTTGAACAACCGTTCCAGGCTGCCATATCCAGCCCAAGAAACCTGTGTAAAAATCTGACAAAAGTTTTTTTTTTTTTCAGACATTGTGAAAATAGCCGATCTACATGCTCACAACGCCTCGCAGCGCAAGGCGTTGTGAGCATGTAGATCGGCTATTTTCACAATAGAACCGTGTTATACAAAATGTAATGCCTCTTTTCCATGAGGAATCCCATCTTTGCCATACCCTAGCTTTTGCTTAACTGACGCCACTGCTTTCTCCCTAAGATACAGTGTGTCACGAGGAACAGATGGAAAGTAACTTCATACTCTACATCTGCAAAAACTACAGATCTACAAGCTCAATGCGTCGCAACGTGATGCGCTTGTAGATCTGCTTATTTTTTGTAAAGAGATTTGGTGTAGTTCGACAAAGAACGCACCAAGTAGCTTACGGATCTCAGGTCTGTTTTACAAAGTATAGAGGGTCTAAGTGGTTAAACTGAAGTAATAGTGATAAATTCCAAATCTGGAAAAGTTTTTGGGAAAAGTGAAAAACAGGCATCGCTAATGGTCGATGCCTGTGTGCAAATTCAGGCCACTGAGGAGAACCAGGCAACAGACGGATTTTAATGACAGAGGTTTGCTTAACTACAGTATACTGTATAAGGATGTATGTTTTGTGATAAATACGCTGCAAAGGTCATGTCATCAACATGGATCTGTCCCAACATCAACATGGATCTGTCCCATTTCACATATTCCCTCCTGATTGCCTACCATTGCCTTCTAAAGTTTGTGTATGGGACGTGACGGTCGCTTATCTCCCGATTAGGGAGTCTTACTGATATATATATATATATATATACATATAGATATATATATATATATATATATATATATATATACACACACACACACACACACACACACACACACACACACACAGGTATATATATATATATATACACACACACACACACAGGTATATATATATATATATATATATTTTTTTTTTTTTTTTGACATAGAACAAGGGTAAAAAGGTACCAACAACGTGAATAACACTATTTTTGTTTACAAATGGAGCCGCAGTCGGCAGGAGTGTGTGTTTGTTGTGCAACACACATGTAGTGTGTGTTTGTTGTAACACACAAATGTAGCAGGCTTATAGCAGCTGTGTCTGGATGCCCTTGTACACTTGGCTGTTCCAAGATTTCTATTTTTGGGGTGATCGTGTGATGTCTTCCACGTTTCATTTCATGTCATTTTTCGGTTGTTACGTGTCATTTCTCTGTCGCTTTTGTGTGTGTGTGTGCGCGCGCAAGAAGAACTCAAGAAGATGTCGTCCGGAGAAGGGAAATATTTGACTGACGGGTTGATAAGGAGATCAGATTTCACTGAAAGGCCTACAAAACAACCTGTTGTTTACAGAGTGAGACGTCCAAACATTTGACCAGTAGCGTTTTAATGGTCAAGCTTTATCTGATCCACTGTCCTGGTTTGTTCGTTTAAATTGCATTTGTCAGCTAAGCAGACTCAATGAATGTGGACGGCAGTATCACCGAAACTATAGTCACTATGAGTAACCTCTATAGCAGGGGTTCGCAAATGTTTTTGGCTCAAGGCACCCCTAGAAATATTTTTTTTCATCCGAGGTATCCCTACATTATGTTCATAATTTTCGCTCCCAGCACCTTATATTTATAGCATATTTTAGCGATTATGATGCAAGGAAAACGTTGAGATAATAGCCATTTTGGTTAGAACTGACTGAAAATAATGTTGTACTTCAAGTTTAAATATATACTAAATAAAAAGATTTGAGCGTCCAAATAAATTCCAACTATTATCAAATTATCTCGCGGCACCCCTGGACTGCCGTCACGGCAC
>NC_137833.1:10359157-10376657 GCF_963921795.1 Nannobrachium achirus | reverse complement strand
CACCCAAACTTTTCCAGAATATTTAACCCAATTTCCAGGACTACAATAATTCAGCTCAATAACAGGTCACTTTAATACTCCTATGCGCAATGCCCAAAGACAGTAGTGTATACAGTGGTTTTCAACCTTTTCAGGCCGTGACCCCTGAAATAATCATGTTTTAACTGGGGACCCGGCACCCTAACGAGCACTAAGAGTTGAGGAATTTTGTATTACACGGGTCTATTGTGAAAATAGCAGATCTACATCGGCTATTTTCACAATTTATGACTCTAATATTTGACAATTTGGCCCATGTTTAATTTGTCATTTCAGAGGTATTAACAAAATCAATAACCAAAGACAATGCATAGCTATTTTTTCCAGGACCTTCCAGGACCCTTGATAAATTCCAAAACTTTTCCAGTACTGGAAAAATATTTTTCTAATTTCAAAATATTTCCAGGAATTTCATGACCGTGGGAACCCTGGGGTTTGAACTGCAGACTCTACAGTGGTGGGCGGGTATTTGTACCCCTGTGCCACCCAGGGACTCCCTCTTTCCCAGGTGTTTCACCCAGGTGGGTGTGGTTTTGAGGTTGGGTTTAGGGCATACTTTCGGGTTAGGTTTAGGCGAAAAGTTCTGTGATCTGAGACAGTATAAACAGGCCTTTAAGTTGGTACTTAAGACAACCAAAATACAGCCCATAGTGTTTGTGAGGTTAGGGCTCAGCTTTAAGGGTTTAGGCATAGTTTTACTGAGGTTAAGGTTAGGTTTAGGTATATAACGAGTCAGACACCCACCTGGGCGTAACACCTGTTAAAGAGGGGAGTCCCGTGCCACCCAAGGGCTCACACTCTTTTGAGTTCAATTCAAAAGTATTTCAATCTGTTCTATTTGCCTATTTGAAGAGCCAAGGTCACTTAAAAACATTACAAGTTGAATTCTGATAAATGTGAAGTCACGATACACCCACCCACACACACAGCAGTGTTCTAATGATTATTGCTGTTGGGAGGTAATGTTAGCTACACTGCACGAAACCATCCCCCTACACAATCAATTGTGTGTGCACGTGCGTGGATGTGTGTGTGTGTGTGGCTGTGCGTGTGTTTGTTCAAGGGCAAGTCTCCCCTTCCCCCTGCTGCTCATTTTCCCATAATGCCGTTGTGTCAGCAGACAGTCCCTCACGGGTAAAGCAATACTCTGGTGTAAATCTCTGTAATACCACACACACACACACACACACACACACACACACACACACACACACACACACACACACACACACACACACACACACACACACACACACACACACACACACACACACACACACACACACACACACACACACACACACACACACACACACACACACACACACACACAATCCTATAATATTTAAATAGACCCAAGGGATGGCACAAAAGAGGGAATGCCCAAATGGGCATATACTGATGGCATCAGGGATCTCCATCATATTGGCATACAAGGAACAATGACTGTCAGATACAGAGATCTCCATACATGGGCATATCAGTCGGATCGGCAGTGCGATGTAGGTGTGGAGGCCGAACTCTAGACGCGAGGGTCGGGTAGCGGCCCAAACCTCTAGTTTGCGATCATCGCAATTATTTCGCTGGATCGCCATAATAGTTTCCATGTTGAAAATTGTTCATCCGCTTTCAAATATTACATGACAGTCGTGGTCAGACATGGTTGCACATACTGTAACTGGTGCACAAGAGCGCATGCGTGGTCAACATGTCGCATGGGAGATCAAACAAAAGTGCTGTTGTGCACTGCCGCCGGTACCAACTTTTCTGTTGTTGTTGCACATAACTATGTAATGTGCAGCACTGAAACTCTTCCACTATAGCCTCTTCGTCAGGACCAATGCTTGTATACAAAACAAGTCGTCAAATATTCTGCAAAGGTTTATGGTTCGTACCAAGCAACATCACCAGGTGCTCCCCTGAGAACTGGACTAGAAAAATGTTATGTGCACCCAGGCTGGGACGTGAGGTCTTCTACAGTCCTGAGCCACAACATACAATGACTACAATAATTATGACGTTTAACCTTTTTACTAGAGACAGACGGAGAGAGAGAGAAGGGGGCAGAGAAAGAAAGACTAAGAGAGAGAGAGAGACAGAAGACAGACAGAGAAAGGGGGGAGAGAGAGAGACAGACAGAGACAGAAAGGGGGGAGAGAGAGAGCGAGAGAGACAGACAGAGTCCAGATGCTAGCCCAGAGGGCCTGCTCCAATTCGGCATAATCACTCATTTCCTGGTCAACTCCACCCAAACACACACACACGCACACGCACACACACACACTGTATAATTAGATCATGTGACCCCGTAACACTTTCTAAGTTTTGTTTTGTGATCAACAATATGTTGCACTGATTTAAACCTGAGCTGGAGCTGACTTTTTTTTAGAGGGTTAGAGTTAAATGGTGCGTGTGTGCGTGTGTGTGTGTGTGTGTGTGTGTGTGTGTGTGTGTGTGTGTGTGTGTGTGTGTGTGTGTGTGTGTGTGTGTGTGTGTGTGTGTGCTGATCCTGCTGAGATAGGGCCCAGTGAAAAACACAGCGTGCACGCCCTCACACACACAATGTTTACTTGTGCGTATACGTTAGTATTTCTGATCTTTCCACTGGCCAACATTCCTCTCTAATACGCACAGGGACCCAACTTGAACCCCTGACCTGAAACTGGCCCTGTTTTAGATGGAAACCTTGTATGTCCAAAACTGTTAGCAAAGAAAAGATATAATAACCTGTGTTCCAATGGATCCAAAGTTATTTAGTCACAAAAGCTCTTGTTAATACTTTCCATTGGTTCAACAATATTTATGAAACACACAGACATTCTTGATTTCAAGATTTATTCATTTGTAAAAACTAAAATAGCTTCTCTACAAGCACACAATGTTCACTTCTGTACCAAGAAATAAGTAGGGCTTTAATAATTTACAAAAATGAATAAATATATGGAGATACAAGGTTTCTGCCTGACAACAACGATAAAGGACTTCAGTCAAACATTATATTATACTACACACACAGTCCCTACTCGGCTCTGAACTCTCTCACACACAGGCTTGTGGTTTACTCCCACATGGGCACATGCACTCTCACACGCACACGCGCACGCACACACACACACACACACACACACACACAAATATACACAGTTGTAGTTTCCCACAGTTTTCCAGATCTGAGCTGGGCACACATGGTGTATTTGTGGGAGTGTGTGTGTGTGTGTGTGTGTGTGTGTGTGTGTGTGTGTGTGTGTGTGTGACGTTGAGGCAGAGCTGGCTAATATTGTTTAGTAGTAACCGACAGGCCTCGAGTACACATGCTAATAAAATTAAGAGAGAGAGAGAGTGTGTGTGTGTGTGTGTGTGTGTGTGTGTGTGTGTGTGTGTGTGTGTGTGTGTGTGTGTGTGTGTGTGTGTGTGTGTGCGTGTGTGTAATATCTAGCGCTTTTGTATAATTGGTCCCAATTTCTTCTCAGAGTTGTTTATTGTGGGAAACTCAACTCAGAAATGCACACAGTTTGTTGACTGCTACAGGCGGCTCTGTGAATGTTGTCTCCACACACACACACTTAGTGTTAGTAAATGCATGTTTTTTTATCTATTAATTTTGTAGATTAATGCTCTACTTCATCAAACTACATTGTCAAAAGTAGCAGATCTACAAATGTTTCGAGCTTGTAGATCAGATGTATCTTTTTTTAAATAAAAGTAACAGCTTTGGACATATGAGGATTCCACCCGACAGAGACGACACAGATCCATCTAAAAAAAAGGAATGTTTTTAAAGTCAAAATTACTATTTTGGAAAAGCACATTTTCTTCTCCATATCTCAAAATATTACAATGTCACACGAGCCCGCTCAAAACAAGGATTTATAATAGAGAAATGCCAACCTTCTGAAGTCAGAGATGCTTGAAGTCCAGTGGGATGTTTCCACAGTCAGTGATGATACTGTAGCTAAACATCTGGGGACCCCCCAACATTATATGGGGACCCCTCTGGGGGTCCTGACCGACAGGTTGAGAACCACTGCTCTAGTTAACCACTTAATCTCACGACTTCATAAACCATCGTACACCAGTGTCACACAAAAAACAGCTGCTATTCTGAGTGTTGTTGTTTTTTTAAATATCTTCGATGAACCATTGCACAGCTAATGTCTTCATTAAGACCACACGGCAGGGTGGGATTCAAGCTCACAACCTCCTGACAGCAATGTGTTTCAGTGAGGCAACATGACCTCCACCATGACCTTCTAGACCCCCCCCCCCCCCCATGACCTCAGAGCCCCCCACCCATAAGGGAGTTCTGGGACACAGTATTGAATCAGATATTAGGTTAGGGCCGGGCAATCTATCCATGTCATGATATACCGTCTGGGATTTGGGGTATACAGTATACTGTATGTATGGTTTTAATCAGTTAAGGTCTATTTTATGCATTTCCGATATTGTCCTTCCAAAATAACAAAGATTCTGCTGATCTGCAAGCTGACAACAGTGTCACATCGTGTCAGCTTGGAGATCAGCCATTTTCGTTATTTTGCGGTTAACAAGAATACGACAAAAGATGGGAGACTCTAGCAGTCGTATTCCTTTTACAACTTTTAACAAATAGACTTTTGGTTTGCTGCTTGGCCAACAAGCTGATGGGAGTGAATGACAGAATGCACGCACACGCACACACGCACACAAGTTTGGCAGTCTGCCACAAAGAGTCATGCCTGCTATGTTATTACCTCAGATAATATGCATGCACAACACTCACACAATGCATTTACCTCAGGTAAGTGCTCTCTGTGGTGTGTGTGTGTGTGTGTGTGTGTGTGTGTGTGTGTGTGTGTGTGTGTGTGTGTGTGTGTGTGTGTGTGTGTGTGTGTGTGTGTGTGTGTGTGTGTGTGTCTCTTTACCACTTAAGAACAAATAAACCATGGAGCTCTGGTGGCGCAGGGTTAAAGTCCCTGTCTATCACTGTAGTTCATGGGTTTGAATCCCTATTGAGCCTAGCATCTATCTACTTCTACACAAACACAACTGGCCTGTGGAATCCGGGCAGGGAGGATGTTTGTTACATTACTCCTATACGGGCTGGAGAAGTGCCTGTCAGCAGGGAATGTTGGAGTGGGAGGAGGCGTAGGATGGAAAGGCGCTTTGTCTTCCCGGTGGGGGCTCCTAACAGCCGCCAGGTGAGCCAGTATACAACAGTAGTGGCAACTCAGAGAGATGTGTGGGAGGATTTAATTGTTGCAATGACTACATCTTACATAATTTGTTGGGTGTTCAAATTCAAAATGCTTGGCAGCTCGTGTGGGACAACCAAGGCGTGGATGTGTTTGTAATGGCAACTAGTAACTAGTTAATGGAAAAGAAAAATCACTTTTAATCACAACAAATAGTGTAAAAAGTGGCTGCTGGGTACTGCTGGGGAAACTGGACGACATGGGCATTTCTGCCTAATAGACCCCATAGACAGTCATTTCGGATCAATATACGGCAAGTAGGAAAATGAGCCAAGATGTCATTTAGTCTGGAGCTGCCCTTTAACTCTTTTGCCACCGAATGAACGCTTGTTTCTTTATTCACACGGCGACGCCACCATAACGAGCATTCGTTCTTTTCCCCGCCAGAGCCTGTCTGAGCAGATGTCTGCAGCAGAAGCAGCACCAGTAACGACACTCTGTAATCTTCAGTGCACATAAACAATAATGGCACAAGGATCACTTTTCTGTTTGTTTTTTCAGCCTGGATCTACTTTCTCCATTTCTATGTGAAAACTGGTGCAACAGAGAACGAGAGGGGCGAGCCCCTCGCTTCATAATGGCGGCTCCCATAAAGTTTTTTTCACGACTCTGTGAGAGATGCGGCCGTCTTTTACACGTGTTTGGAAATACTGGATGGTTGTTTTTCTATAAAATCGTTAAGGTAAGCTACTTTGATGGCTGTCAGCAGACTATAAACATCCTAAATGGCAGTAAAATAGTTAATGGTTATATTTTTTCCGCCTGTTTTTTTTTTACTCATTCTGTGCCAGCGCCCTCTAGGGGCCAAGGAATGCCAGGGTATCTCTCATAGGCGAGCGCTTTAGCTTCCAGGACCTCACCTTCCAGGACCTCACGTGCTCACGTTCATGCACGTCATGGAAATGTCCCGGATGATAATGCTAACAGAATGGCTATTCCCATTTTGTCATCTAAAAGATCATTTTTGGGCGATTTCGCCATAAATAAACCTCGCGCCGCTTCCCTAAAGACACAATCCAGAGATATAAGCCTTCAAAGATGTGGTCTTTCATTGGATTAGGCGGAGATTGGCGATTTCGTTCGCAAATTACAGCCGGTCGGGAGGTTGCTAGCTTTCGGCTAGTAGCTAGAAAAATCAGGCCAGGCTTCAGAAGGCCTCTTATCATTTTATTCATTTAATTAAAAAAAGCCGGACTACTTCGGGATCGGCACACTCGTGTACTCATCGGAAGCGGCGCCGAACATTGGGTGAACATTGGGGAGCTCAAAAATGTATTTTAAACCATTTTTAATGGAATATATCGTCGGACAGAGTAGAATGGCTAGCGGCTAGCGAGCCAGGACCACCCACGACTCTACAAGCAGCTCGGGGTAAGTGAATTAATAAAAAAAAATTGTATTGGATTGAAATAAAGCCGAACTAGTTCGGGATCGGCACAGAATGAGTTAAATTGCTCCACGACTGAACAAAAAGCGCTCGTCAACATGGAGCGGGTTGATGGCGAGGACATGGTCACACCTCTGATGTAAATATTTATCATCAGGAGAGGTGAACGGAGGTACACCACCAGGACACACACACACACACACACACACACACACACACACACACACACACACACACACACACACACACACACACACACACACACACACACACACACACACACACACACACACACACACACACACACACACACACACACACACACACACACACACACACACACACACACACACACACCTTCTCTTGAGGAGAAGCAGAGATTTCACTGGACAGCATCCACATACCACTGTTATCTGTGCGTGTGTGTGTGTGTGTGCGTGTGTGTGTGTGTGTGTTCCCACGTAACATAGGAGGCATGAGAGAGAAGCAGTAACAGTTGTTTTTACATATCATCGTCGTTGTCAGGTGGAAACCTCGTATCTCCAAGTTTCAAATGTGTTCTTACTTCTTTCGCGAAGTAAAGCCCTGCTTCATCGTACAAGGCCGTCGCACAAAAGTAGTGAAAACAGCAGATCTACAAGCACACAACGCCTCGCACGTGCTTGTAGATCGGCTGTTTTCACTAGTTTAAATCATTTTTAAAATGAAAAATGTAAAACGAACGGTTTTGGACATACAAGGTTTCCACCCGACAACGACGATATATATATTTAGCCGAGTGAACCCAATCTCTGTCTGTCTGTCTGTCTGTCTGTCTCTACTAGACCGCTGTCACTCCCTCTCTCCACCCCTCCTCCCTCCACTCTGTACATTCCTCCTCTCCTCTGTCCATCCTCCCTCCTCTCCTCCCTAATTCTTGTTTAATCCACTCATCCATCCATCCATCCATCCCCCACCCTGTTTCTCATTCGTCCTCTACGCCCCCCCCACCCCATTTCCGCATCCCTCCCTCTCTCCCGAGAGCATCTGTGTGTCTGTGCGTGTCACAGTGTGTGCGTGTGTGTGCATACGCATGTGTTGACTAATTTCAGTGCCCGACAAATTAAATCAGTGTGACAGTTGAGCTCGATGTATGCTTCTCCACACAACCATCTACTATTCTCAGCATTGTATTGATGTAAAAAAAAAAGAAAGGATATTATCTTCACAATATCAATAAGACGTATAATTTGGTCACAAAAGATGGCGTTTATTTGATTTGGTCCATATGGTCCCATGTTGTTCTAAGTGCTGACCCCGCTGCCTTGCTTTGATTTATTCACTCTTCACAGAACGTCTTCAAAGCACACACACACACACACACACACACACACACACACACACACACACACACACACACACACACACACACACACACACACACACACACACACACACACACACACACACACACACACACACACACACACACACACACACACACACACACACACACACACACACACACACACACAGGCCAGTGAACTCAACCGTGCAGACAGCTGACTGTCCTCCTTTAGCAAACACCCTGCTACAAGGACAAACCGTCTTAACCTGAACTAGAAAATGTAGAAATATCCACAAAATACAAACACTTAACGTACAGTATATACACACACACTCTGGCACTCACATCAGCTCAAGGCAAGCCCATTACAAACACACATAGGGTCTAAGTAGTAGTATGTACTATGGACAAAGCAGCTCTACCATTAGCATGATTCTTCTAACAGCAAAACACAAACACACTTCCAGACACAGCCGGTTCCCTGGAGAAGCATGATGTCAACAGGCCTCTGTGCTAATTGCCATGGAGAGAGAGAGAGAGAGAGAGAGAGAGAGAGAGAGAGAGAGAGAGAGAGAGAGAGAGAGAGAGCGCAAGAGCAGAACTGTTCCTCTATGCCGTTAATGGACGTTATGGGAAATGTTTATGTATGTGAGATCAAAACATTATCTTAAGTCTACATTACAAGCAACCAATCAGAAAGGAGGTCAAAAGGCCAGAGTGACGGCGAGCCTCGAAAGCAGACGACAAACAGCAGTTCTACGACCCACGAGGTGTCTTACTTCCATGCATGTTGCGACATATGTACGTAGGTAGGCTCACTGTGATTTTTTTTATGTCGCTTGACAAAGACGGGCGAACCAAAAAAGTCCTGACGCACTTTCTGCAGATCTCAGGTCACCAGACTAGAGCCTGATCAATGCCAGATTTTTGGGTCCGATACTGATAACCATTTGAGAGTTCTAGACCACTAAATCGAAAACGATTTGAAAAGCTGATTACTTTCCGCCCCCAAAATATCTAATACATTTTTTCAATATTTACAAAAATATTGCCGATCTACAAGCTCACATGTGATCTTGTTGACTTGCTTCTCTTTATTATTATTTTATATATATTTTTAATGTCTGAAGACTTTTGAAAATGTTTGCATAATAATGACACGCCCCATAAATGCCAATACTGATGTCATGGAAAGAGAGACAAATAATGTCTCATATATCAGTCAAACAATCTACCGTAATTGCTGGACTATAAGCCGCACCTGAATATAAGCCGAACCAGCTAAATTTAGAACAAAAAACAAATGTTTACTTCTACCACTTTTTCGAGTCACGTGTTCAAATACTGGATTCTGATTGGCTAAATTCCGGAGGTTATGAGAGAACTACTGCCGCAAAGTTGTGTGAGGACCAGGCCTAGAATTTCGTCAGTTTAGGGGTAAGGCCAATTGGCCTTTGGTGTTGTAAAATGTTTGAGGGCACAAAGGCCAAGTGCCAGGGCAGGAAGGCCATCATTAAAACAATGATTTTAAGTCCACGCCACAGTCATAATTAATTTAGCTTAAACGTTAAGGTTTAATGTAATACCTTTCAATTAAATAAATATCAAGAACCTGTTTATTTCTGTTTTGCCATGTGCAGTGGTTTAAAGTAACTAAGTACATTTACTTAAGTATTGTACTTAATTGTTTATTGTAATTTTGAGTATTTCTAACACTTACTTGAGTTACTTCTACTCCACTACATCTCGGCTCCAAATATTGTACTTTTACTCCACTACAATTATTTGAAATCTTTAGTTACCAGTTACTTTGCATATAAATTATAATATTATTAAACATACATGAACCACTTTAGCCCTATTTAGGCTATTTGAAAATAATCAAGCTTGTAGAAAAAATAGCAGATCTACAAGCCCAAGATGTGTCGCATAACTATGCGTTGTTGTGAGCTTGTAGATCTGCTATTTTCAAACATGTTGTACTTTTACTTTTGGTACTTTAAGTACATTTTGATACCAATACTTTTGTACTTTTACTCAAGTATATTTTGAATTTGAGGACTTTACTTGCAACGGAAGTATTTCTACATTGCAGTAGGCTATTGATACTTTTACTTGAGTAAAACATTTGAGTACTTTTTCCACCACTGGCCATGTGCACGCACGCACGCACACACGCACACAAACTCCTCCCTCCCGTTCGCGGAGTGATCCCTTTCTCAACAATAATGTACTTTCTGACAGCTCAGCCTCTTGGGGAAAGAATAGCTTTTGGTTCCCTTGTGCTGCATTTTGGTTGCTGTCCTGAGCTCAGCAGAGCTCTGTTTGAAGGCATTCGTTCGCACATTCGGATTTATTCAACAGGCTGCGTTAGATAAAACTCCCGTTTAGCCCGGTGATGTTTTTGTGTTGTAACTTGTATAAACACTGTGTCGCGGGACTCCGTCGGCTCCACTATGCGGCGGCTGCTATGCTGCTACTACGAGCGTAAATGGAATCTACTACTGGTCATGTGCGCAGCTCAACCAACCACGCACTGCTGTTACCGTAATGACTGGAAAATCGCGCAGAGGAAAAAACGGTAAAAAGCAGTTAATGGACTGCTGTGGGCGCCAGGGCACCACGGCCACTGTGGCCGTTTGGGCATGTCATTTTTCGAGGGGCACACGGCCAAAGAGAGGGGCAACGACGGCCATGGCCGTCGTGGCCGCCGTGAATTTCCTGCCCTGGTGAGGACTTGTCCGAGATCAATGAGCCTCAGTGTACATCCGGGGACTTCAGGAGGTAGTCGGAACACCTTTCCCCCAACCAACAAATGACCGTGGCAACGGTCCTATGTTCACTAACGTGCATGCTATAGTCGCCGATTTATTTGGATCCAATGCAATCCGCCAACTTTAAAGCCCCTTTTCTCTGAACCTATGCCTTTCTGGAAGCGAACAGCCTCTATTTACGGCCGGAACGGTACTTCTAACTGACGTTAGCTTAGCTGTAAGCTAGACGCATGGATTAGTATGGAGTTGGCGCCATCTGTTGGTGAGTAGAAGATGTTGTTGGTGGAACTATCTGCTGTCTCGCGGAAGTTTTATAGGCAATAATGATTGTAACTTAAGATCCTTGCAAGTTACAACTATGTGTTTTCTTTCATGTATAAGGGAAAAAGTGGTAGAAAAGCTATTTACCACTCGGGGTCGGACATTATGCTCTGATAATGTCCTGTGTTAGGGTGTTATCGGACTCGGCTTCGCCTCGTCCGATAACACCCTAACACAGGACATTATCAGAGCATAATGTCCTCTCACTCGGGGTAAATTGCTTACATATATAAGCCGCACCTGACTATAAGCCGCAGGTGTCCTTCCTGCTTCACGCTAGAGCGCCCCTGGTGGCCGTTAGCTGTAAAAATCTATATATAAGCCGCACCGTTGTATAAGCCGCAGGGTTCAAAACATGGGGAAAAAAGCAGCTGCTTATAGTTCGGAAATTACGGTACTGGTCTGGCGCTACACACCAACTACAGACCAACATTTCACTTTAGGTTTGTCATAGTCTCGCATAGCCAGACAACTATTCCACAATCTCCGAATGCTATATACTGTAGTCTGGATCACCCATTCACACACACATTCATACACCGATGGCAGAGGAAACCATGCAAGGCACCAACCTGCTCACCGGGAGCAACTAGGGGTTCAGAGTCTTGCTCAAGGACTCTTCGACTCCAACTCTGGGGGAGCCCGGAATCGAACTGGGAACCCCTCGGGAACCCTCCGTGTTCTAATGACGGTTTCTCTACCCCTGAGCCACTGCCACCCCTCCGAGAGGAAGCTTTTTTAATTTCTGCTATGCAGCAAGCTATATGCATGAATAGATTTTGATTTATATTAGGATACATTCGCGTGACTGTAAAGACAAAACAGAAGTGGGGAGGAGGCTTCACATCCGCTTTATATTCTAATCATGATCAGAGCTTCCGTTACTCCAGACTGGATGAGGAAAGCGTTTGCAAATTGTGTGAGGCAACAGTCTGGCCACGCGAGAAATCAGTGGTGGTGAACGAACCCCCCCAATCCAACCCTTGATGCTGAATGCCAAGCAGGGAGACATTGGGTCCCATTTTTACTACCCGACCGGGAATCGAACCCCAACCTCCCGGTCTCAGGGCGTACACTCCAACCACAAGGCCACTGAGCTGGTACATGCTCTTATAAATAGGAAGGAGGAGGACACCACACAACTGACCCGCTTGTTCAGGGTCACGTGGTCCAGCCCCTAGAGGTCACTGAGGTCACAGACAACCCATCCAGACAGCTGTCCCGGCTGCATACATCATCCCACAACTGTTGCAAGGCTTTGGCACAGCAGGCAATAAACGGCGTCTTTATGACAGGTGCGTAGATGAAGCACACAGACTGCTGCACACGGTACAAGAGAAGACCTTTAAGTGACTCACCACACAGACATTTACAACACATCCTAGATCAGTGGTGCTCAACCTTTTCAAGCCGTGACTCCCTAAATAATCATATTTTAACTGGGAGCCCCTCCACCCTTATGAGCACTAAGAGTTGAGGCATTACATTTTGTATAACAAGGTTCTATTGTGAAAATAGCCGATCTACAACGCCGAGTAGATCTGCTATTTTCACAATTTCTGCCTCTAATATTTGGCAATTTGGCCAATGTTTAATGTGTAATTTTAGATGTATTAAAGTCCTTAAATTGTCATATACCATCTATACACTTAAACTTTATGTTGGTTTGTTTACTGTTGAGTAGAAAACAATGTTGCACATTAAGCTAATCATCTGGGGACCCCCCAAAATCAATTGGGGACCCCCTGGGGGAACCACTGTCCTAGATCAGCAACATTGGTAAGTAGGGCTGGGGGCCTGGGGCGGAATGGATCTTTAGTTATCACAGTAATAAATCACTGTGTGTAATGACACTATGGCGGTATCTCCCTGTACATCTTTCTTTTATTAAATACATTACAAAATATTACAAATAATAATAATCGTGGTAATGAACCTTACTGCACCCAGCTCTGCTGGTAAGGAATGCAACATGGAGGAGAGTCCTGAAAATCATTAAATATTCAAAAGCAATTTCCAAGAGTAAAACGTAACAAATCTTCCTCCAGTCCTCTAAAGACAGAAAAGCTCTGTAATAAAGAGAGACCGCCTAAAATTAACTCAACCTACATGTAGCATGACAGAGAGGGAAGGGGAAGAGAGAGAGATAGAGAGAGACAGACAGAGAGAGAGAGACGGAGAAACAGAGAGATGGTTTTGGACACTAGCCAGGCAGTTCAAGCTGACAACCATTCCCATAAACATCCCTATTAGATACCAGAGGAATTCTGGGTAATGTCATTGGGGGGATGTGGGGGGTAGATACAGAGACACTCCTACACATTACAGCATCACCTACGTTCAAATCAAAACGAAAACATTCACTGATTCACTCCACCAACGAGAAAATATGAATGCAATTCAGTAGCAAGGACACAAAAAAATAAAACAAAAAGTTTAGAAGCTTCCAGAACACTGGGTATATGCACTCAATAGTGGAATCGGATCCGCATTCAAAGCAGTGGTCAGGACTAGAGCAGGCTGCAGTTAGTTCGCAGACTGCAGCCGCAGCAGAACAAATGATTTACGGCTATAAAAGGAGGAGGAAAAAAGGCAAATCTGTCCGCAACACAACGGCAGCCGAGCTGGACAGAGCCGAGCCGAACCGGGCCGAGCCTGCACCTCCGCGCTTTAACCACCACGACCCAAATACGCTCTCAAGTTCATTGAGGATGGAAATGCTGCAGTCTCTCTGGCCCAGTCTCTCTCTCTCTCTTTCAAAAATACACTCAAGGAGTTACAGTTACAGACCCATAATGTCCATCTGTACTGTACACTACACTCTCAGAGTTACAGAGCCATAATGTCCATTTGTACACTACTCTCTCAGAGTTACAGAGCCATAATGTCCATCTGTACACTACTCTCTCAGAGTTACAGACCTGTGTTGTACACTCTCAGAGTTAAAGACCTGTAAGTTCCATGGTTGGTCCCTGGACCGGCCGTTTAGAAACAGTGATGTACGTGACTTCAGTTTAAACCAGCGGGCCCTCAGAAGTGGCCACCGGGGACCCCCAGGGGTCATCATCGAGGGGGTTCCTATCAGAAAGTCCAGCTAAATGTCTATTTCGATCAGAGTCGCAGTGTTATCTATATGCCTACAGCAGGCCTACATAAGAGTCAGCAGCCTGCATGAATTCTGGACCAAAGTGAAAGACCAGATCAGACCAAAACAACTATGGCAATAAATACAAATATTCTTCGACTGGCGTCTGTGACATGAAAACGAATGAGAATTGCTGGTTTTAAAAAAAACTGCCTTTCTTAAAAGATAAACTTTTTTAAAAGGTGACCGGCGTGACCCAAATGTGTCACAGACATGATGGTTTGGTGATCATCAAACCAGGGCACATAGGAAGTTAGGAACACCTCATCCTGAAGCGTTTAAACAGGAGGATGGCTACTGGATAGCGTAGGCTTAGCCTATAAGCACTGTACTGTATACAGATCACCTTCCATCCCACTAGCACAGTATAAACATCCCCTTAATGTCTTTTAGTGAGGCCGTTAGGAGGCTCAGCCACACTTCTTAAAAAGACACTTTGGGTGCCACTTTGTCTTTGACACTGAAACGTAGTCCTTGCTAAAGTGTTGCTTGCTGCAACATCAAAGGGAACAGGGGGATGAAAGGAGAGGTAGATGAGAGGAAAAGAAACGGTCTAGTCTAGGCAGAAAAAGGAGGAGGAAAAAAGAGGGATGGAGGGGAGGGGGGGAGGGGCTGAGCCTATAGATGTGATTACATAACTGATTCACATGCCCTGGCTTCTCATAACGGTTCAGTGGCCATCATTTGTATTTTATTTTTTTATTTTCTAATCAGCAATGCAAATGATGTGAGTGATGTGATGTTATTTAAAAATACAAATAAAAAAAATCCAAAGTAAAAAAAAAAAAGATGACTTGTGCACTTGTAGATCAGCTTGCAGATCAACTTGTAGATCAGCTTGTATTTATCTTTTTGGTGGGGGGGGGGGATCTTTTGGGTCCAAAAACGCAGTCAATCGGTGGAATATGACTCTTCAAAAATTTGGGATAATATAGTCTGTATAGCCATTAGCCAAATAATAATCCAAGCGTCGGTCGGTGTCTTAAAAATCCATCGTCCTATCCTGCGTCAGGAGGGGGACGTTCCGGGACGAGTCGACAGACAGTACAACCCAAAAAAAAGTGACGCATCATTATGTTAATTGAAGCCATATAACACACAACACGCTGCAGCTGCGGGCCAATTAGCGGCTCCGTTTGATTGTCTTTGATCTCAACACAAAACAATCCCAAAGAATTATGATCATCATCATGATGAGGTCACAGAAACACAACAACCCACCCGGCCACGCCTGACATTAACACCCACATGTATGATGAAGTCAGGACGGGACAGGCAGCTAGGGCGCCCACCCAGCAGCACCCACCCACCCATGGGTGGAGGAAGGGAGGATGGAGTCAAGCTAGCAAAATAAAACACCCAAAATATGGAGAAACACGCTCAGCTTGACTGATGCTGTCCTGTCCCAAATAGACCCCCCCCCCCCCCAAAAAAAAAAAATACAAGTTCAACACGGTCGTTGCGGATAAGAAGAGAGCATTTGGGTGCCCAGGCAGTGCCCCCTCCATCATGGAGGTGTTTTTATGCAGAGAAATGTCCCCGCTCTGCATAAAAACACCACCATGACGATAAGAGTGAAACCGAGTATGATTCAAGCAGCAGCCATGTCTGCTGCATCATTGGAATAAAAGCTCCACAACATCTAAAGAAAGACGCCGCTCCATGAGATTCAGATACAATGAAGCAAAACCAAACCACACCAAACACACATTACAGCTCCTCCCTTCTGCAGAGCTACAATACAAACCCGCGCAGCAGCAGCAGCAGCAACAGCAGCAAGCCGGCTCATAATAATAATAGTAAGCCTAATAATAATACTGATATACATCAAACGGTAAAACCGTTGGTTTGTTAGGTTGTACAGAGAAACACGGAGGATGAAAACTCACCGAAATCGACGACAAAACGCGATGAACTTCACCTCCTCTCCTCTCTGTCTATCCTCTCTGTCTCTCTGCCTCGCTGCCTGCAGTTCCTCCAACCCTCCAACACACACACACACACATACACGGTACACACACACAGCCCGGCGGAGGGAATAATGCACGCAGGCTGGGAGGGAGGGAGGGAAAAAAACGCGACTCCTCAAATCCTGAATCCTCCCCCTCCCCTCCCCTCCCCTCTCCTCTCCTCTCCTCTGCAACGCTGACTGCAGCGGCCACAGCAGGAGCGCTCGTTTCACTGAGGGAGAGCAGCCCGGAGGGGTGGAGTTGTTACACCTCCCACGCAGGTGCCGTGCGTGCGTGCGTGCGTGTGTGCGTGTGTGTGTGTGTGTGTGTGTGTCTTTCTGCAGAGTGCTGTGTTTTATTTGTCTGTCATTCAATGTTGTATGAGTTTAAAAAAAGGACACCAATTTAATGTTGAGGTGTCGATTATTTTAGTTGAGCTTGTACTACCAGTGAACTGTATTGTCATGGAACTGTACCTTTGCCTATCCACCTCTTTCCACGGGAATTTACTGGAGATTTTTTTGCACCACACTTCCGGTTAACAGCAGACATACAAGCTCACGTCGCGTTGCAGATGCAGCCGTTGTGAGCTTGTAGATCACACTCGGCTGCGGCGCCGGAAGCTCCGTCCAACTTCTGCGCAATGCACTATGGGATGCTGGAAAGTTGTGGATACTTCTAATAAAGTTTCAGTCAATCAAAGCTCAAAACACACTTTGAAAGCAAAAACTAGAAATGTCAAAGTCCTTTTACAAAGTCCTTTTATCACCTTTGTGGTCAGCCGGAGAGTTTTTTTTTTGTTAAAAGTTTGAAGCACCATTTTCTGATAGGCAAATAATCATGTGGCCTCCCTCTGCCCACTGTGGCCTTACTAACAAGACAGTAATGCAATGGTTCCGTTCAGTTGGCCCATGGTATTCAGTTCACGGAAAATAATATTTCCAAAATCTTTATCTTTATTTTGCTTATTTTAGCTATATAAATTGTTTTTTTTATATTCGATAAAATCCACGGAGCGCTGCTGTGTAGTTGCAATGTGGCGGTGCGAAGCGGGGGCAGACCTCCATTCAGAAACACCCCCACTTGGAAACATCCCCATTCAGAAATACCGTGCGAAGCAGCAGCCACTGACACACAGTTATGATTGCCGCTCTGTGGATTCATCTATAGGCACGGAACTCAGTGCATTTGGATATACAGTATAGCACTGAGCACACTGGCACGCATATCCGAACGCACCCCATATGAGCATAGAATGGACACAGAAAGACAGGTACAGTCTCCATATAGGGCCATTAAAGGGACACAGACAGGCATGTGGAAA
>NC_137833.1:10351657-10356657 GCF_963921795.1 Nannobrachium achirus | reverse complement strand
TCCAGAGACCACATCATACCAGTCCTCCATGACCTTCACTGGCTCCCTGTCAAGAACAGAGTAGATTTCAAAATACTGCTCACCACCTACAAGGCCCTCAACAACCAAGCTCCTCCTAGTCCTTCTCTGTAATGGATCACATTTTATAGCGCTTCTCCAAGTGCTCAAAGTGCTTTACAATGGTCCATTCATTCATACATTGGGAAGTGGAGCGGCGATCATTCGACGCCAGCGTCCTCACTTCCCACATTTACACACCAATGGTGGCAGGCTGTTTGAACTGCAGACCGACGGATCATTGGCCAACCTGCTCGACCTCCTGAGCCACAACCGCTCCTTCACCGCTGCGTTCCCTCAGGTCGGGTGATGCCAACCTCCTGGACGTCCCCAAGACAAAGAAACCAACCTGGGGTGGCAGAGCTTTTCTGAGTTGTTGCCCCCTCGCTTTGGAACTCACTCCCAGGCTAGCTCACAACAAAGCTGCCCCGCTCTCGACCTGTTAAAAACCCACCTTTTCAGACTCGCATGAATCGCCCTCTTTTCCTTTAAATTGTCTTGCTTCGTTTTTAGTATTTGTTATTCTCTTACTTAAGTTGATTTTGGTTTTGTTTGCTTGTTATTGTAAAGCGACTTTGAGTACCAAGAAAAGCCCTTTACAAATTGGATGTATTATTATTGTTGTTGTAATTATTATTATATTTACTAATTCAGCTGGGGACCCCCTGGAACTCCCCCAAGGACCCCTGGGGGTTTTGAAACCCCACTTTGAGAACCACTGCTTATCCAGCGCATGGTGACGCATTGTGAGCTTGTAGATGTATCTAAGTGCTAAAGAGGTTTAAAACTGATCTTGATACTGTATTAACTCATTTTTCTGGGGACTCCACTATGTGGATGTTATGTTATGTTGTAATGGAGCCCACGGAGACAGAGCCACCCCTCCTCCAACATTGTGACCATTTGGCCCTGCTCCTCCTGCCCTCTGACCCCAGCCTACAAACCCCCTCCCAAGACGGATCTAAAACAAACACGCTGCTAAATCTGACCTTAGTCAAATGGTGCTCCGTACAGCGGACATTCTCTAATAGTGTGCAGAGCGGTGTTTTCTCAAACATAGGCTATGTGTCTCAGTCAATCCTTCCACCCTAAGATACAGTTATGTTGCAAGGATAACTGGACAGATTAATGTCCATTATAGGACAGATTGAAAATAACTTTATACTTAGCGTTTGACCACTTGAACCCGCGGCATGCATCCTTATTCTGAGAGGGGAACATTCACGAAAAATAGCAGATCTACAAGCTCACAGCGCGTCACGTTTGTGACGCGTTATGAGCTTTAAGATCTGCTATTTTTGGCGAAGAGACTTGGAGTACTGTAGGCTGAAAAAGATCGCACCAAGTGCAGTGCAACTCTCGTCCGTTTTACGAAGTATACGTGGTTAAACTGAAGTGATATTGATAAATTCCAAATGTCCCCAAAGTATTCTGAGGCACCCCTGGACCTGCGTCAGGCACCCTAGGGTGTCACGGCACCCACTTTGAGAATTCTTCTAACGTTTTGTGTTTTTTCGTAAATTAATGGCCTACTTGATAATAGCCTACTACCAAGTCATATTTTACTATAACAGTACTAGGCCTATACTATGTCAGAGTACTCAGTTCCAAATTGAGTCAAATTAAAAACGGCACACAAACTATGATGATTATGGCGTCTAAACTAAGCTTTAGAACCAGGAGGGCCAAAACAAAAGAGAAATTTGATATCTCCCCGAAGTGAAAATAGCAGATGTACAAATTCATAACAATTCTTTCATGTTTGTTTGTCTGTTTTGTTTTTCAGGGAAATCATTTTATTAACAAAAAATAAATACAAAATCCTTAGAAACATTTTCTTTGAATTTGTGGGACAATTATTGGCCCACTTGAAGATCTCCAAGGCGTCCGCGGCCCACCCATCTGAGCTCTGAACGGGGCAGAGTAGTGCTCAGATGAGTGGACCCACTGGACCATGTGCATTATCAGAGCATGCATATTTAATGATCAATGGATTGTGTTCCTGCTTAGATCAATAGAACTAATGCAGAACACATTAAGTTAAGTTCACAATGAAAACTCATTTTAAAGGTTTGAAAGAACAAAGGCTTTTATTTTTACATTGAATTTTCAAAAATATTAACGTTACACTATCAATAAAATTATCAATAAAATATTTGAGGGCCCACTCACAATACCCTCACGGCCAAATAGTGAGCCCTGGACCACAGGTTGGGAACTGTTCAAGTCAAAGTGTTCCACCCACCCACACACCCATACCCACACACGTGCACACACACACACGTGTGTGCACACACACACACACGCACACGCGCACACGCGCACACGCACACACGCACACACACACACACACACACACACACACACACACACACACACACACACACACACACACACACACACACACATCTTTAAGGAATCTTAGTCCATTCCTCATCTGGCCTTGAGTTCACTAATGGCCTTGGGTTTGTGTTTTGCTACTTTTGACTCCACTACATTTCCAGGAAGAGTAACCTACATTATTAACCACATAAGCCCATTTCAAATGTAGTGAAAAATAGCAGATCTACAAGCTCCTTGTGTGTGGCGTTGTGACTAGGGAGCTGCCCGGACAAACCCAGTCTTCAAACAGTAGAAACTATAGTCTGGTTTATTTGTGTTAAAGGTTTGAGGAGCACGTAGGGTCTATATCTGTCTGCAAGGACCTTCACACCTTCTGTCTGTGTGTGTGTGTGTGTGTGTGTGTGTGTGTGTGTGTGTGTGTGTGTGTGTGTGTGTGTGTGTGTGTGTGTGTGTGTGTGTGTGTGTGTATTATGTATCATCACTTCCCCAGAAAGACCCTGCCGACCAATTCAAGTTCGAGAGGATTTCAAAGCGTGCGCACGCGCGCACACACTCTCAAACACACACACACACGCATGCACATGCACAGGGATTATCACGCTGACAAGCAGATGACAGCCTTGTTGTTTTGAAAGCGGAGCCCGTGTGGAGAGGCCAAAGGTCAAAGAGGCCAAATCAATTCCCATCACGTATGACCTGATTACAGCCTGATCTACTAGCATGTTTATACAATACATGCTTATACAATACATGAAAAATAAAAGATATATGACAAATTCTGAGGGTGAAAATATATTTTCTTTGGAAGAACACACACACACACACACACACACACACACACACACACACACACACACACACACATACACACACACACACACACACGCACACACGCACACACGCACACACGCACACACACACACACACACACACACACACACACACACACATCACATCACATACATTCACTATTATGTTAAATATGTCCAACATCCAAACTATATATACTATCAAGGTAAATTTGTGTAATTTACCTTGATGATTCTGAGGTCAAAACATGTTGACAGCTGCCTTTTAATAAATGAAGGCTTTACTTATTGAGTGTCCGGATCATCTGTATTTCTTTATACATTTTTTAAATATTTTGCATATTTGATCCCATTTGATCCGTGAGCACCATTGACGCTTTTAACTATTTTCCTAACTTTTCATATCTCCTATATTGTGAGCACCTAGTTGTTCTGTTTTTTCTGTTCTTGATGATACTGTATGTTGAGCCTCTCTACACTTCCTGGAAAGAGGGCAGCAGGCAGCTCACCTCCCACGCGGTCCGCACCGCCATGCTGTAGCGATTTCCACTGGTCCAGTGGTCCAGTTCCCATGCCAGGCTGTCAGGACACGTTTAAAAATATTCATCTTCTGGCCTCTTCTCGCCTCTCTGGATGCCTCTCTGGATTCCTCTCTCGAGGTAAACAAGGTCACTTATCATTATGACACTCTTACAAGTTACAATCTGTAGCTTGGTCGACTAATTGATGAAAAATGACGAACAAACCTTGACAAACTAAAATATTCATCTTCTGGTCTCTGTCGTTCTGCACCATCTTGAAGAAGGATCTTTATTTCTAGAAAATCCTGACTCAAGGTCTGTGGTTCTGGAATCTCCTCGACAAGGGTCTGTGGTTCTTTTGTCTCCTTGCCCAGGGTCTGTGTTTCAGGAGTCTGCTGGCCCATGCTCTTCGGGCACTTACAGAAGGTCTTCCTGAAAGATTCAGGCAAGTCAGTGGTCTAGAACATAGCTTCCAGCTGTTCTACTACACAACAGGCTCAAAAGAGATGTCTACATTACTGGATGCTTCCTCTTTGTCACTGCCCTCTTCCTCTCCGCCATGCTTTGGTGCTGGTTGTGCTGAAGCTCCAAAGACTATATCCAGGGCTTGCTTTCCAATTGCAAAGTTTTCATCACCACTAATTTTGGCCAGGTCAGCGAATGAGTGGCTTCCAAATGTGAAGACAAGGGTGTGGTCTTGAGAAGGGGCAGTAGTAGTGGTGTAAGTGATGGAGTCAGGTTCAGAGGTCTTTTTAGTTTATGGGAGCACTGCTGATAATGAACCCCAAAGGTTGTGGGGGTCCCTGCTTCATCTCTCTCTCTCAACTAAGGGGTCCTTGGCCTGAAAATGTTGAAGACCCCTGAAATAAAGCAAAATAAAATCTCATGACTGAAAATGTTTTAATAATTTAATTATTATTGTTCTAAACCTTTTGCTTTTATGACATTTCTGAGACCATTGGTGTTCATGGAAGATGCTTCTAAACATGTATTCTACTGCTAGTTTGACCATTTCAAATACTCTCTCATCTTAAAATAACTAAATGGACGAAAATAGCATACCGGTATCTGCAAGCTCACAACATGTCCGTTATATGGGGTAGGCAACATGCTTTCAAAGAACACATGCTGGCTTGTAAGGGAATCCAAATGAGTGAAATCAGTCGGTGCGACTGAGAACTTTAATCCATGTGTGAACATCTCCTTCAGAGGGATGCAGTACAGCTGCTGATTAACCAGGGACATGCAGAGAATGTTAGAGAGGCAGGGG
>NC_137833.1:10316657-10346657 GCF_963921795.1 Nannobrachium achirus | reverse complement strand
CGCAACGCCAGTGGTCCGCTACGCCAGTGGACCCGCTACGCCAGTGGTCCGCTACGCCAGTGGTCCGCTACGCCAGTGGACCCGCTACGCCAGTGGTCCACTACGCCAGTGGTCCGCTACGCCAGTGGACCGCTACGCCAGTGGACCCGCTACGCCAGTGGTCCGCTACGCCAGTGGACCCGCTACGCCAGTCGACCCGCTACGCCAGTCGACCGCTACGCCAGTGGACCGCTACGCCAGTGGTCCGCTACGCCAGTGGACTCGCTACGCCAGTGGTCCGCTACGCCAGTGGACCCGCTACGCCAGTGGACCGCTACGCCAGTGGACCGCTACGCCAGTGGACTCGCTACGCCAGTGGTCCGCTACGCCAGTGGACCGCTACGCCAGTGGACTCGCTACGCCAGTGGTCCGCTACGCCAGTGGACCCGCTACGCCAGTGGACTCGCTACGCCAGTCGACCGCTACGCCAGTGGACCGCTACGCCAGTGGTCCGCTACGCCAGTGGACTCGCTACGCCAGTGGACCCGCTACGCCAGTGGTCCGCTACGCCAGTGGTCCGCTACGCCAGTGGACTCGCTACGCCAGTGGTCCACTACGCCAGTGGTCCGCTACGCCAGTGGACCCGCTACGCCAGTGGTCCGCTACGCCAGTGGACCCGCTACGCCAGTGGACCCGCTACGCCAGTGGTCCGCTACGCCAGTGGACCGCTACGCCAGTGGACCCGCTACGCCAGTGGTCCGCTACGCCAGTGGACCCGCTACGCCAGTCGACCCGCTACGCCAGTCGACCGCTACGCCAGTGGACCGCTACGCCAGTGGTCCGCTACGCCAGTGGACTCGCTACGCCAGTGGTCCGGCTACGCCAGTGGACCACTACGCCAGTGGAACACTACGCCAGTGGACCACTACGTCAGTGGAACACTACGCCAGTGGACCACTACGTCAGTGGCCCAGGCCAAGAGCAGTAATTTCTGCCCAATGCCCCATAGCTGGGGTTGGAGTGCTTCAAGGCCTTTTCTTTGAAATGCGTTCCAGTTTCCTGCTCCCTGAAGTGGTGTTCCTGGGTGCTGTGTGTGGGTTTAATGTTATTCCACTGGCATCCTGTCTCCATGTGTGTTTTACTATATATATTCACTATGGTGTGTGTGCATTGTGAGTACTTTATGTTCATTGTAGTGTGTACTTTGTGAATGTGTGTCTCTTCAGTCAGTCTCAGTGGTAGTTGAACTACGAGACACACTCTCATGTGTACATGGGGTTATGATGTTAACAAGTACTGTACCTGAGGGGTATTCTCTCACCATCTTTCTCTCTTTCTCTCTCTCTCGTCTTTCTGTCTGTCTGTCTGTCTGTCTGTCTGTCTGTCTGTCTGTCTGTCTGTCTGTCTGTTTGTCTGTCTGGTTCTCCTTGTCTCTCTCTCTCTCTGTATTTACAGATAATGGAATTGATGAGTAATATTCCTAAAGGTCTCTCTCTCACACACGCACGCGTACGCGCACGCGCACACGCACACGCACACACCAGTACAGTACCGCAATGAGGTTTCCAAGAAAGCGAAAAGTCAATGGTCTCTCACCATCGAGTGTGTGTGTGTGTGTGTGTGTGTGTGTGTGTGTGTGTGTGTGTGTGTGTGTGTGTGTGTGTGTGTGTGTCCTCTGGAGTAGGTTGCCACGACGACGATCTCAAACAACAGTGACCCCAAAGGAGTTTTTATCCCCAGTCTGAAAGATCCCACCAGTCTCTCTCTCTGTGTAGCTCTCTGTCTCTCTCTCTCTATCTGTCTCTCTCTCTCTTTCTGTGTGTGTGTGTGTGTGTGTGTGTGTGTGTGTGTGTGTGTGTGTGTGTGTGTGTGTGTGTGTGTGTGTGTGTGTGTGTGTGTGTGTGTGTGTGTGTCTAAGCTGTTCATGCCCTTTTAATCAGGAATGTGTATTTCTCTGACAGATAAGAGGATTCTACCACTGTAGAGAGAGAGAGAATGTGTGTGCGTGAGCCTGTGTGTGTGGCCTGGATTTAGCAGCACATTGCATTCTGGGTAGATGTTAAATGTGTAAAAACAACATACTGTCTATCAGACACAACCATAAACAAACATGATACGCCCATATATAGGTATACATGGAGGACCACTCCGGGGAGTGCGGTGCCCGCTATGCGGTTGTCCTGGACCACCGATCCGACCCATATATAGGCATATATGGATAATATCCGGTTGTCTAGAACCGCCGATCCAACCATATATGGCCATGCTAATATATGGGCATATACTGATGAAATCAATGATCTCCATATATGGGCATAAAAGGGACACAACCAAATGGGTACAACGGCTACTCTGACAAAGCCCTGACAATGACTCAGACATATCGCTTGGATGTCGGATCGGTGGTGCGACGTAGTGTGAGGGCCACACAGTGTGTATACAGTACATTTATCTTTCTCCCTTTACTCCTTTTTCCACTTTCACTTCCAACTGCCCTGCCCGACCATCACCATCTATCATTGAAGTCATAGTGAGGCTAAGTGAGCGATGCCTTTTATGAGTTGAATTTAATTAAAAACGTCCCACAAACCTTGGCCAATGCCAAGCTTTGCGGGAAATACGGACATACGACGGACTTACGGACAAAGCCAGATGTAGGAGCTGTTAGTACCGCTCAATAAGAGAGAGAGAGAGAGAGAGAGAGACCTTTAACCAAGCCTTTATTAATCTTTGGTCACACTTACAAAAACCTCAGAACATTCTACAACATGTGTGTAGGAGGTATCAAGACAAATACATTAAAATTACTTTAGCTGCTCTGTTCTTCGGTGCCATGATTGGTCACCCCTTAGCTGTGAGAGAGAGAGAGAGAGAGAGAGACCTATTATACGGAGACGAATTTGTAATTACCAGGTAGTTTTTACTAGTAAAACGGCCATTTTGACACACGGAGACGCGTTTTTATGACCTAATCCGACACTTTTTTGAATTCGGGTCTGAAAGTGGAAAAGTGCGTTTTCGCATCAAATACGCAGCTGTGTAATAAAGGAAATCGCCGGCGAGGGAGAGTGCGATGATGTCATAGCCCCCCTGCTCCCCCTCCCCGCTGCATAACAGTGTCAGTCTGTCATACTAACCGAAAATGTATTGTGTTGTTGTAGGCCTAATTAAAACCCAGAAAATAGCCAAAACTGAACACATAGTGATCTATTAGCCCAAACCTCATTTGGAAAATATCAGGAGTAGGCTAGCCTATATGAAAGCCTTTTAAAAATGTTTATAGCCTACAATTGGAATCCTTCTCCAAACCAATCAATTACAACTGCCAGCAAAAGACGTAAAGATTATGTAGGTCAGGGTCAGATCAATTTAGTATTTAGCGCAGCTGGCTACTATAGGCCTACAGCTCGTTTGACAGGAGTCGCAAGCACTAGGCTACCAACAGCTCTCCTCTCATCAAAGTTACTTTAAACCAGTATTCCATTCTCAGCCAACTAATTATTAAATCCATTTATTTCCGAGTTTCCAAGAGACCGACCATTTAATGATTATTAAAGCCCATAGTTGTGCGTCCCTCTCTGCCTTCATGTGCCGATCCATCCACTTGCAGTGCAGCCGTGCGCTGTTCTGATTGACAGCGAGGAGCTGTAAACTGTACACTTTATCGTGTAACATTTATGGTATTCCAGGCAATAATGCATTCCCCTTGTTTTTACCTAAAAACTGGATTAATTCTTCAAAATGTGGACTACATCACGTCACAGATGCAGCGCACTCAAGGTAATTATTGTTATTTATCCAGATGCTTTGCAATTAGGCTACTCACATGAGTAATGAATATGCTGACAGACAGACAGATAAAAGAAACAGCTCATATCACAAAAAAACGTCCTCCTATCGCTCCTAACTTTTACTGTCCAGTCAGAGTCCACGAATAGGCCACTCGCTCATAATGTCACAAAATTCTCCTCCTCCTCCGGCGCTGCTGGCGCTCCTCCCGCCAGCAGCGTCAGTTCTGCAAATGCAAAGGTATGGCAACATGGCTGTTGTCTTGCACGTGTGAAGGCATGCATGCAATACACCAGTCATGTTGCCAATACTTTTTAGCAACAAGCATGATGAATTAATTTTAAGAAGTACATTTTATTATTTTCTCCTGTAATCAAGGTACGTTATACCATACCCATGTGCGCCTCTGTAGTCTACTCCACTCGCTGCCTCGCTATGCATTTTTTCCGACTTTATATCGCCCATCCCCATAGATAATGTCCAGAAATTTTCTCCATATAGTTCCAACCTTCATCTTCCAGGTGGCTTTTATTGGCTTTTTAAAAAACCTCTACGATTTAACTTCAGCCAACTGGCTGCACCGCAGGACTCATTGAATATGCGAACAGAGTTCAACAGACGATAATAATATGGATTTGGGAGCATAGCATGTCTCATTAAAAACAACATAGGCTATATTTTATAGTTGAAGGGTAAATACACAGTAGCCTATATGTACGGGCATATGTAGGCTACTACAGCATTTTGCATGACATGGTGCGTTTCGTGTAAACGCAGACAATACGAATCAATGAGGAGCCAATGCGAGGTGTAAAGGCGATCTCATTTTGATAACGAATCCAAAATGAGATCGGCAGCGTCTCCGTTTAATAGCAGCCCTAAGACTTTGTGCTGAGTGGTGGGTTTTGCTGTTTTGGTGACTAAGCATGAGTCAGGATGTGATTGAAGTGGATAAAAGGCAGGAGGTCACATGACATAAAGTTATGTAATATGATCCCTGGGGAGGAAGACACATGGTTGCCATGGACACCCATCTGATAGATCGGCTGTCACTTAAGATCAAAGTTTGTGTTTAATGTATAATCTATTGTCTAACACACTCACACACACGCACGCACGCACGCACGCACGCACGCACACACACACACACACACATACATACATACATACACACATACATACATACAGACACACACAGAGGGAGTGGTGTACTTCTCAATTCTTTTTCATAGGAAAAGTGTTTAAAACAAGTTTCAAAAGTAGTGAAAATAGCCAATCTACAAGCTCACAACAAGTTGCATAGCGTCCCGTTGTGAGCTTATAGATCGGCTATTTTGACTATTTCTGAAATACATTCTCTTTTGGATCTAAAGCTGAAAAGGTTGGCAACCCCTGGCCCTGATATACAGTATAGGCAGCTGTGTTTGACCCCATAGCTTTTTATGAAATAAAAAGGTTTTCAAGAGGAGGAGAGGAAGGGAATGAGAAAGAGATGAAGGACAGAGAACGAGTGGGGTCCAGAGTGGAGGATGTGAAGAGTTAACTGTAACAAGGAAGAGTTTCTCAATAAATCTAAACTGAAAGTGAAATTGACAGAAGTTGGGTGGCAGGCAGCGCGCTGCATACACGCTCTCTACAAAACATACACTCAACATTAACAGAAATACTTAAAGACAGGTGAGTACAACAAATAATATATTAGATAATATAAGATATATTATTAGCAGTGAATGTATCCAGACATGTCCTCATTCTTACTCTTTGATATCTTCAGTAAAAATCGTAGGTTTCAATAATGTAACCGTCAGCATGCAGGGCTGTTAATGTCAGAATGTGCCCTAGACAAAGCCTGATCCCCCCTCCCTCGTAAGCCGTATGTTTTCATTAAAAAAAGTTAGATTCCCCAGTAGGCTTGTATCTTTGTGTCTTTACACAAAGAAAAAGACCTACAGTATGTGCTGTCTGTCTATCTATGCTATAGCACATACTGTAGGCATGTGCCTATAATATAGGCACATGCCTACAGTTTGTGCTATAGCATAGATACTATATTATAGTATTGCCTATATGCGTAAATACGGCCCTGACTGACTGTCAACATTGCTCTATTCCAATACAATCCTGCTCAGATTGATTCATAAACATTAAGCTGTGTATAATTCTAGATCTACATTTCTTTCACTTTCATTCTCAGTGTGTAGAAATGGCATGTGCCAGCAGTCTCCTGTCTGAAGAGCAGTTCCTGTGTTCCATCTGTCTGGAGGTGTTCACTGATCCAATCACCACTCCATGTGGACACAACTACTGCAAAACCTGCATCACACAGCACTGGGACTGTAGTGATGTATGTAAGTGTCCACTATGTAACAAAACCTTCTATCGGAGACCAGAATCCTCTGTTAATAAAGTCCTCGCCGAGATGGCTGATCAGTTCAGGAAGAAAAAGCAGTTGAAAACTACTTCAGCCACAAGCCCAGATCCTGCTAAACCAGATGAAGTCTCCTGTGACATCTGTACTGAGAACAAGCTCAAGGCTGTGAAGTCCTGCCTGATGTGTCTGACCTCCTACTGTGAGACTCACCTGGAGCGCCATCACACAGTCCCAGCATTAAAACGACACACACTCATCGACCCTGTAAAGAACCTGGAAGACTATATGTGTAAGAAACATGACAGACCTCTGGAGCTGTTCTGTAGGACTGACCACATGTGTGTTTGTCAGACGTGCACTGAGTCAGACCACAAGTTACATCAAATTGTATCTATGAAAGAGGCATATGAAGGGAAAAAGGCGGAGCTGGGAAAGACAGAGGCTGAAGTTCAGCAGATGATCCAGGAGAGACAAGTGAAGATTCAGGAGGTCAAACACTCAATACAGCTCAGCCAGAAAGACGCAGACAGAGAGATAGCAGACAGTGTGCAGGTCTTCAATGCTCTGATCAGCTGTATTGAGAGAAGCCAGGCTGAGGTCATTGATGTGATTGAAGAGAAGCAGAAAACAACAGAGAAACAGGCTGAAGGCTTCATTAAAGAGCTGCAACAAGAAATCACTCAGTTAGAGAAGAGAAGCTCTGAGCTGAAGAAGCTCTCACTCACCGAAGACCACCTCCACCTCCTCCAGAACTTCCCATCCACCAACACTGGGTGGAGACCCACCAAGGACTGGACAAAGGTCAATATCCATCAGTCTCCACACCTGGGGACTGTGAGGACAGCTGTGGCTCAGCTGGAGAAGACATTCAGTAAAGAGATGGAGAAAAAGCTGCGTGATGCTGAGCTGAGGAGGATCCAGCAATATGAAGTGGATGTAACTCTGGACCCTGATACAGCACAGTGTGAACTCATCCTGTCTGAGGATGGAAAACAAGTGAGTCATGGAGCTGTGAAGAGGAATCTCCCAAACAACAAAGAGAGATTCTCTCAATGTCACAGTGTTTTAGGAAAACAAAGATACTCATCAGGAAGGTTTTACTATGAGGTTCAGGTTACAGGGAAGACTAAGTGGAGTTTAGGAGTGGCCAGAGAGTCCATCAACAGGAAGGGAATCATCTCACTGAGTCCCAACAACGGTCTCTGGTCTATAGTGTTGAGGAATGGAAATGAGTACCAGGCTGGTGCTGGCCCTCCTGTCCTCCTCCCTGTAAAACAGGAGGTCCAGAAAGTGGGAGTGTTTGTGGATTATGAGGAGGGTCTGGTCTCCTTTTATGATGTGGAGGCCAGAGTTCATATCTACTCTTACACTGGATGCACCTTCACTGAGAAACTCTATCCATACTTCGGTACTGGACTTAATGATGGTGGTAAAAACGCTGCTCCTCTGATCATCTCTCCTGTCAATCACACTGATTAAATCTCAGCTTAACATCAAAAGCTTAGTTTTCATTTAGACAATAAATATGGATGGTTGATTTACAGATTGATTTATACAGGTATATTCTACTGAATCACAATAACTTCATTTTAAATTTCTAAACTACAGCCAAAGACTAATGTGGCAATTTAAGTATTTGAATAGCCTATTCAGAAAGTATTTCGTAAAAAATATATATTCTCTGTCTGTGAGACGTTGAAATCTTTTCAGAATTTCTTTGCTGGTACAAAGACTTGATTGTGTTTTATTTTATTGCTTTCAAGTTTAAATTCAACTCAACATTTTCATTAATGTACATTAATAATGTCTATAAGGAATAATAATGTTTTATTGTCAGAGTCTTGAACATTAATGCAATTACTATAGAATTATTATGTAATGATTCTTTTATTAATGATTGATTCTTTTATATGGCTGAATTGCTGTAATTATAGGAGATGGGAAATGTGATTCTTCAAAAATACATAAGCAATTGTAATTATGTACAGATGCCTGTGTGTACACACACCAATTTAATTGTAGTCACTTTTTAGTGTTTGTAGTGCAACAAATAAGAATAAATACACTTTCAAGATTCACACTCGTTGGGGATTTCTTTCTCTAGAATACACAATAAAATCCTCAGAGTTAATTTATTGTTTAAAGACATGAAGTAAAGTACACACAATAACTAATAATGACAGTGGTGAATTATATTTTTACAGTTATAGTGCTTGCTGTGTATAGCCCTCAACATCATCCATATTCTAGGCGAAACTCTTCGAAAATAGCACATCTGTAAACGTAAGCTTCTAGATCGGCTATTTTCAGCAAGGATATTTAATGTAGAGAGGAAATAGAAAAGACACTAGTACAAAGTCCTGAGGATCTCTGTATGGGGTTTGGGGGTATAAGTCAATCGTTAAACGCTATACTTAGTTGAATGTACGGGCTCTACACTAAATATCTTTGCAGAAAATAGCAGATCATCAAGCACCAACACTTAGTAATGCAGCACTTTGTGAGAGTGTAGATCTGCTATCTTCTGGGCAAATGTTCAGCTCAGAATGGGGATGATATAGGGTTTAAGTGCTATAAGGTTCAAGGGGTTATGGTGTGCATTCCTGTTAAATAAACAAAATAAAGTAATAGTGTTACTCAGGATTCAATTTCAAAAGCATCAGAAGTAGCAGATCTACAAGCTTGAAATGCGTGATTTCGCGCTGCGTTTCGCGCTTGTAGATCTGCTACTTTTGATGCTTTTGTGTGACACTGTAGTAGGACATCAAGTAGACATTACCGTAATTTACAAAAGAACACACAAAGTTAAAATATGGAGATGAAAGGTTTTGCCCTAGAGCCACGCTATATTCTATATGTATTAAATAATTGGATTTTTGTTTAATCAGAAGCATGATGCAAAAGCTTTAACATTTTAACTGCAGAGAGAAGATAAAGCGAGAGGCTGAACAACACAACATGGTAAACACACGACATGCTCTGAAAAGGTTAAAACGTTTAGCTGCTATTGTCTGTTTAATCACTGCTTGTTGTTGAGTGAGTGAGTGGGAGGGAGAACATGAGTGGAGGGAGAGAGACAGACCGAAACAGCAGATCTACAACCTCAGAATGTAGCGCGGTGCAGAGTGCTGTGTGGTTGTAGATCTGCAGTGTTTGAAAAAAAAACATGAAACATTTTTGAAATATTTTGACATATTTTTAATAGAACCTAAATATGACATACAGTAATATATTTTTTGTGACAATTTGCTTTACATCTCTGCCAAGAAGAACAGGGGTTAAAGCGATTAATCAATGACGAATTCTGAGTGGAGCGAAAAGACCCTGAAAGACCTCAGATAATAACACACTGAATGTCATCTCTGTCCATCATCCCTGTTCTCTCTCCATCTCTCTCTTCATGATAACAACCATAAAGTGGAGAGTCCACTTCACCCACACAGTGGGCTGCTCAGGGTCACACTGTGCTTTCTCATGTGAACACAATACATCACATTCTAGCATTTAGCACATTTATTCTGTGTATGACTTGTAAAAGGTTCCTCTTACACTTATCCATGTTGTTCTCTGCTTTTTTTTTAATTGTCTAGCACACAGTGGTTCTCAACCTGTGGGTCAGGAGGACCCCAGGAGGGTCCCCACATTATTTTGGGGGGGTCCCCAGATGATGAACTTTTGAGGCAGAAATTGTGAAAATAGCCCATCTACATGCTCGTAGTGAGCATGTAGATCTGCTATTTTCACACTAGAACCGAGTTATTGTCTCCACCAGCCGAAGGCTGAGGGAGAGTATGTTTTCCCCTCCGTCCGTCCGTCCGTCCGTCCGTGCGTCCGTCCGTCCGTCCGTCCGTCTGTGTGTGCGTGCGTGCGTGCGTCCTCGCAGTTTGTGAGCGCCAAATCTCAGTCGCCGTTGGCCCGGTCGCTGCCAAAGTGAGCACACACATTCCCTGGATGCCAATCTAGAACCTCTGCCCTAAATTTTTCAAATGGGCCTTTTCTAGCGCCAACTAGTGGCCGATGTTCGCTAAACACATTTCTGTGCACTACTCTTACAGATTTTGTCCAAAAATCCTACAAATCGGTAGGCAATATCTCGACAGTCATGTGATCGACACGGATCTGTCCGATTTTGCATATTCCATCCTGATTGGCTAAGATTGGCTTCCAAAGTTTGTGGGATCGAGCCGTTTTGAACAAAATGCCTCAAATCACAAACGCAAAGTGCAATTATCATGAAATCGCGCACACACATTCCCACTAGGCAGAGGAAGAAATGCCACTTAATTTTTTTTTATCAGCCTCATGGTGGCGCTATAACAGCCCGATTTGTGGTTTTACCTATAACTCCACCGATCAGTTTCAAACTTTGTAAGCGCACTCCCTAGAGGCTAAGGATAAACCTTTGCCCTGCATTTTTCACATCAGCCTTTTATAGCGCCACCTTTGGGCCGACTTATGTAAAACACATTTTTGGATATTACTCCTTGAGATTTTATCCAAAAATCACGCAAATCGGTACACAGTATCTCTATAGTCATGTGATCAAGTCCGATCCGTCTGATATTTCACATTCCATCCTGATTGGCTAATATTAGCTTCCAAAGTTTGCAGGATTGCTCCGTTTTTGAACAAAATGCCTCAAATCATCAACGCAGCTTGCGATTACCGTGACATTTGCCACACATATTCCCACTAGGTCAAGGAACAAATGCTACCTTTTTAACATTGTCCTGTTATAGCGCCACCAGCAGGTAGACTTTAGCAAAACACATTTTTGGAACACAATGCTTGAAATCATGCATGCAGCGTCCGATTGCCATGAAAGATCTAAGGTGAAGAACATATGCCACCCTTTTTACATTGGCCTATTATACAGTAGCACCACCAGGACGCACGGCCTGGTGGAGACCTGTGCTCGGAAGAGCACTGCTTCTAGTTCAAAATGTAATGCCTCAACTCTTGGGGGGGGGGGGGGGGTCCCCAGTTAAAATATGATTATTATGGGGGTTGCGGCCTGAAAAGGTTGAGAACCACTGGTTAGGCAACCTGAGGCGGTGCCATGGCATTGGTCCGACATGTCATTGTTACTACATCTCATCTCATCTCAATGTCCGAATCTGGTGATAAGATGTTAACCTGGTGAAAATACTATGCCTAAACCTAAGCCTAACCCTAACCTCAGTAAAACTATGCCTAAACCTAACCCAAACCCTAACCCTAACCTCAGTAAAACTATGCTTAAACCTAAAACCTAACCCTAACCAAATTAGGACTAATGAGATGTAGGACTATGTGACTATGTGACTCAAGACTTATGGGCAGTCCCCACCTCAGGCACGGGTGCCAACATTGGCACAGGGGAGCCTGGGAGGGTGATCACTTGCACACTGGCAGAAGTGTGAGAGAGAGGTTTTACACCTGTAAAGAATAAAAAAAAAAAAAAAATTAAGAACACTCACGTTTGCTACTAATTGCATCCTGCACATTCATTCAAACTGATAACTCTGACTGGGGAGGCAGTTTAGGTGAGGTTATAGCTAATGATCATTAAATCCTGATGTTAAATAAAATATTCCTAAAGAAGAATAAAACTAAAAGCTAAAAGTTACGGCATGTATAGCCTGTGATCAAAATCAGTTGGAAATATCTCATTTGGATGTTGTGTCCATATTTAAACTTCATGTTGATATGGCACACTGACTATCAAGAAAATTAAAACATGACACTTCATGTCAAAAAGGTTGCTGACCTCACTTTTGCACTCAAAGGACAACAATGGAAATGAGCTCAAAAGGTTTTTCTTGTGTGTTTTATGTCAGATATGTACAAATAATGTACAGTATTCATCTTTCTCAATCAATGAAAGTCCCTGTGTGCATCCCCAGTACTGTAAACAACTCAACTCAACTACCAGACATTTGACTGATAGTACCATACTTTTGACTCAGACTTCCAGGTCTTTGATTCAAAGAACTACTCTACTCTAAGTATTTAACAATCAAATATGTGACTCAAGCAATCAGGCATTTGACCCAACTTCTCCCTGTTTGGCCTTGCCAGATGGAGATGGAAACTGTTACAATAATATTACCAGAAATACATACAGAGCTAGCCCTGAATGACCATAACAGGTCTGTAACTCTGAGAGTGAACAAAGGGAGCCATTTGTTAACTCTCAGGCCTCTATTTTTAAGTACCAGCTTTATGCCTTAACTTAAAGGCCTGTCCATACTGTCTCTGCACCGAACATTTCGTCGGAAAGGTCCGGTTCAACTACAAAATGACATCACTTGCATCTTCTGAAAAGCATTACCCCGAATTAGAGTTCGGAAAGCTGCGCGTCGGAAAGTCGGGAACTCTCTGACGAAATGTTTGGTGGTCGGAGACAGCATGGACAGGCCTTTAAGTTAAGCCTTAACTTAAAGGCCTGTCCATACTGTGTTTCTCAACCTTTTTTCTGCATGGGCACACTTTTCATGTCCCACGAATCCATGGGCACACCAACATAATACGGGGGTGTAAATATCGTCACTGTCGGGAAGAAACCTTGTATCTCCAAGTTTCAAATGTGTACGTTTCTTTGAAAAGTAAAGCCCTGCTTTATCATACAAGACTGTCGCACAACAGTAATGTCGCACAACGCCTCGTGGTGCGAGGCGTTGTATGCTTGTAGATCGGCTGTTTTCACTAGTTTAAATAATTTTTAAAATGATAAATACAATACTGGCTTTCAAGCAGTTTCAAGGGGCACACTTGACCCTTCTCAGGGGCACACCAAAGGTCCCCAGGCACAGTGGTTGAGAAACACTGAGTTAAGGCATAAGAGCTGGTACTTCAGACAATCAAAATACAGCCCTCAGAGTTAAGGGGGTACTTGAAAATAAAACATTTGAGAACCACTAGTACTAGTTGGAGTCCTAATGTGCCATAGTGTCGTAGTAAATCATATTATGACTTGACATTCAGTAATTGGGTCTTATGATCAAAATAAGAACAATATAATGGTGTGTAAATCTAAAGTTTCCACAGACAAGGCCAAGTCTTTAACCACAGACACATTTGTCTGCTTACGGACATATTAACGTGCCCCCCCCCCCTTAGGTTCCTGGAGGTCTGTGAGGAGGACTGGGCCAGGGTGCGTTTGATTCGGTGGTCAGAATCGGGTCTTGAATCCAGACAGCTCCAGTTTGTCGATGGATCTCTGGTTGGTGAATGTAGCTCTGGTGATACGACACGTTGGACTGCCTACTTTACTCAACCACACCTTCCTAGGGATGGATGGATGGATGGATGGATGGATGGATGGATGAATGAACAGACAGACACATACAATAGAAGAGAAGAAGAGAAAAGTACTGTACATTACTTGTTAACTTTGTTGAGATGTGTTTTATTGAAACTTGAAACTTCTGCTCTGAGGACATGCATCGGTATTCACACTTTCTCTACTGAGTAGCACAGCAGACACTCATGCACGCACACACGCACGGGTCGCACGCACAGCTCCATTCAAGGACCACTCAGTATCACTTCCTGTACCTCAAAGTCAAATCCTAGCACTCACCCCCTAGCACTGCTCTGTCCTGGTATTGATTGATTGATTGATTGATTGATGAAGTATTTATTAGAAGTTTGCATAGGGAAAGGTACACTTTCATGACCGTACAGTTCACTGATACAAGGTCAACTAAAAAGGAAATGCAGGTAAGCCTTGCATCTTATTTCCATTGAGATCCTTCTCTTTAACTCATATAACGTTGAATGACAGACAGATAGAACACAGTACCATGCAGTACATATCATCAGAAACCAAAACAACAATGGAAAATAAAAGGTATTTACATAGAAGGGTCAGGGTTAGGCTAGGTTTAACGTTACCGGTTTCAAATTTCGATGTTTTGATAGATTGTTATACAATGCAGGTGTTGGTGTTAACCTGTTCACATGTCATGTTGTTTACAAGATATTCTGTATGCAGCACCACACAATCTAAGAATGTGTGTGTGCGTGACTGCGTGTGTGTGTGTGTGTGTGTGTGTGTGTGTGTGTGTGTGTGTGTGTGTGTGTGTGTGTTGTACACTTTGTTATACATAGCGTAGAAGTGTTTTACATTCATTGCCTGTCTGAGGTGAGAGGTTTGGACTGGAGGGGATTTATCTGAGAGGAAACAATGACTGACCTCACACACACACACACACGCACACACACACACACACACACACACACACACACACACACACACACACACACACACACACACACACACACACACACACACACACACACACACACACACACACACACACACACACACACACAGAATGAGGGAGAGCAACCACCTACACACTCTCTCGCTCTCCCTGCTCCATCCACCCACATGAACCATTCCTCAACTCTTCCTGTCTCTCTTCTTTCATCTCTCTCTCTCTCTCTCTCTCCTACTACGTTTTCCTCTCTCTCTCTCTCTGAGGTCTGATTGGTTCTCTGCATGTTGGAGTTTTTCCTCTCTCTCTAGACCACCCACCCACTCTCTATCTATCTACAGTATCTTAGAGAGGTCACTCTCCATACTCTCTCTCTCTCTCTCTTCTCTCTCTCTCTCTCTCTCTCTCTCTCTCTCTCTCTCTCTCTCCACTCTCTCTCTCTCATGGGAGGTCACTTCCTGGTTCCCACATTAAACAGGATGTGAGGTCATGGTGAAAGTGTTTTGGAGAGGAAGTGGGACAATGGCTCTCTGGAGAGGCCATTTATAAAGGCTAGAATCAGTGTGTGTGTGTGTGTGTGTGTGTGTGTGTGTGTGTGTGTGTGTGTGTGTGTGTGTGTGTGTGTGTGTGTGTGTGTGTGTGTGTGTGTGTGTGTGTGTGTGTGTGTGTGTGTCCTCCTGTCCTGATTAGGAAAAAACAGTTGCTTATCAGCTGGGCTGGGTGTAATTTGTGAATGTTCTTCAAATCTGGTTGGTAAAAATGACAGTTTATGTAGCAAAGTACAACAGTAGGCCTAGAAGACTGTGGTTGTACTGGTCAGCTCCCATTATAACAGTAACAGACTGTGGTTGTACTGGTCAGCTCCCATTATAAGCTCCCATTATAACAGTAACAGACTGTGGTTGTACTGGTCAGCTCCCATTATAACAGTAACAGACTGTGGTTGTACTGGTCAGCTCCCAGCACAACAGTAGTAGACTGTGGTCTTATTGGTCTTATTGAAACACAATAATGTTAATAACCATCATTTAAATAACTCATAGAAGCAGTATACATATTAATGCTAAAGGACCTAACATTTCCGGTGCCAATAACCACGCACGTGGAAGTGGGAACCGACCGGAAACGACGGGTCGCCGAGTGCCAAGAGCATTATGCCCCAGAGCCTAAGGAGGCGTCTACCTTTCTATGATCTCCATGCGTGATTCCTAAACCCACCAGGCTTGAGTTAAGACCCGCCTCGCGGAAACGCGAGGACTTCCAGGAGTGGCTGAAATCCCTGCCTGACACATGGAGGGTGGATAAAGTCAGAGGCATGAAGACTTGTACTTGAGAAAAGCCTGCATTTGCACAATGCACAACTATTAATTTCTCACTACAGTGCTCAAAATAAACTGTGCTAAAAAAATCTTGAAACTGACTTAATTGTACTGTAAAGGGAAAACTTTGTAACTTTGCTAAAGAGAAAAACGTACTGAAAAAGCTATTAATTTGTCACTACTGTGCTCAAAATAAAAAACTCTTACTGATTATCAGTTAAATTGTTATGGTTTGGATATGGCTTTGGGCCTATTATGCTGCGTGTATTATTGTAATAGATCAGTAGGTAGTAGGTACTTTGCACTTGAGCGAGCAGCACTAACTTTCATGGGCACTTTCATGCTTAAGGAGGAGGCGGGTCTTAACTCAATCCTGGTGGGTTTAGGAATCACGCGATCTCCATAGGCCATATTCACACCGCGGCCATCTTGGATCACATGACTTCCTGGGATAGCAGCCTGCATTACAAACCATTGTGAACAATGGAGCGATGGTCCCAAAATATGAGTTCTATTCAACCATTTTCTTTTTACCAAATTGACAAATAGGCAGATGACAACATCAACATCCCCAAAATGATTAAATAGAAGGGTACATCCACAATATTCATTCATGGTAGTTAGGTTGCAGTGTTACTCTGTACAAATACTTGCTACAGTATCTGTGCAGACTAGTGCTTGCTCTGCCATCATATAGTTAATATTACTGTATCGTGATTTTTGCATATTAATCAAAAACAATCTAACAACAAATAGTTAATATGATAGTGGAGCAAGCACTGCACAGATAGCAAGTCTTTGTACAGAGTAAAGGCCCATTCCCACTGGGCCAGATAACAGATAAAAAAAATCTCTTTCTCCAGATATTTTTCCATTCAAAGTGGATGGTAGATACAGATAAAAAAAGATCTGCCACAGATATTTGCCACAGATACTTTTATCTGTGGCAAATATTTTTTTTATCTGTATCTACCATCCACTTTGAATGGAAAAATATCTGGAGAAAGAGATTTTTATATCTGTTATCTGGCCCAGTGGGAATGGGCCTTAACACTGCAACCTAACTACCATGAATATTGTGGATGTGCCCTTCTATTTAATCATTTTGGGGATGTTGATGTTGTCATCTGCCCATTTGTCAATTTGGTAAAAAGAAATTGGTTGAATAGAACTCATATTTTGGGACCATCGCTCCATTGTTCACAATGGTTTGTAATGCAGGCTGTTATCCCAGGAAGTCATGTGATCCAAGATGGCAGCGGTGTGAATATGGTCTATAGGCTCCTATTCATTGCTGCTGCAAAGAACCGGTTTTATCTCGGAATCTACTTCTGAAAACGCTTACGGTCGCCGAGAACCGCTTTTTTTCACGGCGACACTGGGCCGCGGCGGTTGGCCGCGGTTAGGATTTTTCATCCTAATCATTACAAGACCGCCATTACAAGACCGCGAATTTCCACAACATGGACGCGATCGTGGCTACCGGGGCTCTTCAAAATAAAGCGCAAGTGAATGGCGGCACTCTGTAGCCAAGTAATTACAAAAATAACGAATGGCATCCCAAGTGTTAATGGTATCCTTTCATCTAAGTTGCTCACTGATCTACACAATGTTAAAATGCTTTTTATGATATGTTGGAGAAAAGAAAATACATAAACCATTTTAGCCATTCGCATGCACATGCACACGCACACGCACACGCACACACACACAATTTCCACCCAGATGGACATTATAAACTTGTGGACGCCTGATGAATGTCATGTAGTTTCCAGTCGTAAATTATGAACAGACGTATTCTCCTCTCCTCTCCTCTCCTCTCCTCTCCTCTCCCCACTACTAGTCAGGTTTGTTATGTTAAGAAATGTATGTTTGTCGGATTTTTGTGAGGATTTGTAAAACTATACATTTTTGGAATCTTCAGAGCATGGGGAATCCAAAAATCAATGTTTCCATTTGCACAGACACCTGCAAAGCCACCATTTTGGATGTTCAAAATGGCCAACATAAAATACATAATTTGTGCTATCTTGGCTTCTAGACAACCTAGAAACTTAATTAAACATGCCAATCCTATGTTTTCTGGGTCAAGGAATCGAATGAGTAAATGTTGGGTGTAAAATGTTCCGGACCCCCACCCCCTTTCTGGGGGTTATCTATTTTGGGACCTCCTAGAACAGTACGCCAGCCAATTAATGTCCTATTTTCATAATAGTAGAGTTGTTTTGTAGGTTTTTAAACCTCCTGGGCTCATTTATTGCACTTTTAAAGCAGCCAGAATAATCCTTCTGACTTTTGGTTGGGGTCTTTCCTCACCTGGGACCCTCAGACAGACCCTTAAGCCTACGGTATCTCAGTAATCGCTCTGCTCCAGAGCAATATTAAATTAGATCATAATTGAAGCATAAAAGTTGTTGTAGCTGGGCTTTGAAAACAAAAAGGAGTAGTAGCAAATACCAGGGGTCTTCCACAGGTGGTCCGGGACCCCTGGGGGGTCCTCAGTTACTACAGGAGGGGGCCCGCCAAATCTAGATGGGATTTGAAACTGTAACCTTTGATGGTTTATTAGTATTCTCAGTATTATTTATAACATTTTTGTGTTGGACAGTTATGGTTGACAGGTGTTAATTGAGTTTGTGGGGAGGGGGGGCTTAGGGGGGGCTAAAGCCCCCTCTAGCCCCCCCTGGAGCCGTCCCTGTTGCAACGTATTACTTTAGGCGCGCAGACTAACATGTCCATTTATTGCACTGCACTCACACTGACAACACAACATACACACCTCTGTGTTATCGTCACCCCAAAACCTGCACCCTATCCTCTTAAAGAGCTCATGGTCAATTATGCCCAAAGAGATTCACTACATGTCCTCCCTAATAATGTTGACAGTCTTTGTTTGTATTGTTTAAGCAGCTGCACCATCCCTTGCAATCTGCTTTGCAACCACATTTGATGAGCTCAAGTATTGCCTATATTTATGAGTTAAAGCGAAGGATCTCAACGTCTTATGCCTTACATTAGTTTCCTTTTAGTTGACCTTGTATCAGTGAACTGTACTGTCATGAAACTGTAATTTGTCCTATGCAAAACTTCTAATAAATACTTCAATCAAATCAATAAAAGAGCCTTTGAAGCAGGGAGGGCAAGACACTTGACTGGAACATACCCTCCACTTTCTGAATTCCATCTATTTTCTTCAATTGATGGAAGCTCAGGGGAATTTGTCAGGTATGACAAAGTAGGCATCATAATACGATACCTTCATCAGGGGACATGATTTTGAGGAAGTGCACACACATGAAGAGGCTGATGCCCTGATTCCACATCAAGTCCTTGCCTCTGCTGCTTATGGTGCGTTGTGAGACATAATGTGTTTGGTCACCCGACACTGCTGTTACTTCTCTGAAATTTGCATCAGTCAAAGCCAAGGTACAAAAAAAAAGTAAATAGATATATTTGAGCGAGTTCAAGTTATTGAATGTCACAAATGTCAAGGGTTCCTTGGCCTACACAATTCGTCATGGGTCAACGCCTACTTGAAGCCTGATAATGATGACATTAAGCCATTAACCGCTTCAAGGACCTTAGCAAGAGTTCCATTTCTCCTGAGCTTATTAATGGTGAGCTTCCATCAACATTGCAGTCATTGGAGCATGTTGCATGCCGTGTTTACAGTTCAAAAGGTCCAACAACCAACTCGTGCTGCACTGCTCCCACATATCCTCCGTGCCAACTATGTCACAATGCGGGATAAATCATACCTGAAAGATTGCCCTAAGCTTCCTCCAATCAAAGAAAATGGGTGAAATTCAGAGAGTGGAGGGTATGTTCCAGTCAGGGGTCTTGCCCTCCCTGCTCAAATAACCTGCCTTCCACTCTATGCTATGGTGGAGACTGTGTCAACACTATTAGGTTGGACATTGAAGATGACGATGATAAAGACGAATAGATCCTGCATGTCTGAAATTACTGTATTGTAGTGAATCTCCTTGGGCATAATTGACCATGGGCTCTTTAAGAGGATGGGTGTGAGTTTTGGGGTGACGATAACACAGAGGTGTGTGTGTGTGTGTGTGTGCGCGCGTGCGTGCGTGTGTGTGTGTGTGTGTGTGTGTGTGTGTGTGTGTGTGTGTGTGTGTGTGTGTGTGTGTGTGTGTGTGTGTGTGTGTGTGTGTGTGTGTGTGTGTGTGAGTGCAGTGTAATAAATGGACATGTTAGTCTGCGTGTCCCAAAATATGAAGTTGCAATACCTTAAATATTGCAATCCCAGCAGTAACACCTGTCAACCATAACTGTCCAACACGCAATTTTTATAAATAATACTGAGAATACTAATAAACCATCAAAGTACAATACCGGTACATAAACCCTGAATACATAAAAACAATCAAAGTTTCAAATCCCATCAAGATTTGGTGGGCCCCCTGTAGTAACTCTGAGGACCCCCCAGGAGTCCCGGACCCCCTGTGGAAGACCCCTGGTATTTGCTACTACTCCTTTTTGTTTTCAGAGCCCAGCTACAACAACTTTTATGCTTTAATTATGATCTAATTTAACATTGTTCTGGAGCAGACTCAGGGGTCTGTCTGGGGGTCCCGGGTGAGGAAAGACCCCAACCAAAAGTCAGAAGGATTTAAAAGTATAATAAATGAACCCAGGAGGTTTTAAACCCTACAAAACAACTCTAATATTATGAAATTAGGACATTAACTGGCTGGCGTAATGTTCTGGGAGGTCCCAAAATAGATAACCCCCAGAAAGGGGGTGGGGGTCCGGAACATTTTACACCCAACATTTACTCATTCGATTCCTTGACCCAGAAAACATAGGATTGGCATGTTTAATTAAGTTTCTAGGTTGTCTAGAAGCCAAGATAGCACAAATTATGTATTTTATGTCGGCCATTTTTAACGTCCAAAATGGCGGCTTTGCAGGTGTCTGTGCAAATGGAAACATTGATTTTTGGATTCCCCATGCTCTGAAGATTCCAAAATGTATAGTTTTACAAATCCTCACAAAAATCCGACAAAAATACATAAGGAACCTGACAGTGTGTGTGATGTAGGTCATTAATCTCAGTGGAATGTGTAATGGTAATATGCACCACACACACACACACACACACACACACACACACACACACACACACACACACACACACACACACACACACACACACACACACACACACACACGCAAAGTCCTTGAGATTATCAGAGATAACATCTGTGTGTGTGTGTGTGTGTGTGTGTGTGTGTGTGTGTGTGTGTGTGTGTGTGTGTGAGGTCATTAGTAGGAGACAGATGAGGGGCGTGTGCTCAGCTCTGCGTCCCTCGAGACGGTGATGTCATCTAAACGAGACAGGCTGGGCGGGGTCCCGCCCTGATGACATCACTCACAGAGACATCTGGTATAGTGTGAACCCCAACTACACGCACGCACGCACGCACACACGCACACACACACACACACACACACACACACACACCCTGCTAAAATTATTAAAGACAGACTGTCAGATTTCATGATGTCACGAGAGAGAAAGAGAGAGACACGTTCACACACTTAAAGTGATAGTTCATCCCCAAAATGACCTTTTTTCTATTGATTTCTCACCCCATAATAATAATATTTTTTTTGTTTTTGTCTCATTCCTAAAACAATAATCTGATTATAATAAATGTACCCGCATTGATTCCGGATGGAGACCCAAAAGCATTTGGAGCTTAGGAATGCAACAAAAACAAAATAATTATATTGAACTCAAGTCTACATGGGGTGAATAATCAATAGAAAAAAGGTCATTTTGGGGGTGAACTACTCCTTTAATCCCAGGCAGGCAGCAACAGTGTTGATGAGGAGAACCTCTATCATTAACTGGCGTAGTTGACATACATGCATGTGTGTGTGTGTGTGTGTGCGTGTGCGTTGTACGTGCATGCATGCATGTGGGTGGATGTGTGGGTGTGTGCTGTGCATGTGTTTGTGCGTTCCAATGAGAGACTCTGGTTTGCATTGACAGTGGTGAGGTTTCAGAGCGCTGGACTGTGGTCACTGGCGCCATCCAGTGGTTAACATATGAATCATTAGAGTTATCTATGATGGTGTCCCTCCTCTCATCCTCTCATCTCATGATCTCCACATCAGGGTTATTATAGTTCACTAAAACAAACAGAAATAACTAATAACAATAATAATGTTTAGGGGTGGCAGTGGTTAGGCGTAGAAAAACCGTCATTAGAACACAGAGGGTTCCCAGTTCGATCCCGGCTCCCCTCAGAGTTAGTGTGAAGAGTCCTTGAGCAAGACTCTGAACCCCTATAGTTGCTCCCGGTGAGCAGGTTGGTGCCTTGCATGGTTTCCTCCGCCATCGGTTTATGAATGTGTGTGTGAATGGGTGAATGCAATGCACATTGAAACAAGATTTTTGGGTGTATCCTTTTAGTTGACTTTGTACCAGTGAACTGTACTGTCATGAAACTGTACCTTTTCCTATGCAAACTTCTAATAAATACTTCAATCAATCAATCAGTCAGTCAATAACCATGGTTCTCGTACGTACATTTCTTTCACCATGTCAGCAGGTCCCTGCACCTGTCCGACCACTGTGTCACTGTTAGTGTTCTTCACCCAGCCTACCAACAACAACAAGTAGGTCGGGAGTGGCTTATTGTCGGTATCAGCCGGTAACACGCGGGAGTCTGTCCCCGTTACAATGCGCTAGACCCCTGGGAGATGGACTGCTGAGGTGGAGCGCCACACCTACCATCAGCTCCCAGTACTTGCCGCACAGCTTGCCAAGCCGTGCTACTCATACGCTGAGTTGGCCGTGCCCGGAATCGAACCCATGACCTTGCGGTACAAAGGCGAGAGCTCTACCGACTGAGCTACCCGGGCACATCACACAATCAGTCAGTCAATAACCATGGTTCTCGTACGTACATTTCTTTCACCATGTCAGCAGGTCCCTGCACCTGTCCGACCACTGTGTCACTGTTAGTGTTCTTCACCCAGCCTACCAGACCCAACCTCAAGCCCTCCTTCTCTGTGTACTGAGGGGAGGAGAGGAGAGGAGAGGAGAGGAGAGGAGAGGAGAGGAGAGGATTAGATGTTCTAGATTTCTCTAACATGAGTAGAGTAGTATATTATGAACTGCGCTGAGCTGTGATGTTGTGAATAAATAGCATGTATAAAACACTCACCATCCTGAAACACACTCCTGTAAAACAAAAACAAAAAACAGCTTTAGTTTAGAATAATATTCACATCCTCACTTGCAAGGGTTATTTTATGATGAAGGTGAAGAAGATCAGTAATATATGGACCTTTTAGTGACATCTATGGGCAGCCATAGGAACTACAATAATACTGTCCTGTCAGTTTTTACCCTCTCATCTGTGTGATTTCCACAACCTCAGTAGATAACTGTCATACCATGGTTCCCAAACATTATGGGGTCACGGACCAGTTTTTAGTAGTAAATTCGCAGTTATTCTTTTCATAAAAAAACAGCAAATTATTTTCACACCCTTTTTTTTCTCCCCAATTCAGTCGTTATGCAAATTAGAGAAAGAAGATAGCAGGGGCGCTACTGGTATCTCTCAAACCACCGGTGCTCATGAAAGGGAATACAATGAGCAAAAGAGGAAAAAACGTGCCACAGAGGCACAGAAATCCTAGCCTAGTAAACTTGACTCCTCCCATCTTCTGCATTCGAATGAAGGCAGGAAGAGACTGGTTTACGAGGCTACAAAAATCCAGGTCCAGGCACTCAGGTGGTTTTAGAAATAAAAGGCCTTTATTGATTCACGGGCTAGAACATTAAAATATGCAAATTAGTTCCTCTCCACACACATTTCTGCCTCGTATCCTACTGACCCACCCGACAGTGAGTGAGGACTGAGGAGCCCCCACCAGGAAGACTACTCCTCCCGTCCAACACCCCCCCCCCCCAGCCCAGCCCAGCCCAGCCCAGCCCATAGGAGTACATGCAATGACCAATATCACCTTCCCCACCCGGCTTCCCTCCCCCAAACACAGGCCAATTGTGTTCACACAGACGCCCGACAAAGCCGGATGCACCACAATGGATTCAAACCCACAACCTCCGTGGTGGTGGGCAGGGACTTTACCACAACGCCACACTTTAGTTTTACTTTCGCTCAGTCGGTAGAGCTCTCGCCTTTGTACCGCAAGGTCATGGGTTCGATTCCGGGCACCGCCAACTCAGCGTATGAGTAGCATGGCTTGGCAAGTCGTGCAGCAAGTACTGGGAGCTGATGGTAGGTGTGGCGCTCCACCTCAGCAGTCCATCTCCCAGGGGTCTAGCGCATTGTAACGGGGACAGACTCCCGCGTGTTACCGGCTGATACCGACAATAAGCCACTCCCGACCTACTTAAAATAAATTCAAGTTGAAATCAAAACACTTTCAGAAATAGTTATCAAAAAACAAACATTGAGTGTCTAAAAGAATTCAAAAAACTTTATCTTTTGTTTGTGAACCAATACCATCCAGTACAGAGGAGCAGGGTCTTGCACAGCATGTTAGCAAGGCAGGGGCTGACATTTCTAAAAATGGCCTTTTGGTGGAAATATGAGCTTGGAGGTCGGCTATTTATCGGTGCTTGATTCCATACTGAATTAAGCAGCATAATCAAGTATACTGGAGATGAGGCGTAACGGCATGGATTTCTACACATAAGATGCTGCATTCAAGTTCAGGAGAGTTTGGACAAGGCAATTCTCTTGAATGCTGCCTTCAGGTATGGCATGGAAAGGGGGGCATTTGCGTTTCTTTCACCATAGTGAAAACTGCCTGCATGGTCTGCAGAGGGCACTTTTTACTGACGGATAAAAGGGAAGGGGCTCAAGCCCCCTTTGATGTATATGTGTGCACATGCTTGCAGTGGAGCGTGTGCTGTGGTCCAGTCTTTCAACAGCAGTGGATTGTCCAAACAGAAGTTGTTTCTGGGTCAGCTGCTGTTTGAATATTAAACATATAGCCACAGGGTTCTATAAACCTTTTCATTTCAAGGACCCCCATAACTCTTAAGAGTGTCCAAATGGAACCAAATGGACCCTTATTTGGTCCCATTTGTACACTCTCAGAGTTACAGACCTACATGAGTCCATTTGGAACCCACACACAATGAACCCCAAGGGTCCCTGGAGCCCACTTTGGGAACCAATGCAGTACCATTGGAATATGAGACACCACTAATTATGTAAATTTTGACAGGTCTTTTTGTTTTCTATGTTGATGCTAAATACATCCACAATGGAAACAAGTAGTACCCAGGACTTGATCGACCAATCAATCAATCAATCAATCAATCAATCAATCAATCAATCAATCCATCATTATAATGATAAAAAAATGCAAGGTATTTAATTCATATTCAGTCATGACCAACAGCAGGCCAGTGATAAAACATATGCTCACCGGCCAAATGACCAGAGGGGGAATATCAAAAGCAGAAGCAGGAATCCCCCCCCCCCCCCCTCCTGCATACAAACACAACATAATAGTAAATACAGTACAGCATAAGTCCACATTGAACTCATGCAGAAGCCACACAGTCACACACAGTCACACACGCACACGCGCGCGCACGCACGCACGCACGCACACACAGAGAGAGAGAGAGAGAGAGAGAGAGAGAGAGAGAGAGAGAGAGAGAGAGAGAGAGAGACACACACACACACACACACACACACACACACACACACACACACACACACACACACACACACAGTAGCTTGTTGTGTCTATATTTAGCTCACAGATAGTTTTACCAGTAGGCTACAGCTACCATGTGTGTGTGTGTGTGTGTGTGTGTGTGTGTGTGTGTGTGTGTGTGTGCAGCGTACAGAGCTTCAAACAGACCTTGCACATTGCCGAAGATCTCATAGTCCACTGACACCAGCCTGGCTCCAGTCTCCTCTCCAGACATGATCAAGACGACAGTCTGATTCAACACAAAACACAAAATCATGGACTGTCCCTTTAAACAGGAAGAGCTCTCTCTCTCTCTCTCTCTCTCTCTCTCTCTCTCTCTCTCTCTCTCTCTCTCTCTCTCTCTCTCTCTCTCTCTCTCTCTCTCTCTCTCTCTCTCTCTCTCACTCTCTCACTCTCTCTCTCTCCCTCTCTCTCTCCTCTGCTGCAGTGGTGAAACTAGCCACTAGGTGGCAGTGAATCCATGTTCAATGTGTTATTTTTTTTATCAACAGACCTAGCTGGAAGTCAGGATCAACTTGATCTGTGGTGGATCTAAAGTAACGAAATACTTAAAAAAAAAAAAAATATATATATATATATATATATATATATATATATATATATATATATATATATATATATATATATATTAACATACAATACATAAAAAAACATAAAGACACTCACATTCACACATACCACCTGCACCTGCCTATTTATATAGTAATATTAATACTAATACATAGTTCCCATACATTATTTACAAAGATTTTCTTTAACCACATATTGTTATTACATTAGGTAGTTATTTCCAAGGTATTCATATACATCTCCCACATCTGTTCAAAATGACTCTGTCTACCCCAAACTTTATATGTCAACCTCTCCAGCCCCATAGAGTTCATGAGCTCCCTATACCACATCCTCAATGTTGGGGCTTCAACACTTTTCCAGCATAATGCCACAGCTCTTCCAGCTTGGAGAAGTCCAAAGTCAAAGATTTTAGTTTGCTTTGCTGAATGCATAAAGTTCCTTGGGTGAATTCCAAGTATACAGAGCTTAGCACTTAGTGGAACGGTAATCTTAAAGATTCCGGACATACACTTTATGACTTCATTCCAAAATATTTGCATCTTAGGACACTCCCACATACAGTGAAATAAGGTACCTTTCTCAATTGAACACTTGGTACAGATATCTGGAATGTTGGCGGACATAATATGATGGAGTTTGACAGGAGTTATGTATGTTCTCATTAACCATTTATATTGGAGTATTTTTTTTTTACTATTTTGAAAAACATTTTTAAATACTTTAAATAGCAATCTACATCGACACGTTGTGAGCTTGTAGATCAGCTACTTGAACTATTTAAAAAAAAAAATCAAAATAGTAAAAAAGGAAAAAAAAGTTTAGGGGTTTAGGGTTTAGCGTGGACGAAAATAGGGCCCTATATATGCGTGCTGAGTGACATAGAAGCCATTGTTCTTCCATCAATAAATGGATAAAAAAAGGTTTTATATCTTGTTTGAAATGACCAACAATGATGTCATTGTTGGACAGGATGGCAGGATTTTACACTCAGCCCTCGTCTGAGACAGAGTGGGTAGTTAAAGGTTTAGTGCCCTCAATACCTTCTAACTACTTCTCACACCCACAGCCACACCACTAGAGGGAGCCACCATGATCTGGTACCTTACTTAATGATAGTTACCTACTTCCTTTCGAGGGGGAAATTCAGTATTTTCAGCCCAACCTACAAGGAGCGCATGAGCAATTAGGGGTTAAGAGTCTTGCACAGGGACACACATCGACATTGCTGGCATGGTCTGGAATCGAACCAGGGCTCTGGTTCCCACAGCGGGCTCCCTAACCATTCAGCTATGCCGCCCCTTAGTTCCCCCCGTCTCACTAAGGGCCGATGCATACTCCACACTTTTAGAGCAGAATTTATTTCGGTTCGGTTCGGGGAGTCACAAAATCTCTGCAGCACCGAAGAGCCGAATTAATGGCGGATTTTGTATATACAGTGTGTATTTGTTGATGACAAGTATCATTGTGTATTTGTAGTCCTAAACTGGCCATATTAAGGACCAACACAGGTGTTCAATTTGTCTGATTGGCATAGAACCAATGTTCTACGTTCATCAAAACACCTGTGTTGGTCCTCAAAATGGCTGGTGTAGGACTACAAATGCAACCCATGAATACAGAGGACCACAATGGAAACAAGTCCCCAGGACTTGTTTACATTTCTGACTAATAAAGTATTCAATGAATGAATGAATAAATGAATGAATGAATCAATCAATCAATCAATCAATCAATCAATCAATCAATCAATCAATCAATCAATCAGTCAGTCCAGCCCTCCTCTGAGACACAGAGCTAGTAGACAGAAATGGTGCCATCTTAAAATGAGCATCAGGATTCAGTGTGCATGACTGATTGATTGATTGAATACTTGCAGAAATGCAGAACAACAATGAGTAGGCCTATACAGTCATACATTTGGGCTAAAGGGACGACACAAGACAGTTCTGGGGACTTGTTTCCACCTCTCACAACAACAGGAGGCACTGCTCTGAAGGAGGTCAAGCACTTCAAGTACCTGGGCTCATGGGTCAACTCAACAGAGCAAGATCTTAAAGTGAGGAAGGCACTTGCATGGAGGGCCCTGAATGGCATGGCCAGTGTATGGAACTCCAACCTCCCCCGACAAATCAAACTCAGCTTCTTCTATGCGACGGTAGAGTCTGTTCTCATATATGGCAGTGAATGCTGGACCCTGAGGCCAACTCTGCAGAAGTCTCTAGACGGGTGCTACACCAGAATGTAGTGCTCAACATCAGCAAGAGTACACATGTCACCAACAAGAATCTGAATGCTGGAATATTAAGGGTGAGCGATAAAATAGCAGCCAGGAGAATGAGACTTGCAGGACACTGCCAAAAACACCAGGAGCTGCCAGCCAGCAAACTGGTGCTGTGTTAAAGTAACCAACACCGGGCACTGGTCACGAGGACGTCCCACACTAACATACGTGGATGTATTCAAGAAAGACGCACAAAGCACCAACGAGCTGGCTGGATGTATGGAGAACCGGGATGACTGGAAGCGGCGATGGAGGACTCGTCTGAGGATGACCTAGAGAAAGGGCCAGCTATGAATTTGGGTGAAGTGCTCCTTCAACCAGATCTACAAGCTCACAATGCGTTGCAGTCATTTTTTGGCGACGAGATTTTGGTGTAGGAGGGGAAAAACGGTCAGAGCTCTGCATGTTGTCACGCGGTTCTGAAAGACAACTAGTCAGGGAATCTTATCAGAATAGCCTACCTGTCAAAGCTGGGAATTAATTCCTTACCAAACGTTTTCTTCACCAATGTATTTGTAAAGGTGTCTAACATATCTAACAAAGATTGAAATTCAAAATTCCTAGGAGAATCTTTGACAGCTAGGGCAATTCTGGGTCTCATACTCTCATTCACTTACTATACACTATACTATAAGGGAAAAAATTACTCTAAAAAATATGCTATGACTCATCACTAAACCATCGTTTTTTGGGGCTGTTTTTAGCAATGGATTCAGAATAATTAAAAACACCTAGTTAGAACCCTCACATGCTACTTAAAGCATATTTTTTGGCAGTAATTTTTTCCCTTATAGTATAGTATAGTGTACCCAGAATTAATTACCCTAGCTGTCAAATATTCTCCTATAGAATTTTGAATTTCAATCTTTGTTAGATATGTTACTACTAGACACCTTTACCAACACATTGGTGAATAATTGTTTGGTAAGGAATTTATCCCCAGGTTTTATTAACATCCCTTGACTAAACAGGGGGTTAAGTGGTTGAATGCATATGGGCTTCATCATCATCGTCGTCATCATCATGTGTGTCAGGATGTACTGAGCAGTGCAGGCAGGGAACACAGTGTCTCTGTTCTGTACAAGCAGCCTACATGTATACCTCAGGAGGATAGAAATACACTAAAAAGGTCACAGTGGCTGAAACCAACCAATGCAAACACACACACACGCATGCACGCACGAACGAACGCACGATGCGTCGCATGCACACACGCACACACGATGCGTCGCATGCACACACGATGCGTCGCATGCGCACACGCATGCGTTGCACGCACGCCCATATGTATGCAAGTACGCATGTATGCACACACGCATCAAAGCTGACGATTGAATAGTGAATGACGCACAAACACATACACAGACGTTACGCTAATGTTCAAATGGACAAAACTAAGGGGGGGGGGGGGGGGGGGGTGCAGTGGTTCTCAAAGTGGGGTCCTTGGGGGGTTCCAGGAGGTCCCTGTAGAATTACTTGATACTCAGTTTAACCGCTTTAACCCGGTATCGACTACTAAAATAAAATGAAAAAAACTACTTGAAAAAGTGTGAATAATATTATAATATATAATATTTTTTGCCACCAAACATTTTCAGATGAGGGTGCGCCGTGCAGCCATGTACACATATATTAATTTGGGGGTCCTTGACATTAATGTATAGGCTGTATGAGAACTACTGAATGATAGAGCGTGCAACGAGGCATACTGTAACTATTAATACACTAGCCCTTACCCGTTCAAAG
>NC_137833.1:10281657-10314157 GCF_963921795.1 Nannobrachium achirus | reverse complement strand
CGTTCCTTTCTAAGAGCCGTTCAAAAGACTGGCTCATTTTAGTTACTAGTTACTTTGTTGATTTTTATTATAATAACAAATCACTTCAACCCTTTATACATTTCGTCCATATTATACATTTCGGCCATTTGAAAATAACCGATCTACAAGCTCACAATGCGTCGCGTTGACACGCATTGTGAGCTTGTAGATCGGCTATTTTCAAATGATCGTTCTACATTGTATTCATTGGAAAACCTGTGAAATGGGACATTCTGCATAATGAGTACTTCCTACTATTGGTCATTTAAGTACATTTTGATACCAATACACTTGTACTTTTACTCGAGTACATTTTAATTCCGAACTTCTACTTGTGGCAGAGTATTACTACATTGCAGTATTGATACTTTGACTTAAGTAAATAATGTGCTCCCCCTCATCAAGAGAATTGATTCGTTCGCGAACGTCCCACCTCTATTAGGCATTTGCAGGAACACTCATGTCAAGGTAGGTCCATTTATTGCGTAAATGGAATACGGTTTATTTTGACGCTTGAAGGGTTCGGAGATGTTCCCTGAATTTTGTGCATGCTTTTTGAGCATGCTGCTATAAGCAAAATCAGGGAATGCTAAGCAAGATCCCCCCATAGGGATACAATAGCAGAACAATAGCAATACATGACACTTAATCACAGGTATTTGAGCTTAGCCAGACTGATCAAAGGTGGAGGCTGGGGTGGAGGAGGCAGCTAGCAGCGCTTATCCGAGGCTTCGGATAACCAAGCATAGGTAGAGAAAGCAAGCCGTATTTAAAGGAGCCTTCCCTACTGAATGAGAGCTTTGATAGGAGTATGACAGTGTGACGTAATGACCAGCTGATATGCGAATGAGGAATGGGAAAAGAGCTGACTACAGCTGGGCGGGGCAAGACTCTTGTGTCCTGCATAAACTAACGCTGAAGCTTCAATTATGCAGACGCTCTTTATACAAAAGCGACTTACCGGTACAGCAAGCACGGGTAAAATACATAATATCAAATGCATATAGAGACAGTAGGCCTATTGCCTCAGTAATCTAGGATCATAGGTAAACCTAACCTAGCATCAGTCTAAACATAATATCAATAAATAATTTGTACATTGAAACTATACAATCTATAGGATGCCAGGTCAACTATAGGGCGAATGTTGAAGAGTATAACAGTTTTGAACATATGAGGTTTCCATGATTCCAGAGTGTACAAATGGGATGTTACTGTGTTATCATGTGCATTACCACGGTGCTGTAGCATGGTCTGCTGCACTGACACCACCACCACACACTGTTGTATAATAACTAGGGCTGGGATGCGATTAAATATTTTAATCTAATTAATTACAGGCTCTGTGATTAATTCATCGCAATTAATCGCATTTTAATCGCACATCGATATTTGACCTGAGAAGCATTGTTTTTCAAGTAAAACACATTTTGTTGTACGAGTGAATCAACGAGTGAGTTTTTTAAATCTAAATTTCGCATCCACTGGGCCAAGCAAAGCGCTCTGATCGGCTACTTCTCCCTTTGCGTTTGTTGTCTCTTCTTGGTTGGTGCATCACTATGATCGGTAGCTATGCCCGAAACTGAAGGTTCTGTGGTGCAAAAACTAAGTGCGATTAAAATGCGTTAATTTTTTTAATCGCGTTAATTTTCTGCAATTAATTAATCGCAATTAATCAGTTAAAGTCCCAGCCTTAATAATAACATTATATTATGAGGTTTATGAGGTTTATGCATATATGCGTTGTTGTCGGAAAACTCGTACCACCATACATCAGGGGTTTTCAAAGTGGGTGACGTGGCACCCTGGGGTGCCGTGATGCCAGTCCAGGGGTGCCGCGAGATAATTTGATAATATTTGGAATTCATCAATATCACTACATCAATATCACTTCACTACGTTAGTAAAACAGACCTGATTTGCACTGTACTTGATGATTTTTTTTTTTTATCTACGACAACTCTCTTCACCAAAAATAGCAGATCTACAAGCTCACAATGCGTCATGCTGTGATGCGTTGTGAGCTTGTAGATCGGCATGCTGGGGTTCAAGTGGTTAAACGTCAAGTATAATGTTATTTTCATTCAGATCTGATGGAAACGGATATTTCTCCAATATGATGTAAGATTCTAAAAATGAACAGTGTAACTCAGGGGTGCCATGGATGAAAAAGATATTTAGAGGGGTGCCCCGAGTCAAAAAAGTTTGCAAACCCCTGCCATATACCGGTACCTCTACTACCACAGCTTTCACCAGCGTGAAAGGAGTGACTCGCTGACTGTTGCTGGTCATGTCTGTAGCTACTTTCTATAGAAAAAAATATATTGACTTAGAATTAGGTTCACCTTGTGTTTCTGGCGGCGGCAACTGTCAGCAGGGAGCGTTGGGCAGGAGGAGGAGTAGGGCGAAGGCTCTACGTCCTCCTGGTGGGGGCTCCTCACAGGCTGCTGAGTCAGTAGGATACAACAGCAGTGACAACACACACGCACACACACACACACACGCACACGCACACGCGCACACGCACACGCACACGCACACACACACACACACACACACACACACACACACACACACACACACACACATACGTGTGGAGAGAAATCAATTGCCAAAAAAAACTTGGTAGAAAAGGGGGATAAATTAAATAGATTAACACATTCTCATTCTGAAGCCGATGGTGACAAGTTCAGGTTCTGACGCTCGATGTCACTTAGAGCAGGGGTCTTCAACAGGGGGTCCGGGACCCCAAGGGTGTCCTCAGAGTTACTACAGGGGGGCTACCAATTCTTTTGTGTGATATGATCATGTTTTTTACATTAATCACTTGAACCCCAGCATCCCTATTGTTAGTGGAACGTTAGCCAAAAAAACCTGCAGATCTACAAGCTCACAACATCTCGCGTTGCTTGTAGATTGGCCTGTGGTTAAATATATATGAAAATACACATTAATCCAACCTATACAGATGATAGTGCTGTCAAAACAAATCTAAGATGTATAAGACATCCATGAGCATTTTTTATCTGCAACACAATTTTATATGATATGTAGTGGGGGTCCCTGCTTCATGTCTCTCTCAGCTAAGGGGTCCTTGACCTGAAAACATTGAAGACCCCCGTCTTAGATGGAAAGTGCACATAGTGTGCCATGTGTGTAGAATAGTGGATGAGAGAAACAGATGTTAGACAAAGGAACAGCATGAATATGTAATGTGTGCATCAGGGCTGGGTTTGCTGACCGGTCCCATATAGAACCTTTTGTACTTATACAGCACACACACACACACAGGACAGCAGCTACAAAACATGCATGGTTTGTAAAAGCTCCCCCGCAGGCTTGAATAATGCTGCGTCCACACTGGCACACATGCACAGATGTAGTGGTGGAAAGTACTGAAGCACTGTACTTTTTGAGGTGTTAGTACTTTACTTGAGTATTTCCAATTTCCAATACTTTTACTTTTACTCCCCTACATCTCAGATCCGAATATTGTACTTTTAATCCACTACATTTATTTGAAAACTTTAGTTAGTTACATTTTTTAAATAAAGATTTTAAATATTATTACAAAACATACATTAACCACTTTAGCCCTATAGACTTTAGCTATTTGAAAATAGCCGATCTACAAGCTCATCATGAGCACGTTGTGAGCACGTTGTGAGCACGTTGTTGCGACCGAAGGTCGCAGTTTAGTATGAGAAACAGCACATCATGTCTCTGTCCGTCCGGCCGTCTGTCTGGATCTCTCCATATATGGGTAACTGGTCCAATATATATCACTGGCCAGACGGCCAAGACATGGCTCGAACTCGCCCTTTAGAGAGAGGTCGCTTGTCGCCCTTAGGCATCTTACTAGTTGTGACCGTAGGTCGCAGTTTACTGTCGGAACCGTCACATCTTGACCGTATCCGTCTGGACGGGTAACACCTGACACTATGGATCCCCTGATATATCACTGACATCACAGGTGACATCACGGTGATGTCAGATACTCAGAGTATGGATCTCCTTATATGTGCATAAACAGGTGACATCACAGTGGTGTGGCTGGTTCAAAGACAGGGATCTCCATGTATGGGCATGGGAACCACTCTAACATAATTCCTTTTATGCCCATATATCGAGATCCCTGATGTCATCAATATTAAGCCCATCTAACAGGACTTCATATGGGAATGCCCATATATGGAGGAAGACAGCCCATATATGTGTGGCTGGTTCAGACAGGGATCTCCATGTATGGGCATGAAAGGGATTGTATGTATGTTATCAGATGTGATAGACATCATATGATTTTCACATAACGAATAACTGAGTAAGCATGTTTGGGCTCTCACAGCATATCTTGTACTGATATGCTGTACTCTACCATATACAGTACATGGATCATGGATCTCCATATATGGGTACCAGGAGTCTCCATATATGGGTAACTGGTCAGATATACATCACTGGTCACTCGCCCTGTGGCGTCTTACTAGTTGCGACCGAAGGTCGCAGTTTACTATGAGAAACGTCACAGCTTGTCCGCGTTCGTCCGTGTAGACGTGAACACATTTTTACGGTCTATGGGTTTGCCGCTCTGACATCATGCTCTGGCTTCACTGTGATGTCACACTAACAGAATCCCTTTTATGCCCATAAATGGAGATATGGAGATATGGAGATCCCTGCGATGCCAAGGGAACAAATCCCTTTTATGCCCATACTGTACCGGTATATGGAAATCCCTGATGTCCACATCACTGTGGAGGCGTCCTCGCCCTTTAGGGCAAGGTCGCTTGTCGCCCTGAGGCGTCTTACTAGTACTGTATATCGAATATGAAGGTGCCACAACTCTAATATGTCATGGTGTTGTTTCATGTGGTTTAATTATAACTAGCACTAGTTTTATTATTGATCCAGATCTGAGCTTAGCAATTGTGCGAATATTAAAAAGCCCCAATAAACCATCTGAAAATAGAATAATTCCATTTTAAATACTGTCTCTTCTAGAACTACAAAATACTCAGGCCCAGTTTACCAGTCTAAAGCGGGGGTCTTCTATAGGACTCCCGGGGGTTCTCAGAGGAATACAGAGGGGCACCAAATCTTTGTGTGATAGGAACCTATTCTTTTCTTTCTTTCTTTTAACCATTTGAACCCTAGCATCCTTCTGAGGGGAACATTAGCTGAAAATTGCAGATCTACAAGCTCACAACAGGAAAAAGAGCAGACCAAGTGCAGAGTCAAAGGTCAGGTTTACCAAGTATTGAGGCCAGGTTTAGCCTCGCGTATCCAGGCTTACTCATACCGTATGTGAAGAGAAAAGCCTGGGGAATGTAAATATCCCGCACCTAAAATAGAGGTGGCGAAATGGTGATAATTATCGTTGAGACGATACAATGTCTCCACGATATGCCTTTTCAGAGGTAGCGTATGTATCCTGATACAATTGATGGAGCCTTGTAAAACATCCTGTTTAATCGTTAATACAGAGATTCATTGGAGAATTCAATTTAAACCTGCATTTTGGTCTAAATCGGTAGTTCTCAAAATGTAAAATGTCAAGGTCTCCACTTAACTCATTCTGTGTCTATCCCGAACATGTTCGGCTTTATTTCAATCCAATACAATTTTTTTTTTATTAATTGACTTACCCTGAGCTGCTTGTAGAGTCGTGGGTGGTCCTGGCTCGTCCTACGCTAGCCAGCTAGCCATTTTACATGGTCCGACGATATATTCCATTAAAAATGGTTTAAAATACATTTTTGAGCCCCCCAATGTTCACTGAATGTTCAGCGCCGCTTCCGGAACGTAGTCCAGTGTGCCTATCCCGAACATGTTCGGCTTTTTTAATGAAATGAATAAAATGATCCGAGGCCTTCTGAAGCCTGGGCCTAAATTTTCAAGCCAGTGATCGAAATCCGGGAGACCCCCGGCCGGCCGTTTTCCGCGAACGTTGCCGCGAATCGCCGCCGAATCCAATGAAAAACCACATCTTTGGAGGCCCATATCTCTGGATTGTGTTTTTAGGGATGTGGCGCGAGGTTTATTTACGGCGAAATCGCCGAAAAATGATCTTTTAAATGACAAAATGCTAATAGCTATTCTGTAGCCATTTTCATCCGGGACCTTTCCATGACGTGCACGAACGTGAGCACGCGCGTCACTGCAACGTGAGTCCCCGGATGCTAATGCGGTCGCCTATGGGACAAACCCTGGCATTCTTTGGCGCCCTCTAGGGGCTGGCACTAAAACGGTTAACTCTGACAGCATACAAATGAAACCAAATGGACCCGTAAGGGTCCATTTGGTTTCGTTTGTATACTTTCAGAGTTACATACTTGTAAAGTTCAATTTAGGCCTCCCAAAAGGAACCCAGTTTTTGTCAAGTAACTTGAAAAATAACCATAAAAACCAACTTGAAAAAAGAATCGTGATAAAATCGTGTATCGTGATACAGCTTGTGTGATATTTTATTTTTCCATATCGCCCACCCCTAACCTAAAATATGATTATTCTGGGGGTCGCGGGCTGAAAAGGTTGAGAACCACTGAGCTAGGGCGTCCTTGGTCTGAAAATGTTGAAGACCCCTGACCAAAGGGTTTAATAGACCCCTGACCAAAGGGTTTACAGGGGTCTTCAACGTTTTCAGGCCAGGGACCCCTTAGTTGAGAGAGATGAAGCAGGGACCCCCACAACCTGTTAATAGATTCCATATAGTTTCATTGTTTGACAGCACAATCATCAGTGTATTTTGGATTCATGTCAATTTGTGTTTTCAGATGTTTAACCACTTGAACCGTCAATACTTAATAATCTTGACCTTTCACTCTGTATTTAGACTGCTCTTTTTCCCCTCTACACCAAAGCTATTTGCCAAAAATTGCTGATCTACAAGCTCACAACGCCTCGCAGTGCGAGGCGTTGTAAGCTTGTAGATCTGCTATTTTTGGCTAAAGTTCTCAGAATAAGGACACTAGGGTTCAAGTGGTTACTATACAAAAATAAGAAAAAGGTTCCACACAAAGATTTGAAGGACCCCCTATAGTAACTCTGAGGACCCCCTAGGGGTCCCGGACCCCCTGTTGAAGACCCCTGGTTTAATGGATGGAATAAAGTCAGAATACGTACTATAGTGTGGTTGCAACCTCACTAATTATTGTTTGATGAAAGCAACCATTTGATACTTTTGTCTACTTGAAAAGAGCCGATCTACAAGACCACAATGTGTGTAACGTGTAGATGGGCTATTTTTGAAAAAGGTTTGACAAAATAATGTTGGAGAAGTTGAGGAATATTACCTTGGTACCTTTATACTAAGTACAACTTTTGCTCAAGTAAATCTTTGGACTACAGGAAGACTTTTAATTCATTTTGTTTACATTGTGGTTTTGTTACTCTTAGCGAACTTACAGTAAGTGATGTACTCTGTCTGTCTGTCTGTCTGTCTGTCTGTCTGTCTGTCTGTCTGTCTGTCTGTCTGTCTGTCTGTCTGTCTGTCTGTCCACCACCCTTTGAGTTGAACTGTATTTGAACCTTGTCTTGAACTCTAGTTGAACTTTGTCCAACAGACCCATTAATCCACTTTGGAGGGGGGGGGGGGGGGGTGCAAAGCGTGGGACATTATGATCTGCGTTAACACAATGCAACACGTGCTGATCACCACCACACACACTCACGCACGTGCACGTCAATGAACTGCAGATACACACTGGACATACTGACATCACTGGTTACATAACATTGACAGAGAGAGAGAGAGAGAGAGAGAGAGAGAGAGAGAGAGAGAGAGAGAGAGAGAGAGAGAGAGAGAGAGAGAGAGAGAGAGAGAGACACACACAGACAGACAGACAGACAGACAGACAGACAGACAGACAGACAGACAGACAGACAGACAGACAGACAGACAGACAGAGGGACAGTGGTGGACAGTAACAGAGAGGACTGTACTAGTTTTGTGAGCGGTGCCAACTGCTCCTACATTTGGCTATGTATGTAGGTATGTAGGTATGTAGGTATGTATGTCCATCCCAAACTTGGCTCATCGGCCAAGCTTCGTGGGATGCTGAAATTAACTCATAAAAGGTAAATGATAAATGGTGCATTCATACAGGCTCTTTTATCCTGATAGATTTTGTATGACATTCACCCATTCACACACACACACACACACACACACACACACACACACACACACACACACACACACACACACACACACACACACACACACACACACATTCACACACCGATGGCAGAGGAAACCATGAGATGGGAGGCACCAACCTGCTCACCAGGAGCAACTAGGGGTTCAGAGTCTTGCTCAAGGCCTCTTCAACTCTAAAGCTTCGTACACACCGCAGGCGAATTGGCGAATAGCGAATTCTTCGCCTTTTTAATTCGCTTATTCACGTCGCTTTCGCTAATTCGCCGGTCTGGACAGAGCTTAACTCTGGGGAAGATCCGTCAATTAAAACAGTCTTGTTGGTAACCACTAGCCAGGATGTTTAATACCAGACCTTTTAGTATTCAGACCTTTGGCTGCAGGCGTGCCAGAATTAAGGCTTTTTTGTGACTGGATCTCTTTGTGCTGAGATGGCTCCCCCGTGGAGTCGTGCAGCCTGTGTACAGCAACAGGGCCGACAGGGAACACATGGTCCGTGTCAGACTCAAGGTTGCTTCTCAGTTCAGACCTTCGATCACCTGCACTTTGATTTATAACACAGAATGTTCTCCTTTGAAGGGGGATGGGGCCATTAAAGGAACATAATATAGGCCTACAAAATCCATAATCATGCAGGACATTGTCTGGACAAATGTCCCCCTTTTCGGGACTGTCCCGCGAGACGTGGGACGGGTGGTCATCCTTGAACTACTACTGGCAGTAGGAATGGAGTGCAGGAGGATCGGCCTCAAGCTCAATGCCAGGAAAACAAAGGTATTGACATAGAGGACAAAAGCATTGCAAGCAATATGTGCACCAAAATGTGGAAAGCCTTACCGAAGGCCAAGGAGTGTGGATCACTAGCATCCTTTAAAATTGCCCTGAAAAACCACTTACAGGCAGCAGCCGTTCGCAACTGGTAAAAAAACTAACCTAGCCCAACCCTACCCTCCCCTGCCCCTTCTTTGTATATACTTACTTACTTACTGTTTAGACTCTTTTTTTTGTTCTCTCATTTTTCTTTTCTTTACATATCTACTGCATAGTACTGTGTTCTATTCGTCTGTCATTCAATGTTATATGAGATACTTAAATATGGTTTCCTGTGGAAATAAGCTTAGTCTTTTCATCGATCTCCTTTTAGTAGACCTTGTACCAGTGAACTGTACCGTCATGAAACTGTACCTTTTCCTATGCAAACTTCTAATAAAGTCTTCAATCAATCAATCAATTAGAACAGCATCACAATACTTATTTAATACTTACAAAAACTACTTCATTCATTTATACGTTGGCTTGTACTGTACTACCAAGACTAAATGTATTTTGGTGTCATAATGGCTGATTTTACACTTGGTTGCATGCTGAAAATAGCCGATCTACAAGCTCACAGCACGGCGCAGCGCGACTCGTTGTGAGCTTGTAGATTTGCTATTTTCAGAGGAGCGCAAAACCAGAGCGTAACCACAAACATAAAATGACTTGTCTTTTAGTTCTACTGGATCTCTCCTCCACTCGTCCCTCCTTAACATTATGTCCTAGTTTTTATTTAAGGAAGAAATTGACAATATATTTAGTCTTAGTTTTAGTCATCATAGCTTAGTTTTTGTTTAGTTTTGTCAATGAAAAAAGGGTAGTTGACAAACATTTTTCGTCATAGTTTTAGTCAACAAAAAACTGTAACTTGTAAACTCCCAATGACCCCTAACAGGGGTCGGTTAAGGCCGGGGTGGTTGAGAGTTTAGTATGTTAGTGTGAGGGCAGTGATAGGCTGGTGTTGAACTAATTCATTGATTGGTAAATGAGCTAATTGGTTTCATCCAATTATCTCATTAGTGTGGTCGCCCCTGCAGGGCTGTATGGGGCTGAGACATGGACCCTCACAGTGGAGTCAGTACTGCTGTATGGGGCTGAGACATGGACCCTCACAGTGGAGTCAGTACTGCTGTATGGGGCCGAGAAATGGACCCTCACAGTGGAGTCAGTACTGCTGTATGGGGCCGAGACATGGACCTTCACAGTGGAGTCAGTACTGCTGTATGGGGCTGAAACATGGACCCTCACAGTGGAGTCAGTACTGCTGTATGGGGCTGAAACATGGACCCTCACAGTGGAGTCAGTACTGCTGTATGTGGCCGAGACATGGACCTTCACAGTGGAGTCAGTACTGCTGTATGGGGCAGAGACATGGACCTGTTATAGAAATTAATTAATGTTTCACAAGGATGAAGGATTTGAAGAATTGACGTAGATTGTTTGTACTTTGAAATTCTGTTTGCCAAAATCAAGAGCCCGCATGTACTCCCGTCTGACTCAAGTGTTTCCCTTGACAGTCACCACGTTCCCGGAGCTGCCCGACAACTCTTCAATGTTGAAATAACAGAGTTTAGAACATAAAACCAAATATTTTCACATTAGTGGCAAATGCCTTGTTGACTCATATTTTAGCTAATATTCTGTTTAACCTGAATTTCTCAGGTGAAACCTTTTACAACAATTATGCTCTTGTTCATGACAGAGATAAAAGGAACAAGTCCCATGATGTCTTACATCTGCTGCGTAACTCCGTCTGACGTTATTATAGGACTTGTTAGATGCCTAATAATTTTGTCTAAAAGAGAACTTAATTGTGGCCCTATTTTTTTGACATGTTATTCCTATATAAATTACTCGGCTTAGTATCAAACATATAATTGTTGTAGTCTTCATGGCGTTGTCCTCCCATCTTCCCTTGCTGGTCCAGCGTCCAGTGGCTCTCACACCGCATGTGTGTCTCCTTGGCTTGGTATCCTCCTGTGGCAAAAGTCTGTTGTTGTTCGACGTGGTGTCGATTCTGTCACCTCCACTGTCAACCTGTGTTGGTTCTTGGTGCCCGACTTGCTCTCCATGTTGGTGAATAGCAATCTGCCCTCCTTGTCACCACAGGCTGCAGTCATCACAAGATTATTGTTAATCTGTGAGCTCTCGACCTTGTACATCTGCTTGAAAGTCAGTCCTTGTTGAGTTTGCATAGCTTGCAAGTTGCTTCTGTAGTGTTCTCCATGGTGGTGGACCTGCTTTAGGTCTGCTTTCAAAAATCTCCTTTCCGAAAAATTCCTTCACCCCCAGGTTCTTTTGAGCAAGTATCCATCTATGGTGAAAGATGAAATATTGCTCCTGGCTAGCTCGCCAAATTGTTATAGAAATTAATCAATGTTTCACAAGGATGAAGGATTTGAAGAATTGCCAAAGATTTATTCAAAAAGGAAAAACGTTGAACAGAGTTACCTCCTGGCCTGTCCTGTCAGCCCGTCTGGGCACAACCCTCCCCTGCACCATTATCATACAGCTCTTATAGTCCAAGATGCTATTCTAACATGTTAACATGGGCTTATAAGGTTATGTTCTAAAGATAAAGCAACATAGAAATAGTTACACACAGTACAGATTATGCTGACAGAGTGAAGTAAGCATAGATGGGGGAGAGAACTCAGCTGTTAGATTGACAGCTGCAGGTACATCTAAATGAGTAGCCTTGTGAGATATTCTTTAGACTACATACACATATTTGTTACTCTATAAATATTTCTACCACAATTCACAGGGTAGTCAGTACAGCTGTATGGGGCAGAGACATGGACCCTCACAGACAGTGGAGTCAGTACTGCTGTATGGGGCTGAGACATGGACCCTCACAGACAGTGGAGTCAGTACTGCTGTATGGGGCTGAGACATGGACCCTCACAGTGGAGTCAGTACTGCTGTATGGGGCTGAGACATGGACCCTCACAGTGGAGTCAGTACTGCTGTATGGGGCTGAGACATGGACCCTCACAGTGGAGTCAGTACTGCTGTATGGGGCTGAGACATGGACCCTCACAGACAGTGGAGTCAGTACTGCTGTATGGGGCCGAGACATGGACCCTCACAGACAGTGGAGTCAGTACTGCTGTATGAGGCAGAGACATGGACCCTCACAGTGGAGTCAGTACTGCTGTATGAGGCAGAGACATGGACCCTCACAGTGGAGTCAGTACTGCTGTATGGGGCTGAGACATGGACCCTCACAGACAGTGGAGTCAGTACTGCTGTATGGGGCCGAGACATGGACCCTCACAGACAGTGGAGTCAGTACTGCTGTATGAGGCAGAGACATGGACCCTCACAGTGGAGTCAGTACTGCTGTATGAGGCAGAGACATGGACCCTCACAGTGGAGTCAGTACTGCTGTATGGGGCTGAGACATGGACCCTCACAGTGGAGTCAGTACTGCTGTATGGGGCAGAGACATGGACCCTCACAGTGGAGTCAGTACTGCTGTATGGGGCTGAGACATGGACCCTCACAGACAGTGGAGTCAGTACTGCTGTATGAGGCAGAGACATGGACCCTCACAGATAGTGGAGTCAGTACTGCTGTATGGGGCAGAGACATGGACCCTCACAGTGGAGTCAGTACTGCTGTATGAGGCAGAGACATGGACCCTCACATTGGAGTCAGTACTGCTGTATGAGGCAGAGACATGGACCCTCACAGTGGAGTCAGTACTGCTGTATGGGGCAGAGACATGGACCCTCACAGTGGAGTCAGTACTGCTGTATGAGGCAGAGACATGGACCCTCACATTGGAGTCAGTACTGCTGTATGAGGCAGAGACATGGACCCTCACAGTGGAGTCAGTACTGCTGTATGGGGCAGAGACATGGACCCTCACAGCACAACAGGAAAGAGCCATGGATGGAGTCTACACAAGAATGCTACGAATGGCACTATGTGTCACATGGACGGACCACATCAGGAATGTGGTCAAGACAAAGTCAGAAAAGGCAGGGCACTGCGTCAGGCACCCGGAACTATTGGAAAGCAAACTGACTCTAGGGGAGCCAACCCAGGGCAAAGCCAGGAAAGGAGGTGCACCACCTATACGTAGATACACTGTGGTGGTGCGACATCTTAGCTAACAACTAGAGCTCAAGACCCGATTCAGGAGTCCTGAGATGGTGATGGCTAGACCACACTCTCACATCAATGAAGTTGTAACTTCTTACCGGCTTTAAGATTTAATGAGTTGGCTAGCCCACAGTTTTTACTGAGAGACATTTCTCTCACTCACTCACTCGCTCACTCACACACACACACACACACACACACACACACACACACACACACACACACACACACACACAGTCGCACACGCACAAGCACACGCTGCACACACACACACACACACACACACACACACACACACACACGCACACACACGCACACACATGCGTTACACCCTGGCTTATAAGGTGAAAGCAGCTTAACTCACTGCAGCTGAGAACAGTGCGGAAGATACCTATTAAGACCACAACTATAGTAACTTGTTGGATACATCTTATAGGCTTAACCTTGTTCTGTTTGTCCTGTACTGATTCACTGTGTTCATTCACCTGTGTACGCCACTGGTTCTCAAAGTGGTGTCCGGGGACGCCCAGGGGTCTTTTGGGGGGGTTCCAGGAGGTCCCCAGCAATTAGAACAGCATCTTAATAGTTTTAACTATTTTAACTATTTTAACTATTTTATACATGTATACGTTGTACACCTACCTGCACAAGCTTGAACTTGTGCATCTGCTATTTCTTAATTTTTTTTATATTATTTATTTTACATTTAACACAAATATTCTCTTCTGGGGGTCCCTGGTACAACATTATTTTAGATGGGGGGTCCTTGGTCCTTATTTAAAAGAAGAAGAAGAAAAAATCAATTGAGAAAATAGCCAATCATCAATCGATCTTGTAGATCAAAGTTTGCAGACAGCTTGTAGATCAAAGTTGAAGAATGGAGATAGGTTTCTGCCAGACAGCAACAATGTACTTGTGTCAGCATAGAAGCTATTTTCAGAACGCAACACCAGAGCCTAACCAAATGTAAAATGACTTGTCTTTACAGCTCTACTGGATATCTTCTCCACTCCCTCCCTAACATTTTAGTCTAGTTTTTATTTGTTGAAGAATTTGGCAATCCTGACTACTAATTGAAGCCGAGGCCGAATTGGCCCGAATCGCATGAAAGAGGTCTCACAGCACATGGTTGGTTCTACATTTTTCAATCGTACCAATATGCCCATGAAAGGGGACAAGGACTGAGAGATACAGAGATCTTCATATATGGGGCACATATCCGTCTTACATCACACTGACAAGGACTGAGAGATAGAGATCTCCATATATGGGCACATATCCGTTTTACATCAAACTGACATCACACTCACACAAGCATGTGACTCGGAGGATGACTTGAATTATGCAGATTTCGATTTCGATGATTGTACAGCTTTTGCTGAAGAGAACAAGAATCAGTCGAGATCTGAGTTGGCTGAGGCGCAGACGGAGAAGACAAACATAAGACATAAGACCAGGGGAAAAGAGCCAGTGCTGTAAACGTTTTCATTGTGGATAATGACAAGGGCATTACTGACAACATTGTTTATAGCAAACTCCTTAAGGATATTGGGCATAAAGGGACACAGACAGATACAGAGATCTCCATATACAGGCATAAAAGGGACACAGACCGACAGATATCTCTATATATGGGCGTAAATGCACACAGGCACACAGACAAAACGGGACCTATGACAAATGGGGTTTTCATTAAAAGGTGGGGCATTCATTCCTTACTTAATTGTAGTCATCATAGCTTAGTTTTTATTTAGTTTTCGTCAGTGAAAAAAGGTATAGTCAACAAAATATTTTTCATCATAGTTTAGGTGGAGGCTGGCGTGGAGGAGGCAGCTAGCAGCGAATGATTCCGAAGCTTCGGAAACCAAGCATACCGGTAGGTAGAGAAAGCAAGCTGTATCTAAAGGAGCCTTCCCTACTGATTGAGAGCTATGATTGGAGTATGGCAGTCATGTGACGTAATGACCAGCAGATATATGAGAATGAGGAATGAGAACAGAGCTGACTGACAGCTGACTACAGCTTGGCGGGACGACTCCCGTGTCCTGCATAACAGTGTTGATTTCGTCGACTAAAACTATGACGAAAAATGTTTGTCGACTGTGTTTTCTTCACTGACGAAAACTAAATAAAAACTAAACAAAACCTAAGCTGTGGTGACTAAAACTAAGACTAAATATATTTGCAATTTCGTCAACAAAATAAAAACTAGACTAAAATGTTAGGGAGGGACTAGTGGAGAAGAGAGTCATTTTATGTTTGGTTGCTGAAAATAGCCAATCTACAAGCTCACAGCGCATCACGCTGCGACGCGTTGTGAGCTTGTAGATCTGCTATTTTCAGCACACGACCAAGTGTAAAATCAGTCATTACGATGCCATCAAGGCCTGCCAAGATACATTTTAGTTGACTAAATCAACCGTAGATTTAGTCACCTAAAATCTTATGATATTTTAGACGACTAAAACTAGACTAAAACTAAAACTTTTCAGGTGACTAAATTATGACTAAAACTAAATGACAGTTTATTCAAAAGACTATGACTAAAACTAAATCAAAATTCACTGTCAAAAACAACACTGCTGCATAAACTAACGCGGTCGCTCCATTTTTAGTCAACGAAATCATGACCAACCCCAGCGCTTCCCTGAACTCCCAACGACCCCTCTTAGGGGTCGTTGGGAGTTCAGGGGAGTAGCTCAGGTTACAGTAGTATGTTAATGTGAGGGCAGTGAGAGGCTGGTGTTGAGCCAATCGATTGGCTGGTACAGTAAACAAGCTAACTGGTTTCATCCAATTAGCTCATTTACATTTTCACCAGGGTCATCAAATGTGGTTCTTGAGGTGTGAGGTATCTTGATGTACACCCCTGGCCATGACCCAGGGACTTACCCCAAAGCCTTGAGCTTAAAGTCCATATCCACATGTCTCATGGTGCACTTACAATGTAGGCATTTAGCAAACGCTCTTAATCCAGAGCGATTTACAATAAGCAAGAGCAAACAGCACAATTTAATTTGAATACATCAATACATCGACTGCATAGAAATAGTAATCTGAGAAAAATGGATGTAGACCAAGAACCTATTCAGTAAAAAAAGGGAAAAAAAGAAAAGAAAAAAAGAAAAGAAACGATAGTCTGTAGTGTACATCAAAGCTATGAACACAGTGTCGATGTCCGATATACGATATATTCCTAGTTGATAAACGCCTGGGATTACACTAATTTACACAAATCTCTGTGGCTTCATTCACTAAGCTCGGGTCTGCACATATTTTGTACATATAGGCATATACGCAACTCCCCACATTAAAGGACAACTTTTTTTTTACAACAAGGGTTCATATTTAGATTGTAATTAGAGAAAAGAAAAATGTATGTTTTCATTTACTGCTTTCTATCTTTTTAGCCATTTTAGCGAGTTTGATTTCAGTGGTTGGGGGCATGCGTACAAGTGGCTAAATATGTCTTTTTAGACATAATAAGCCCATTCCCAACATGCACCACAATCTTTCATGGTTAGGTGTGACTTATGGGGGCTAGTAGTGTTACTGTAAAATAGAATTTGTCGGCTCATCGTGTCTAAAAAGACATACACTTGTAGAGGGAGAGCGAATACATTTTGCGGCAACGGCACCTGCTGCGACACTGCGGCGGCAGGTGCCGGACCGGTACCTAACCCTAACCTTAACCCTAACCCTAACCTCAGTAAAACTATACCTAACCCAAACTTCAGTAAAACTATACCTAAACCTAACCTTAACCCTAACCTCAGTAAAACGATGCCTTAAACTAACCCTATACCTAAACCACCGTCGCGGTAAACTGCCGCTCTGCGCGTGCGTTGGTGGCTGCTACCTGTGATGCCGGTCCTACTGCCGGCGACGCAGCGTGACCGCGGCAGGTGCCGTTGCCGGAGAATGTATTCTCTCCTTCTGGACTTGTACACATGCCCCCACCCACTGAAATCAAAATCATTAAAATGGGTAAAATGATAGAAATTCATAAATCACATTCATCAATCTATTTTTGTCTGTGAATTTGGGCGGTCATAAAACTCACGTCTGCTCAGGAAAAGACTTGTATCCCTCCCGCATGTCACCCTGAGGTTGCATGTCACCCTGAGGTGTCTTACTATTCTTCATGCAAAATCAATTACAATACAACTTCAAATAAAATATTTACAGTATGTGCCGAACATTTGTCAACATGTATTAAGGTCCGCTGTCAGCCCCGAAATTATAATAGTAGTGGTCTCGCTCCAGTGTGCATCCTCAGTCTGAAACTGTCTCAGTGTAATCTGCCCAACAGCTGACCAGTACAGTAAGTAGTCATACAGTCAGGCTACACAGACAATTAATTTGATTGGCTTATAATTGCGCATCCCCACAATGACATCATAAAAAATACAAACTTGTTTTTTAAGATGATTCTTAAAGTGACAGTAACCCGTTAGGTGACAGGCCCCGTTTAAGGAAGTGTCAAACGGTCTATTGCTTGGATGCATACCTGTATATAGACATGATGTTTTTATTCTCAGTTGACACCTGACAAAAGACCATTGATATTATCAATATGTTGATGATGATAATTGAATAAAATTGTTTAAATGCAATGACATATGTACAGTATGTGACTTTGTTATGGTCCGACCGAAGTTACATTATGTAATCACACACAGCTTGCTGCTGTCAAAACACCAGGGTCGTCAAATGGGTCTCCTGTACACACCCTGGACAAATCCGATTTACGCACAATCCAACCCTTGACGGAGTCTTTGGCCTTGGCCGAGGATCGAACCCGAACCTCTCACTCTCAGGGTGACAAGGCCACTGAGGCCTTTCAAAGCCTTGAGCTTAAAGTCCATATCCATGTCTCATGGTGCACTTTAAATTGACAATGTAGGCATTTAGCAGACACTCTTAATCCAGAGCGATTTACAATAAGCAAGAACAAACAGCACAATTTACTGCATAGAAAATAGTAATCTAAGAAAATGGATGTAGACCAAGAACCTACTATTCAGTAAAATAAAATAAAAAAATGATAGTCTGTAGTGTACATCAAAGCTATACACACACACTGTAGCGTCGATGTACAGTACGATAGGATTCCTAGTTGATAAAGGCCTGGGATTGGTCTACTGGGATTGGTCTATATAAAAAAGGTATCTAAATCACACTTACTTACTGTACACAAATCTCTGTGGCTTCATTCACTAAGCTCGGGTCTGCACATATTTTGTACATATGGACATATACGCAACTCCCCACATTAAAGGACAACTTTGTTTTTTTTACAACAAGGGTTCATATTTTAGATTGTAATTAGAGAACAGATAGAAAAGCTTTCTATCGTTTTAGACATTTTAGTGAGTTTGATTTTTAAGTGGTTTGGGGCATGCCTATACAAGTGGCTAAATATGTCTTTTTATACACAATAAGCCCATTCCCAACATGCAAAACAAAGTTGTCCGATTCATCAATCTGATTCATCAATCTGTTTTTGTCTGTGAATTTGGGCGGTCATAAAACTCACGTCTGCTCAGGAAAAGACTTGTATCCCTCAAACTTTCATACAATGTTATTTAGAATGCCTTATTCTTCATGCAAAATCAATTACAATACAACATTCAAATAAAATATTTATGTGCCGAAACATTTGTCAACAAAAAAAGGATGTCAAACAGTCTATTGCTTGGATGCATACAGTATATAGACATGATGCAAATTATTTGTTTTATTTTCAGTTGACACCTGACAAAAGACCATTGATATTAAATATTGATGATGATAATTGAATAACATTGTTTAAATGCAATGACATATGTGTGTGACTTGTTATGGTCCGACCGAAATTACATTATGTATGGTCGTCAAATGGGTCTCCTGTTTCCTTGAGGTGTGAGGCAGCTTGATGTACACATCCTGTACACGACACAGCGACTTACCCCAAATGCGATTTACCATAAACATATAAAGGTAGACGCCTCCTCCGGCTTGGGGCATTGGTAAAAGAGGATTCTGAAGGACGCTTCCTTGGCGGTCACAGAATGGGACGCTCAGTAGGCCAATCAAATGCGGGACTGGCGCTGGACTGGCGGGACTCCCTCTTTCCCACAGCAGGGGGCAGAGTGCCCTCCACAGTTCCACAGTTCCGCACTTCCACCAGTCCTGTTTTACCAGTCGCGCCAATGAACTGCAGCGGTGGAGGAGGTATCTAGCTTTTTATATCTGTGCGATTTACCCCCAATCCAACCCTTGACGGCCGAGGATCGAACCCCAACCTCTCACTCTCAGGGCGGACACTCTACCACAAGGCCACCGAGTCTTTCAAAGCCTTGAGCTTAAAGTCCATATCCACACGTCTCATGGTGCACTTTAAATAACAATTTATAACGTAGGCATCTATAGCAGATGCTCTTAATCCAGAGCGATTTACAATAAGAACAGCACAATTTAATTTGAATATATCAATACATCAAATGCATAGAAATGGAATAAATGGTAGAAGAAAAATGTTCAGTAGAACCTATTCAGTCAAAAAAAAAAAAAAAAAAAAAATAGTCTATAGTATAGTCTGTACATGGAAGCCATACACACACTGTAGTTCTGGAATCGGTCTATATAGCCTAAATGCTATCTTATAATTTAGAATCTAAATTATACTTACTTACCCAAATCTCTGTGGCTTCATTCACTAAGCTCGGGTCCGCACATAATAGTGTAATTATGGGCTATACGCAACTCCCCACATTAAAGGACAACTTTGTTTTTTTGAACAAGTGTGTGAAATAAGGTTCACGAACAGCACTGCTGCTCCAATGTGACGCTGCCAGCACTTGAGTGTGGATCAGATGGTTGGGCCGCCAACGCTGGCGAGATGTTGGAGTGGTCCTCATCTAGCCTTACATTAACACATCGACTGCCCACCAGGAGGCGCCAGTCATCCCCTCTGAGTGCCCCCATAGCACTTCCATAGAAGAATACGAGGCCCTGTTGCGTCAATGCATGCGTGATGACGTCACTTGGTCACATGAGCGCAGACAGGATGTTATTGTGTAACTTACTGTATGGGCTAGTGTTGATCATAGCTGTTCACTGCCGATCAACATTTGGACATTTTGCCGCACGAGGCCACAGTTTTAGCCATAAAACAAACATCGGAGATAAAGGGCTTTAAAGATGGGGAAATGCATTGGAGTATACGGAGAAAAACGGCCGCGCGATGCTCTCAGCGTCGACTCGAAGCGACTAGCGGCTAATGGGCTACATCCAGGCGTAGCCCCGACCTAACGGTGAGATATAAAGTTATACTGTAATTACAGTAAACGCGTCCAACGCGTTGTGGGCCTCCAGCGACATCAAAGAAATTGTCGCGTAGACACCTCGTGGGCACCCGCTGTGTTAAGAATCTCCTACCGAGACCTCCACATTGTGAAGTTGGGACGACGGCAGAAGAGTCTTACAGACTTTGTCATACAGTCATGCTGGATGGACGGCAAAACGGTCTCTAGTGGCACGACACATGCACAAATGCAAAATATAAGACATCGTCGTCATTCTCCCCACTGTTAATGACTACGGCGGTAACCTTTCACAATGTATTAGTCCGTTGTTTTCAATAGAAATAGTTTTTACCAAGTGTGTGTCGGAGTGTCACTGCTTTGTTATTCGCCCTTCACCAAACCAAAGGTATCAATGGACAGTTGAAAGCTTACTCTACTTAGTGGACGCAGTCTGGGCCCCCCACCACACGCTTAAAATACATTTCTATGGCGAAACAATAAATATTCCACCGGATGGAGACTCCATTTCTTCTATTTGCCAGACCCATGAAATGGGTAGGCCTACATAAGCAAATGTCGGTCTGTCTGTCCGGGTTTTCTATATAAAGGGTATATATGATGATGACATGATGATGACATGCCTACAAAAGGCATGATGTCATAAATGATGATGACAGACAGGGGGTCTGGCACAACCAGGTTGACCTGGTCTAGTTTTTTTACTATTTGTCGTCGCCATCACGGTTCCAACTCACTACTGCCGCACAGGTCAGAGGACCGCATTAACAGAGCAACCAGGAAGAGTGTCTCTGTCAGGTGGATTATTTTTCGCCCTAGTAATGTATTTTAAGCGTGTGGTGGGGGGCCCAGACTGTGTCCACTAAGTAGAGTAAGCAAGAGTAAGCAACTGTCCACTGATACCTTTGGTTTGGTGAAGGGTGAAACAGTTTTTGTTATTTTCGGACCAGACGGCAGGGTTTTCCGGTTTTGCCAAGGAATACGGAGGTAGAGGAACATAGCGTTATGGAGAACTCCACTAACGCTATGGACCAGAGCTAGTCCTCATCCAGATGTTGGAGTGGTCCTCATCCAGATGTTGGAGAGGTGTTGGAGTGGTCCTCATCCAGATGTTGGAGTGGTCCTCATCCAGATGTTGGAGTGGTCCTCATCCAGATGTTAGAGTGGTCCTCATCCAGATGTTAGAGTGGTCCTCATCCAGATGTTAGAGTGGTCCTCCTCATCCAGATGTTGGAGTGGTCCAGATCCAGATGTTGGAGAGGTCCTGACTCCTCATCCAGATGTTGTAGTGGGTCCTGGTCCAGGGGTGGAGAACCTCTGAGGCTGGGTCCACACTGTACGAGCAAACGTCATAACCCCCATCCGCTCCCATGTTAAGGAGCGTTAGGATGACCATAAATATAAAAAGCTAGATGCCTCATTGGCCACTGCAGTCCATTGGAGCGACGAGCAACAACTGGAGCGCGGACGTCCGCGATTGCCAGAGAACCCCGCTGCCAGTCATGTGACTACTGGCCAATCACAACACGTCTTTTCCGTGACTTATCAATCCATCAATTTTTTTTTTAATGTTTTTTATCCCACGGTTTTGCAACCCATTTTTCTCACCCGGTAACTACCTAACCTGTAGTCCTGGTTTCCGCTCTCCCCCTGCCGCGCCAGGGGACATTGGGGAGCACCCGGCTGGCTAGGGGGAGGTAGTATAGAAACCAGGACTACTGCATGTTTTTGTGTGAGGGCCTATGCCCAAGGAGACACGGGGAGAACATGCACACTCACCACAGAAAGGCCCTATCGCCAACCCCACCTAGGGTGTGGGTGCTGATGACGCGGGTGGAGGAACACGCCCCCAGCGCCCACAATCCATCAATTTTCTGATGTTGCGCGGCTGCGCGGCTCAGCTGTTCTTACAGGCTGCGTACGTAAAGGTCGCCGAGTCCCGGGATCTCGCGCCTCAGAGCCGAAGGAGGCGTCTACCTTGCTATGACTATGAGGACGACGACCGAAGCGGCATTGAGCCGTCGCGGGGTCGCATGTACACTGCTCAACTGTCACCCAGTAGTGAAAGGCACTAAGCAACAGAACGGACCTAAACGCCAGGAGAACGGTACTTTGTTGACACTCCCATCAGCCGCGCAGTGTGTCAAAGAGGTAAAGGAGCGGCAGGACTTGCATCCGTACACAGCGGAGTTCCACTCTATACAACTGGAGATGTGTGATATGTGGACGCACCCTCAATGAAGGGTGGACTCCACCCACCCTGTTGAACCCTGAACCACAAACTCTCCGCTTACAAATTGACAATCATCATGGGCCTCATCATTAGGCAGGGAACGCATCACACACACCTTGTTGCTGTCAACAAACACACGCACAAACACGCGCGCGCACGCACGCACGCACGCACGCACACACACACACACACGCACACACGCACACACCACACACACACACACACACACACACACACACACACACACACACACCCCTCCCCTCCCCCATTCAGCCTCCCAAACAGTCGTTTAGTCTCCAGTTTGGTTATCTAGGTCAGTGTGTTAGCTTCACCAAACACTGTGTGTGTGTATGTGTGTGCGTGCATGTGAGCGTGTGCGTGTGTGTGGCGCGCTCCCATGTTTATGTGTATCATGTCGTTTTGTGTTTGGATTGTTAATGTCTGTGTACTCACTGTGTGTGTTTGTGTTATTGTTGTGTTATGCACAGTATGCGCGCTATTTATGTGTATACTGGATGCATATGCATATATACGTGTATGCTTCTGCATTGTGTGTGTGTGTGTGTGTGTGTGTGTGTGTGTGTGTGTGTGTGTGTGTGTGTGTGTGTGTGTGTGTGTGTGTGTGTGTAAGCAGGCGTTCACATCGCTCCCTCAAGGGATGGAGCGGCATATTAGCGCATGAATGTGCAGTGTGTGTGTGTGTGTGTGTGTGTGTGTGTGTGTGTGTGTGTGTGTGTGTGTGTGTGTGTGTGTGTGTGTGTGCGTGCGTGCGCGTGTCTATTAATAGTAGTAAACTCAGGCTGACCTCAGAGCTTCCAGTGCAGCCTCATTTACGCCGGCACGGCGCCGCAATAATATCACCAACACACACACACTTCCTGCCGTCACCTATAGGGGGTGCTAATGCACGCTCACACTGTACACTTATACCAAGGCGTGTTGTTGCCTGGATTATTCATGAAGCATTCCCGGAACAGAAAGATCCCATGATTTATCCGCTAGTTGCGCTGTTTTCCCCCCGCAAGGTACCAAAAAGAATATTTCTCCATTGGACCCCAGTCATTTCCCCCTTTGATTTTCTAACCTTAATAAACATCGTCATAAATACTTTACGGTTCCTGTCGCTAGTAAAAAACTGCCTTTCAATCACCATGCTATGCGTTTTGTGCAATATGGTCCCATTTATGTTAAAATTGATGATAAAGTTGCGGGGGGCATGGACAACTAAACTGATACCAGCCGGTTGTGTTCTTCTTCGTGTGCTTTATTTCGGGAGGCTCAACACCACATTCTCCCATGTATCCCTGCGGTTCCACGTGACCGTTGGCAGCCTAGCATTCCTTATGATTCCTTGGGTACCATCAAAACAATGATGGCGACACCCATACAAGGGACAAAAAAGCTTCATTTTCACAGCATAGAAAGCAATGGCTTCACACCGTCCATGTTTTTTTTTACAGTCTATGACTTATACCCACAGTTATTGAGTGCGTCATTTAGGTTGTTGGTTCCCAAACATTTTTTTTGTGTCTCCCCAGGCAAAAAAAATCACACCTAGTGTGAAGTGAGCGGTGCTATTTATGAGCTTATTTCATTAGGCTAAGCGTCCCGCGAAGCTTGGCCAATGTGACCCTGGGTGTACAACAAACTTTGAGACGCTTTGTGCCAAGATGTAGGCCAGATGTAGGCCAGATGTAGGCCACGCTTCAGAACCTGGAGAATGAGCTAATTGGATGAAACCCATTAGCTCATTTACCAATCAATGAATTGGCTCAACGCCAGCCTAGCACCGCCCTCTCATTAACATACTAACCTCTCAACTACCAACGACCCCGGCCCTAACCGACACCTGTTAGGGGTCGTTGGGACTTGGGAGTTTACAGGTTACAGTTTTTCCTTCGACTAAAACTATGACGAAAAATGTTTGTCGACTACCCTTTTTTCACTGATGAAAAATAAATCTATAAACTTGACCTTTCACTCTGTACATACTTATACTACAAACAAGGAAGGTTTCGACCAGACAGCAACAACGTGAACTATAAGTGAGAATGTGCGATGCCAGCGTCTAAAATCACATATGGATGGACTGACAGGACAGGACAGGACGGACGGTCAAATCTCATCAGACACGGCTATCAACGGAGGATTTCCAACTCGTCCTCTAATAATAAACAAAAATAAACACGAGTATGTAGCCGTTTAGAAACTATAATCCCCCCCTGCACACATGTCCGTGTTTCACCACCAGGGCTGAAATCCCTTTCTTGTTTTTTTAATAAAGAGCTTTTGAGTTCAAACCTGTGGTGAATATGAAATGTAGAAGGTGGTGGGGGGGGGGGGGGGGGGGGGGGGGATTTAACGTCGGAGGGGATCAGCGCTCTCGCCTGGATTTACCTGAGTCTGTCTCACAACAGCAGCTTACATGCAACTCACACACACAACACAACAAAACACGCCAACATGCTTTATATACCACAATTATGGCACATTACAAGTCCCCTACTAGTACAAGTACTTGCCCTCAAACGCTTTAATTGCAAGGACCACCATAACTCTTGAGAGTATGAGTTGCAGACCACCACAAGCCAACATGGCGACGACCCATTCAACACGGCGCGGCGCAGCGCGGCAACAGCAGTGGTTGTCAAAGTGTGCTCCTTGAGGCGTTCCCCAGCCAAATGGGTTAATGTAGCATCAAAATCAGTTTCATCACTAGAACTCTATTACACTCTCGTCCAGGGGTCTTCAACAGGGGGCCCGGGACCCCTAGGAGGTCCTCAGAGTTACTACAGGGGGTCCTCCAAATCTTTGTGTGATAGATTTATTTCCCTGAGAACTTTAGTCAAAGATAGCAGATAATAGATCGGCTATTTTCGGCAAAGAGCTTTGGTGTACTGTAGAGAGAAAAAAGAGCAGACTACAGAGTGAAAGGTCAAGTTAAGTAAGTATTGACGGTTAAATAAGAGGTTAAATATCTGAAAACACAAACTGACATGCATTCAAAATGCACTGATGATTGTGCTGTTGCACAAACGATGAAACTATATGGAATCTCTGAAAAGGTTGTGGGGGTCCCTGCCCTGCTTCATCTCTCTCTCAAATAAGGGGTCCTTGGCCTGAAAACGTTGAAGACCCCTGCTCTAGTCTATACAGTATATCATACTATTTGAAAATAGCTCACAACCTGGAAAAATATGTTATCCACGGTCAAATACATACATTTCATGGTCCTTGGCATGAAAATGTTCAATAGCCAACCCTCTATAGCAGGGGTCTTCAAGGTTTTTTCATGCCAAGGAAGGACCCCTTGGCTGAGAGAGAGCTGAAGCAGGGACCCCCACCACTACACCTATTGGATTCATATTAAATGTGTTTTTACTGTTTTCAGACATTTTACTACTTTACTTTGTAAACTGGACCTTTTTTCCTCATCGCAGAAAATAGTCTATCTACAGCTTGTTGAGCACAGGCATGCGAGGGTGGCTAATGTAAAAATAGATAAAAACAGTCACACAAAGATTTGGCGGCCCCTGGGCTGTCCATACTGTCTCCGACCACCAAACTTTACAGTATGTCGGAGAGTTCCGTCTTTCCGACGTGCAGCTTTCCAAACTCTAATTCGGGTAGTTGAACCGAACCTTTTCCGACCTTATGGACAGGCCTTAAAGATGGGGTGCCATGATTTTTTCCCCCTATAAAACATGATTATCTGCTATTATGATTATACTAGGAGGAAGATTTTTTTCCAAAAAAGTGTACAGAAAGAGTTAAAATGATGTTTTTATGTGGCCACACCCACCAGTTCATTGGTATTCGTGGTTGTCATGGTGGGTGGTGACACAGCTGAAGTTAGCCACACCCCGCAATGTTGGGTGAATGGTAATTAGAGGAGGGGTTGATTCTGTGATGTAATAAGTATCTTTGTTTTTGGACCGGCACTTTTGACCCAGCCAGGTGGCATCCTCCAGCTAAAAACCCAAATAGAAAGAGAATACATAACTGTTCATAACAACCACACCAGGGGGTCTTATGAAGTACTGTCAACCTCCTAGACACATGAAAAACAGAAAAAGTACAAAACTATGGCACCGCCTCTTTAAGACTTTGTAACCTTGGCTCAGTACTTTACCAAAAAATGTGCAGATCTACAAGCACACATCGTGAGCTTGCAGATCGGCTATTTCTGGCTAATCCTCCCGGCCCCCTGCGGAATGTGGATGCTGGGGTGGAAGTGGTTAAATCAATCCCTGTAGACGTTTGAGTCAGAATAAATCTCCTATTTAACAACAGAGGCTGCAGAAGATCACAGAGATGTCCTGAGCTGAACCGGGATGTTGTCAAATAGATTGTGTGTCAGTCCCGTGGGGTCAGTGGTATTTTTAATAGGCGTTTTATAATAGGGATTACCAGCTGTTCTGTTCTGGGAGCAGCGGTCTGGAAATGCACTCACGCACACATGCACACACACATACACACATGCAGTCATGCACATGCACACACACGTGCGCGTGCGCACACAGACACACACACACACACACACACACACACACACACACACACACACACACACAAACAGTTGTTGTACTATACACAGTAATCAGTAGTCAGAACATCAACATTTTAGGGCGGCAATAAAAAAAAGAGAAAGTCCATGTTCTTTGCCCATTTGAACCCAAAAGCCTGTGTATAGACAACATGCACGCACGCACAAACGCGCGAGCACAAACAAGCAAAAACGCACACATGAGAGAGCTTATGATGGAATGGAAGTTGGCTTGGTTGGTGTTTTTTGTGTGAATCCAGAATGATAATCTGGCTCTCTAAAGCAGCCTACTGTTTTGGCAACAGCCCGGTGAGCCTGACAGCAGCACATCATCACCCTCTGTCACAACCGCTTAGTTACACACTCTGCCCTCCATGGACACTAGAACCAAGCACGGGTACTTCACTACTAGGGCTGTCACAATTATTACATAATCGTCTAATCGCGACTATTTGACATAATCGCGATTATTTTTCATAATCGTCATAATCGTTTCCATGTTGAAAAATGTTCATATATATTTTCATAATGTAATAAATTGTGGAAATAGCAGATCTACAAGCTCACAACGCGTTGCATCGCGACGCGTTGTGAGCTTGTAGATCGGCTATTTCCACTATCAATGTTCTTTTTTAAGTATAAAGTTGTCAAATATGTCAGTAATTTCTTTGTATATTTAGGTTATGTGTCATATCTACCACGTGCAACTTCAAAGCCTAAAAGCCAAACATAAATGTCATTGTCAACGACAAAGACACAATTAAATCGTTAATCGCAATTATTTGAGTGACAAATAATCGTCATGTAAAATGTCATAATCGTGACAGCCCTATTCACTACAGTACTTGGTACATTTCCGTCTGTGAAACGCTCTAATCTCTGGCACCGTTATTGTCACGATGGCAGCGAAACTGCGCACGCACACTCCCTGGGAGCCAGAGCAGAACATCTGCCCCCATTTTCTTTCACATGGGCCTGTTATAGCGCCACCAGGAGGTGGATTTGTGCAAAGCACATTTTTGGACAGTACTCATGCAGATTTTGTCCAAAGAATCACACAAATCGGTACACAGTATGTCTATCGTCATTAAATGAAACAGGTCTTTCCGATTGTTCATATTTCAATCCTGATTGGCCAAGGTTGCCTTCCAAAGTTGGCAGGATTGACCTGTTTTGAACAAAATGCCTCAAAGAGGTGGTGCCATAGTTTTGTACTTTTTCTAGTTGTCTAGGAGGTTGACAGTACTTCATTAGACCCCCTGGTGTGATTGTTATGAGCAATTATGTATTGCCTTTCTATTTAGGTTTTAGCTATAGGCTACCACCTTGTGGGGTCAAACGTGCCGGTCCAAAAACACAGATACTTATTACATCACAGAATCAACCCCTCCCCTAATTAACATTCACCCAACATACGTGGGTGTGGCTAACTTCAGCTGGGTCACCACCCACCATGACAACCACGCATACCAATGAACTGGTGGGTGTGGCCACATAAAAACATAATTTTAACTCTTTCTGTACACTTTTTTGGAAAAATCTTCCTCCTAGTATAATCACCAGTAAGACTCCCTAATCGGGAGATAAGCGACCGTAGGTGGCTTATCTCCACAAATAGGGCAAAAATGTGTTTTTCCAAAATCTTCCTGATCCATGTTGATGACATGAGTGTAGACATGCTGTGTAGTGATATTCGTGATTTTAGGGCAAAAACTGTAGGAGCAGTGTCCAAAAATGTGTTTTAAAAATCGGCCTGAAGGTGGCGCTAGAATAGGGCCATGTGAGAAATGAGGGGTGGGGTCTCCGCGTTGCCTTGGCGGACGAATAGGTACCGGCCCCGGCTCTCCCGGACGCTCCTAGCCCGAGTTAAGGCATATTATGTGCGCTGCATGTGGCAGGGGGTCCTCCACTGGGGGCCACTTTTGCATCCGTTCTGGAGCACCAGGAGTCGGTGGTCCCCGGGAATTCCCCGTGAGCAGCCCCGTTGGGGTGGTCATTTGGTCATTTTTGCACATTTGGTCATTTTTTACATCTGGGGGTCCCCCAGGGACCTGGGGGTCCCTGGGGCTCCGGGGGTCCTTGTGTTTTATAGGGGGGGGGGATCATGGCACCCGCACTTTAAATCATGAACGCAGCTTGTGATTTCAGTGAAACTTTGCACGCACACATTCCCACTAGGTCAAGGAACAAATGCCACCCTTTTCACATTGGCCTGTTATAGCGCCACCAGCAGGTCGACTTTTGCAAAACATTTTGAAACAAACAAAGAATCTACGAACCTAGACTGAAAGATATAGATTTAATGTGTAGTTGAGAAGTCTTACACCATATGTGTTTAGAAGTGATACATTGTATCATGTATACAGTAGGCCAGGGTCTTCAACAGGGGGTCCGGGACCCCTAAGGGGTCCTCAGAGTTACTACAGGGGGGCCACCAAATCCTTGTGTGATAGGATAATTATTTTAAAGACAGGGTGAAATCAAAAACATGTTTTTCACACTTTTAGAGCATATCTGTAGTGACTGATAATATGGCCATACCTAACACTAGACGCCAAAACATAGAGAATAAACTGTTTTTGTGTATATTTATATCAAAGGTCCCTAAATAGGCCATTCTTAATTACTTCCTGTGAACAGAAATTCAAAAAGTGATGACAGACAGGTCCGCTTGCATATAAATGAACCTTTGATTACATTCACCTGTTTGTTTCCCATTGCTGGCTCCCATTACTGACTACCATTACTCAGATTTTAAATCCCATCGCCTGAAGGGCTGGTCCCCTCGGATTGGTTCAGAAACACACAGGCTTCCTTTTCAAACTGAAACTTCAAAATAAAATACCCAAAATAGTAATTTCATTGGGTCTTTAAATGAACAATTAAACCCTTGCATCCATTATACTTTGAGGAGAACTTTAGCCAAAAATGGCCGATCTACAAGAGTGAAAGGTCAAGTTTACTAAGTATCGACGATTTAAGATTTTAAATAGTTAAGTGTCAAACAAGTCTATGAATCTATCAATGAAATCGATGAGAATCACACATTTATACAACATGTAGAGGGGGTCCCTGCTTCATCTCTATCTCTGCTAAGGGGTCCTTGGCCTGAAAACATTGAAGATCCCTGCAGTAGGCCTATAGTAGTGGTACATTGTATTATGAGTACAGTAGGCCTATAGTAGTGGTACATTGTATCGTGTGTACAGTGCAGAAGTGGTACATTGTATCGTGTGTACAGTAAGTCATATTGTATGCTATAGTGCGTACGGTACAAGTCATACATCGTATGGTCGTTCAGTCAAACACACTCAGCGTCTCTTTAACGTCTGGCTGAACTGAGCTAATGAGGCCGACATGACAACACACACATCCATAACTATACTGCTGGAGGCTACTGGGGAGGAGAGGAGAGGAGAGAGGAGAGGAGAGGAGAGGAGAGGAGAGGAGAGGAGAGGAGAGGAGAGGAGAGGAGAGGAGAGGAGAGGAGAGGAGAGGAGAGGAAAAGGAACACGTAGCATCATTAAACAGGACTCACCTACACCAGGACTTGTCACTTTATGTGTCTCAGTTAAATGTCTCTTTTTGTGTTTCCTACAACAAACAAAATCATGAATTTATAATGAAATCAGGGACATTCCTTTTTTAAACTAGTGAAAATAGCACATTTATAAGCTCGGCTATTTTCACTACTTTGGGTCCCGAGAAGACATGGAGTTTCTCTTTTGAGGCTCAAGTGAGTTTCTCTACTGTTGTACTGGGAGCTGACCAGTACAACCACAGTCTTCTACTGTTGTACTGGGAGCTGACCAGTACAACCACAGTCTTCTACTGTTGTGCTGGGAGCTGACCAGTACAACCACAGTCTTCTACTGTTGTACTGGGAGCTGACCAGTACAACCACAGTCTTCTACTGTTGTACTGGGAGCTGACCAGTACAACCACAGTCTTCTACTGTTGTGCTGGGAGCTGACCAGTACAACCACAGTCTTCTACTGTTGTACTGGGAGCTGACCAGTACAACCACGGTCTTCTACTGTTGCATTGGGAGCTGGCCAGTACAGACGGGTGTACGAGAGTGTATATGGAACGGGTCCATTTGGTTCCAATGGTACACAGTCAGAGTAATATGGGGTCCTTGAAATTAAAAGGTTTGAGAACCACGGTACGGTGCTACACTAAATGGAACAGAGCCTTCATATGTATCATTTGTAACACCTGTGAAGGAAGTAAGAAAAAGGCCCGGCCCCTACCGGTCCAGGCGCATACCTCATAGGCTCTGATGCTCTACCTCGCATACCTCATAGGCTCTGATGCCAGCTTGACGCAGGTTCGATTCCCGATCCGGACGGCCTTTGCTGCATCACTCCCCATCTCTCTCCCCATTTCCTGTCATTCTACTGTTCTATCAATGAAGGCATAGAAGCACAAAAACGATTCTTAAAAATATAATATGATAATAATAATAAACTAGAAATACTGTTCCTACGAAACAGTGTGGGCTCGCATGGAACACCATGTATGGGCACAAAGATCTACCCTTTGGCTGCTCCTCATTGGCTAAAGGCCCTGCTTTTGTACTGTCAGTCATTTCTTTGAGGAGAATAACCTTGGTCTATAAGGTTTTGGTAAAACATACTGATATAACATACTGGTCTCGAGCCCACGTGTTGTTGTTATATCAGGTCGCACTTGTTGGTGGTGATGTCACCAAGAATGCTGCTTCTCATTGGCTAAGGGCCCTGCCTTTGTACTGTCGGTAATTCTTTTGAGGAGAATAAACTTGACCTATAAAGATTTGGTATTTCAGCAAGCCCACAATAAGAAAGAGACACGATTTGACGATGCGGTTTTGAATAGCAATTCTGTTTGGAAATTGAGCAGATGTTTTTGCTTTTTGGCCCACCACTGTAAATAAAAATCAAACCTCGGTTCGAAGTGAAGCGGTGAACTTTTATTCTGTGTTCTAGAGCTATGAACTCTTTGATCTATACATTCTTCTCTGAATGAATGAATGATTTTATCTGGAGGGCCGAATTGTCATGTTAAGCTTGACCAATCCTCAAAGTATGGTCTCATTGGACATTTTTAATCATCCAATCATCAGACCGGGACGGACATTACACACATATTCTGGACGTACAGGCAGATAAAACCTGTTCATTCTGGACTGAAATGACCATATATGGACATGAACGGGACACACAAAGCCATTCCTTGGAAGCGCTTTCACCGCTTCAAAAACAATCACCATTGCCATCCAAACTGAGCCTGCCTTCCTACCGCCTACATAGACACTCTGGCTATAG
>NC_137833.1:10264157-10276657 GCF_963921795.1 Nannobrachium achirus | reverse complement strand
CACCAGCCGCAGCCCAACCCTCACGCCGCGTCCCAACACCCCGGCTCGGGGGCTCACCCGCCGCCGCCGCCGGGGCACCTTGGGCAGAGCGGCGCGGTGGGAGGAGGAGGACCGACGGGGGGCTACGGCTCCATCCAGGCCAGCTCCCCGCCCGCCTCCTCGCTGCTCTCGGACTCGCTGAGGAGCGCCGGCGGCTCGTTAGCGGCCTTTGCGCCGGGCGTCTCCGCGGGGTTCCCCGGGGTGCTGTCGCACCAAAAGCGGGTGACGGTGACTCCCAACGCCTTCCTAAACTGAACCCTGTTCCTCCCCCCCTCCCTCATAGAGTTACATTAGGAACTTTATTCATAACTTTATCGATCTCTTTTCTTTCATTCTGTGGCGCCTGGACGCGCGCAAAAAGACGTTATATTTAAGGGCAAATAATACCGGGTATATTATCAAGACGATGACAATCTATATGAAAAAAACTTTTAAAAAACACGTTTGCTGTCCATGGTTATGGCCATATATGCTATACCCCGAAGGGGACTTATTCTTCCTGTTATTATTATCCTAATTGGTATTATTATTTTTATTTGCGTTAAAAATTAAAAGGGACAAACTGTTTTGTTACCCGAGGGGAACTGTTGCAAACTAGACTTGCCAAAGGTAACGAGGAGTTATATTTCAAGCTATTTATATCTTGTACAAAACAAAAAAAATCCGGTATACTTTCTTATTTGAGCTGTTGGTTTATTTATGTTTTTCTTTTTTGTATTTATTGTATACATTGTATTTAAATTCTATGTGTGCAGCCGTGCAAAACTCGAAAAGAAAAAAAGAGAATCGTTAATGAGCTATTTATTATGATGAGTGTTCATTTAGAAAGAATAAAATAGGAGACAATCATCTTTTTTGGGGGGAGGTATAGGGAAAACAAAGCACGCCTTAATGCCATAAACAATCAGGTTATTAAAATGAATCATAGCGTTAATTAATTAAAGCCTGCAAGCATATCTACTCAGGGGGAAAGTCGACCATGCAAAGGTGTTTATTTATCCATGCTTTAACTGAGAGTGCAAATGGAACCAAATGGACCCGCGCGCAAGGGTCATTTGTATGCATTTCTAAGCTATTTTACACTCTTAGTTAAATTAACACCGAGGGTTGTATTTTGCACACGCACTGCTGTCTGTGCAGAGTTTGAATGCAGATTCGATATCCATTATTATTTAATTGTTATTATTATTATATTACTACTTCATAATTGGCAGCATTTACCCACCCAACAAACAAACAAACAAACAAACAAACAAACAAACAAACAAACACACACACACACACACACACACACACACACACACACACACACACACACACACACACACACACACACACACACACACACACACACACACAGGAAAATCTAGTATTTTTTATTTTATTTTTTATTTATAATGTAATAATTGTCTTCAATTAGAAGTGACTAATAATAATGGATATGGCATCTTGGCAAACTCTATAATTATGATGAGGGGGGGAAAAAAGAAAGGCTTATTAATTTATGCAAAAAGTTTTAAATTATTTGTTTTATTATTTCTCCTATAAGGCCTCAGTCCATGCATTCTCTTAACAACCTATGCTATGGAGAATTAACCATTTCAACCCTGGACTTGGACCTGGATATAGTTTTGGGCATGTGTAAATGTCATATATATAGGCGAACATTTGCAAAAACTAAAATCTAATGAAAATCTAATGTTTTGAAACAAAAACAAAACAAAACAAAAAATAGCGAAAATAGCAGACTTACAACTACTACAAGCCCCGCCTCACAATGCGCAGTGGCCTTGCAGATCTGCTATTTTGGCTATTGTTTAGTTTAGTTTTTGAAACACAGGGCCTTCATTCAGTGTTGGTTGGACAGCATGTTATAGCAGCGAGTTAACCCTTTAAGTCCTGGAACGAATTATTACGCATTGTAACTTTAACCATTATGCTATATGCTTTAGCTATTGAAAAATAGCAGATATACAAGCTCACAGCGCGGCACCGCGAGCTTGTAGATCTGCTATTTTCTTTAATAGCATAAAATAATGGTTCTAGTCGTTCCAGGCCTTAATTTAAAGGCAACGTGCATGAGGCCTGTAAACAGCATGACGGCCCGCCTATCATAATGATAATAATAATAATAATAACACGTTCATATTCAATGTCCAACACAGTTTATCATTATATAATATTATAGAAATAATTAACCTTAAAAAAAACATTCATATTGTATGGATAATGAAATCGCTGACCTCTTTTGCAATTTATTTTTTTCTATTTGGTTTTGTTATAAAAAAAACAAGCAATATCCCTTTAAAAAAGCCTCTAAAATGTTGTAATAACAATGATATGAAGATGTGAATAATAATAATTATAATGATGGAATAATGAGGTTTATTTAATTGATATTAATGTGACTTAAAAGGAGGTTTTATTTTTTTATTTTTTTTATTTTGGAATTCTCGGGGCGGTGATAAAATATCTCTGAAAACTGTAATAATAATATTAATAATATTAATAATAACGACAACAATAATAATGAATATTAACGGTCGATTGGTCTTAAACTGACGAGTAACAGTATAGACCCGCCACGGTGCAAGCTGTACATTTGTTTACACAGTATAATAATGTTTGTACATTTATTTATTTTTTACATTTCTTCTTTTTTTTTTTAAAGCTTGAAAATATATATGTAAAACAGAGTGACACCTCATAATGTAGTCAACGAAAAATATATAGCTTTGGAGCAAAATACAACAATAAATAACTAAGCAGCAGAACGCTGAGCTAAAATTCACAGCAGTATTGTTGCAGTCATGGCAGAAAACCTGGCATTGGTATCATTTACACATGTTTGCTGGCTTTCCTTTTCATCCACCCCTCTAATAGGCCATACTTCATCACGCAAGAGTGCTGCACAAAACTAGTCAAAATAGTCGATCTACAAGCTCATATAATGCGTCGCATGCGATCAAGAGATTGCATACATTGGCTATTTTCACTATTTTAAATTTTGTTTTTTTCTAACCCTATATTATGGTTGAGCGGGGTCCCCCAGGGCTCTATACTAGGGTCTTTTCTTTTTTCTTCTTGTCATTGCGGGGAAAGCTTTCGCTGAAAATAGCAGATCGACAAAGCAGTGATAATTTAGTTGACAAAGACTATAAGACTAAGACTAAATCCTGCTGTTTTGTCTAGTTTCTGTGCCCATTTGAATGTAGCACTTTGAGATTTGTTCAAATATAAAGTGCGTTACAAATAAAGAAATATTATTATACTTATAAAATACTTTGAGATTTTGATATTTAGTTGACTAATACTAAACTAGACTAAATAATTTTCAAGACTAAATGTGCGTTATTCAAAAGACTAAATCATAATTTTGCTGTAAAAAATAAACACTGCGACAGTGTTCTCAACCTGGCTCTGCTATTTTCAATGGAGAAAACCTTCACCGCAATACCAGAGGATGGGGTTTTTTAGTGGTTAAAGCAGTGGTTCTCAACCTGTGGTTCGGGACCCCCAAATTATTTGTGGGGGGGTCCCCAGATGATTAACTTAATGTGCAACATTGCTTTCTCTCTCAACAGTGTGTATAGAGACTATCTGCACATGTCTAAAATGAAACATTGGCCAAATTGTCAAATATTAGAGGCAGAAATTGTGAGGTTGCGAGGCGTTGTGAGCATGTAGATCTGCTATTTTCATAATAGAACAGTGTTATACAAAATGTAATGCCTCAACTCTTAGTACTCGTCAGGGTGCGGGGGTCCCCAGTTAAAATATGATTATTTGGGGGGTCACAGTCTGAAAAGCTTGAACCACTGGGTTAAAGGAGTAGTTCAACCACAAAAAAAAAAAAGAAAATGTCTTAGTTATTTTCTATCAGTTGTTCAGTGTTACACACCACACCAAGCCTTGGATTAATGGAGAGTTTGTTGTTTTTCTTGGATTGCTGATGGTGGGTCTATAATGTGATGACTGGCGGAGTCTCCTGTTACCAGAGACATTATAGCATCTCTACCCCAGTCATCACATTATTCACAAAACCAAACAAAATGTACGTGATAGAAAATAATAAGTCATCTTTTGGGTGAACTACTCCTTTAAATCCATTAAGACCTGGAAAGCATTATGACTTTAACCATTGTTTTATGCTTTAACTATTAAAAAATAGCAGATAAGCTCGTGCGAGCTTGTAGATCTGCTATTTTTGAAAAATGTTGAAAACCTTTGCAAGTCTTTGAATATTTTTGACCCGATTCTATAAATGTCCCAAAATTACATGTATTTGGCCGCAAAAGAAAATATGTTGTTCCAGGGACCCCCCATAGAAGCAAACATTTGAGTTACAAATGTTTCAAAAACTTTTAAAAAGATATATTCAAAGATTAGCAAAAGAAATCAAGATCTCCCTATATACAAGCTCGCAGCGAGCTTGTAGATCTGCTATTTCTTTTAATAGTTAAAACATAAAATAATGGTTAAAGTGGTTCCATACCGAGTCTACAAAATGTCAGTTTTCTGTAAAATGTTGCTATATGAGTGGTGCTCAAACATTTTAATGCCAAGACTATATGTATTTAGCCATGGACCCCCCACCTCAAAATATATTGCTCCAGGGACCCCCAAAAGCAAACACTTTAGTTAAAAAAACATATAATATATTCAAAGATTTGCACTAATTTTGAAGCCTCCCCCCCACCCCCTCCCAATAATAGCAGATCTACAAGCTTGTATAGCGCGGCACTAAGTGACACGGTATATATGAGCTTGTAGATCTGCTAGTTTGATAGCCCAAGTGTAAAATAATGGTTGAAAGTGGTTATAAGCGACACAGATTTTAATGGGCTTTGGACACATGCATACAGTACAGTATAGACTACAAGATTTCCACCAGACTGCAAACCAGTTGCAATGTAACATTGAATATACAATACATTATTGTATATTCAATGTTACATTATTATAATGTAACATTGAATATACAATACATTATTGTATATTCAATGTTACATTATTATAATGTAACATTGAATATACAATACATTATTGTATATTCAATGTTACATTATTATAATGTAACATTGAATGTACAATGTAACATTGAATATACAATGTAACATTGAATACACAATGTAACATTGAATATAATGTAACATTGAATATACAATGTAACATTTATTTTCCAGCCCCAGTATAATTATTTACACCGTGTGTCCGGTTTCCTCTGAAAACGCTGAGCACGCCAAGACACGCTGCCTCGCGAGATTTCCTCTAAACATGAGCCGTTTATTACCTTTTTATTTTATTTATAATACACAGCAAACAATAACAGGGATTATATGACAACCTCAGACCCAAAATAAAATGAGACAAGGGCACCCCGGCCCTACCATTTAACACACACACACACACACACACACACACACACACGCGCGCACACACACACACGCACACACGCACACACGCACACACGCACACACACGCACACACACGCACACACACGCACACACCAAATATTATCTTGATTATGGCTGCATCCCTCCTATAATAATTCATATTAATAAGATATGAATAACGACCCCCTTATAAACACGTTATAAGCCCCTATAGGAGCGCTATTATACAAAACGCATACAAGAGATGATGATGAGCTTATACTGTACTTGGCATGCTTGCTTTGCCGCGGCTGATGAACAAAGTGTGACTGTTTATTCCTGTGTATAAGAGGTTTACAAAGGGTTAATTAACAGCGTGCTGTAAAAAACAGAACGTTAATTTTAACTCGGAGATTATACAAAATGTTGCAATTTCTTTCTTTGTACCATCTCTGAGTCATACATGTGGATAACATTAACTCTAAGGGGTTTACTTACTTGTGCTGCAAATGTCACGATAAAAAAAAAAAGAGTTATTATTTTGTACATTTGATTTCAAGGTTTTGCACTTTTTGTTGTTTAGCGTCGTCATGAAGTTATAATGTCTGTTTCTGTTGATGTGTGTTTTCAAAGAAACTAACTTGATTAAAAGTATAGAAAAAAATATGTTTTGTACCAAGCAGCCTGTATGTGCATGTAGCCCAGGGACGTGCAGAGAATGTTAGAGAGGCAGGGGCTCCGATTTCTAAAAGGGTCTTTTGGTGAAAATATCGAAAATAGCAGACCTCCAAGCTCACAACGCGGCGTGCTGCGACGCGTTGTGAGCTTTGAGGTCGGCTATTTTCGGTGCTTGATACCACACGGAACTAAGCATTATCAAGTCAATACTGGAGATGTGGCGTAACAGCATGGATTTCTACACAGAAAGGGCGATTCTTTCAACATAAGATACTGCATTCAAGTTCAGGAGAGTTTGTTGGACATCAGGTATATGGCATGGAAAGAAGGGCATTTGCATTTTTTTTCACCATAGTGAAAACTGCATTCATGCATGGCCTGGAGAGCTATGGCACTTTTTACAGACGGCTAAAGGGCAGGGGCTCAAGCCCCCTTTCATGTTTATGTGTGCACGTGCCTGGTGTAACCTACATATTACAGTGTTCAGCTAAACCTATCTGAGGACCATTCTAAAAATGTCTAAAATGTTTATAAAAAAAAACGTATGTTGCTGCTATATCAGTGGTGCTCAAAGGACCCCCCAAAATTACATGTATTTGGCCTTGGACCCCCATCTGAAAATAATCCCCCCCCCCCCCCCCCCCCAGAAGCAAAGAGTTTTGTTAAAAATGTATATAACATATATGTTCACAGATTTGCCCAAATCTTCAAGATTTTACAAAAAATAGCAGATCTACAAGCTCATAGCGTGGCACAAAGTGACCCTCTATGACCTTGTAGATCTGCTATTGTCGAATATAGCCAAATTATAAAATAATGGTTAAAGTGGTTAAAATTATTATATTAAAGCAACACTGAGCGTTCGACTGTGTAATGTATTTAATGTCTTCCTGTTGACACACACACACGCCTTTCCCATGTAAAAGCACCTTTAAAACATGTTAAAGGAGTTGTAAGTGATTGGCTATCTTTTGGTTAAAACAAAAACATAGTTTTTGTTAAAAGGTTTAATATTCTGATATAAATTATTGCTACATGCATGTGTTTTTTCAGTGACAAGGGTCTACCCGTCTCTCCAAATCTTTTTGACATGCTCCATTTCTAAAATAATAATAATACCCAATCGCCTGATTGGGTGAAATTGATACCCCGACCTGAAAATGCATTTTCTGTTTACTAAGGAGCAGGGAAGACCTTTCACTGAACAGACACTCTATATATTGATGATTACTACAGAATATAGAGCTGTTTAATTCTATTTTCAAATTACTTACACCCCCATACTGTCAGAATTTGACCCCAAACAGCAAATATCAGTCAAGTATCATTACTTGATTCAACAATGTCAAAGTTTGGTTTTGACTCAATTACCAAACTTGTTCTTCTTTCGTGTAACGTCAGAGGTCCAACTCGGTGTTGTGTCGCGTAGCCATGCCAGCACCTCGGGTCCTATAGGTCGAAGAGGCTTACCAAACTATAACATAGAAATATTATTCTGATAGGATATCAGCAGCGTGCATCCTGCGTTTTACCCCATATAGTAAAATCCTCTGTGTTAATATCAATTTAAAAGTGCAAACTTTGACCCACAAATTAGATAAACCTCTAACGTTCTCCTTCAAAATTGTTTTATTTAATATTTTTGAGATATTGTGTTTTGTTTACGTTTTGTCATAATTCAATAAACCTTACAGAATGTACGTTAACATTTCGTGTCAATTGTTAGCCGTAGCTCTTTAGTGTTAAAAGTCCTCTTCAAGTTAAACATTTGAGTCCACTTGTAAAGCAACTATTTCTGCAAACATATTGATCTATATTATTACATATATTTGAATGGCTTTTATTAGAGCAACCCCAATCACCAGAGGGAAAAGATATATACAGTATGTGCATGTCTGCAAAAGCACACGTTAAATCAGTGGTTCTCAAAGTGGGGTCTGGGGACCCCCAGTGGGTCCTTGGGAGGTTGGTTCCAGCGGGTCTCCAGCTAAACTTGTTAATACAGCATCACAACGGTTTCTTATAATCAAATTGTATGCTGGCTATTCAAAAATAGCAGATCTAAAAGATCACGGTATGTCACAGCGTGCCACACTCTGAGCTTCTGCTATTTTTGAACATTTCGGAAAGTGTTTGGAACATTTGGGATTCTTTTGTTTTTAACACAAGAAATCACCTCTTCTGGTGGTCCATGGCACAACAAGAAAATCTGATGGGGGTCTGTGGCAAACAATCTGGGGCTCCTTGACATTAAAGAAGCAGTGCATTAAATCTGTGCATTTTAAGTCATCCTTTGGCCTTAGTGAGAAACGCCCAGTGAGCCTTAGAGAGACACACCCATGCAGTGGATACTATCCTGGTAAGTATTTCACATAGTATTTTAAATTTGTATCAAAATATTTTCTCTTTTAATGTATTTTCGTCCGTCTCTGCCAGTGAGCCTTATAATGAGACACGCCCAGTGAGGCGTGAGCTGCAGGCTGCCCACAGCCAGCGGTGTGCGATGGCCGCACTGCTGACTCAGTGCTAAAAGAGCTGCAAGAGGATGGCAATCTATACTGCTACTATCCAGTCCACCCTAACTGAACAGTTCTATAAGAATGCACACACACTACTATGATCCAGTCCACACTATAACTGAATCAGTTAGAGTTCAGACTGACTTCCATTCCACACCCTTTACATCTGGAAATGTTGATGTCATTGCTGTCTGCCCAGAAGGAGCCTTGTTATTATCTCTGTATTTCATGTGGCAGAACCACATGGCATTGTAGATCTGCTGTTGGTAATTAAGTTAAAGTGGCTAAGTGGATCTGTGGGGTTCTTATGAATATATTGAACCAAATGAAAGTGATAAACAAGAGCTGAAATAACTAAACGTTGGACGCACTGTTTCGGCGCAGGTTGTAGAGTTTTTCACCTGACACTGCGATATAATACAATATTGTTGTTGTCGGGCAGAAACTAACCCCCTAACTTTTAACTAATTTGTATTTATTCATAAATTAACGCTCTACTTGGTCATACTACTGTAACAGCGTCACACTAAAGCATCAGAAGTAGCAGATTTACAAGCAATGCGTTTCAAGCTTATCTAACACTTTTGCTCTTTTCAAATTTGAATCCTGAAAGGAGACACTTTTGGACATCTGAGGTTTCCACACGACAGACACGATGTGTAACAACAGCTCTGGCTGTCTGCTCTGTGCCAAAGGAAACTCACAGGAAAAGAGGCCAGAGATGAGTTGTTGCTGCTCTATGAAAGTGGCTGAGGTTGGTCTGTGTGTCTGCACTCTGCAGCTCACCTGTGCACGCTGCCAGTATAATATAGACCAGTGATTCTCAACCTTTTCAGCCCATGACCCTCGAAAAATAATCATATTTGACCTGACAAGCAATTGGAATTGTAAGAGTTGAGGCATTACATTTAGTTTGACTAATAGGTTCCACAGGTAAATATTGTGAAAATAGCCGATCTACAATGCCTTGCAGTACGAGGCGTGAGCTTGTTGATTGGCTATAAATATTTTGTCTCTTTCTTATATTATTTGACAATGTTTGACCAGTTTTTCAGCGGTGATCTTTGGAGGAGCTAAGCTCCAAAATCTGGCTTTGTCCGGAACACGAAGTGTGGCCTACATCTGGCCTACACCTGGCCTACATCTGGCCTACATCTTGGCACAAAGCGCTCAAAGTTTTTTTGATTTTATTTCTACAGTTTGTTGATTACTTTTGACGCAGTAATAACCATTGGTATAGACCACATAGGGGTACAAGCTTTTTTCATAATGTTTTATATGTTTTGATTTAACTAGATGGTTATAATGCAGGTCAACAGGGCTCTGGTCACAAATCTGGAGTCATATTTCCTGACACCACACCACAGGCTGCATGGTCACATGAAGGATATATTGATCATACATGGATCCCAAGATCCATTATGATTCCATTAGTTTCTGCTCTGATAAGTCATCATTCAACTTATCTTGTGTTTTGCAGATTTCGCACCAAGCAGACGTTTTCTCTGATAAGGCACGTTGATGAATAAACAACACAGCAGCTATGGTGTTTTCCCCACACTGTTCCGGCAAGAATGGCAGTGAACGACATACAATAAAATAAAACAATAGGCCAGAAAATATAGACCCTCACTGCTCCCATGTCCCTGGTGTTAATTCAACAATCAACATTTATTGAAGACAAGGGCAATGTTTGCTAGTATGATCTGGTGTGGACTCGTTTCAATGAATACAACGTTATTTTCAACCATTCTGTATGGTAAAGTGTAATTCAATCCACGAGTTTCCAACGCCCCATAGTGCATTGCGCAGACGTCTGCACCGAGCTTCCGCCGCCGATTTACAAGCTCACAACGGGTTGCATCTGCGATGCGACTTGAGCTTGTATGTCTGCTGTTAAACCCGGAAGTTTGGTCCTGATAGTCTCCAGTAAACTCCCGGGGAAACTTGTGGATAGCCTATAGTAGGCCTATACCACAAGCCTACATCTGCAGTAGTTGGAGGTGGTCTCCCTCCCTATACTCTTCCATTGAGACATTTATGCCATTGAACACATGCACGTTAACAAGCAGTAAGTATAGGTACTGCCCTAAGCTCATAAGCTCATAAGTGCAATAATATCTCTTCCCCAATCCAGGATTGTCTCTTCATGTCTGAGTAGTTTGGTCACCCATGCGTGCAGAGACATACTACAGTCAAAGTTAGGGATTGCTCCTTTAGGCTACACAGATAGATCAGTGTGTTCAGAATGATGCGGGCACACGGAGCAGAGATTAGGATATTTGTTTTCTACTTGTCATAAAAGTCTCCGCCGGCTTGACGGGAGCACACAGTGCTGCAGCAGCGGTGTCATTGTAAAACAATCCTGTTTGTGCAGGCAGGGGCGTCACAAGGGGGGGAAAAGTGGGACTGAGTTACTAGGGCCCAAGGTGGAGGGGGCCTTAATTATTTTATTTTAGCTTTAGCTATTGAAAAATAGCAGATATACAAGCTCATGCAAGCTTGTAGATCTTGTAGAAGTCGTGAAAATGTGTGCAAATCTTTGAATATATGTATTTTTAAGCGAACGTTTGTAACTCAAATTTTGCTTCTGGGCGGTCCCTGGAACTCAATATTTTGAGATGGGGGTACGTGGCCAAATGCATACCATTTTGGGGGTTCTTCACATGAAAATGTTTGAGGACTACTGACATAGAAACATATTTTTTTTCTTCAAAAAAAATAGTCAAAGACTTGCACAAATGTTCATGATTATTCAAAAATAGCAGATCTACAAGCTCGCACTGTGAGCTTGTATATCTGCTGTTTTTCAATAGTTAAAGCAAATAAAAATGCATAATAATGCGTCTAAATGGGCTCCCCCACATGACGAACATTCATGGGGCGCCCGCAATGACTCCTTGTACCCAGGGCCCATGCAGAATTTGGTGCGACGCCCCTGTGTGTGCAGGTATAGGCTACACGGGCCGTATTAATAGCCCACAATGCCGCTTTATGTTCACTTTGTATTCTGTTCTCTCCACCATGAGGGCAAACAAGAGGTCAGCGCGGCTCGTTTGGAAATCAATGCGGGACGTGTCTGTGTCCCGCCCTGCATCTATTCATCCATTACCGGATGTCTATAAACAATAGACCCCGCAACGCACCCCACGCAGAACCCTCCACCAAGCTGCAACGGTGCAGAGTAACTAGTAAGTACATTTACTCAGTAGCAGGGACGTGATGGCCATTGGGAAAAGTGGGACCTCCCGAACGGCTGGTTCATTCCCGGCCGGTCCAGGACGGCCATTAGGAAAAAAATACAAATAAAATGTCGGCCTTCGTTCCATTTTGGGGGCTGGGCGGCCAACAAAGTAAATCGTCACTGTCGGGCAGAAACCTCGTATCTCCAAGTTTCAAATTTGTAATTTTTTTCCCGCAAAGCAAAGCCCTGCTTCATCATACAAGGCCGTTGCACAAAAGTAGTGAGAACAGCAGATCTACAAGCACACAACGCCGTTGTGTGCTTGTAGATCGGCTGTTTTCACTAGTTTAAATCATTTTTGAGCGGTGGTCACAACGCTCCTACGTGGCCGTGTGTGTGGGTCTGTCTGTCTGTCTGTCTGTCTGTCTCCGTGTCTGTCTGTCTGTCTGTCTGTAGCCTGCAGTAACCTTTTCTGACCACACATGTTAAGGGAGGGGCGCTGTTGCACACACACACACACACACACACACACACACACACACACACACACACACACACACACACACACACACACACACACACACACACACACACACACACACACACACATTTTAACATCTTTATTTGCATTCACATTTAACAAGAAGTTCTTGAACGCAAACAATAGTGGATGAGCAAACTTGGAAAAAGCTGTACAACAAGTGC
>NC_137833.1:10246657-10259157 GCF_963921795.1 Nannobrachium achirus | reverse complement strand
TATATATATAGCCCCTAAGGTAATGTAAAAGTATGGGCCTGCTACTGCTAAGGTACAGTAATTAGAACAGTGGTTCTCAAACTTGCTCTCTATTCAGGAGTGGTAATTTATCCTCAAACCTTTTGAAAAACGTTTTTGGGACATAAACAATATGACATAAATACTTTTTAAATGCATGGTGTATATCACCTTTAAGTAAGCAAGAGGCAAACTATTTTCACAATATTTATCTGTGGAACCGAGTCACATTAAATGTAATACCTACAATTCCAAGAGCTTGTCAGGGGTCCCCAGTTATGTTTATTTTGGGGTCACAGCATATCCATGCGCATGATGCAACAGTTAGTAGTCAGCTGAGCTCTCAGCTCATGGTCCAACACCACAAGGTCATAGATTTGACCTTCACCGTTTGTTTTCATGGCGTCATTGTCCTTACAGCAGGGGTCATCAACGTTTTCAGGCCAAGGACCCCTTAGTTGAGAGAGAGATGAAGCAGGGACCCCCACAACCTTTTCATAGATTCCATATAGTTTCATCGTTTGACAGCACAATCATCAGTGTATTTTGGATTGATGTCAATTTGTGTTTTCGGATATTTAACCACTTGAACCGTCAATACTAAACTTGACCTTTCACTCTGTACTTGTCTGCTCTTTTCCCACTCTACACCAAAGCTCTTTGCCGAAAATAGCCGATCTACAAGCTCACAACGCCTCACAGTGTCATGTGTTGTGAGCTTGTAGATCTGCTATTTTTGGCTAAAGTTCTCAGAATATGGACACTATAGGGTTCAAATTGTTAATATAAAAAAGGAGGAAAAAAGTTTATATCACACAAAGATTTGGAGGACTCCCTAACTCTGAGGACCCCCTAGGGATCCCGGACTCCCTGTTGAAGACCCTTGCCTTACAGTGAACACACATGCACGCGCGTGAACATAGAAACCAAACTGCACCCTAAAACCGACTATACAAATGCCTTCTAAACCAGTGTTATTTTTTTGGCCACGGCCGCGGACCACCATCTGAACATGTTCTGTGCCAGAGACCCCCAGAAGAGAAAATAAATGAACGTTAAAAAAATAGACAAGGTGACACTGTGAGCTTGTTCTAAATCTTAAGTGTTAAAAAAGAAGAAAACACACACACACACACACACACACACACACACACACACACACACACACACACACACACACACACACACACACACACGCACACACCGTGTTGTAGGCCTATTTTATCCATAACATCTAAAATGTCACAGAACAGATGATTTACCTGTTTGAACGGCTTAATAATAGCTTCACGTTTCTCTGAACGGCGCGCGACACCGCCGTGCGCACGAGGAACATCCTGACAAAAAAGGGTTAAAACAAAAACTCAGCTGTTACAAATTAGCAATTTGTTGACACATTTAAACGTGGCGGAGATAGGCCTATAGGAACTTGGACTTGATATTTGCGTCATGGAGTCTGAAGGAATCATTTATTCATTCATAAAACGGAGCGTGTCGATCTTCATACAGTGAATCATTTGTGAACTGAACAAAATTGAATGTTTATTTCGCGGAGGAAGTAGAAATTCATGGTGGACTTTCTATTAGTTTATTAAAAAGAAAAAGTTGCAAAACTATATAGGCCTGAAGTTTATATTGTGTTGTTTTAACCTGTAAGGTGGGCCAAAATGACTTGCAAGCATTTTATTGTATTAATCTTATTTTTTCTTTATTTATATTTTAAAATAGACGCTATATGCAGCCTCAGATTAATAAAATACGTTTGCAAATTAGGGGTCCCCCGAAATGAAAATCCACTGTTCACTGACTGTTTAAAATAATCTGTAATTGTGTTTAACCAACTTTCAAGTTGTTCAGTGCTATAGGGTGTAACGTGTAGCAATACGCCAGGCCTATACGCAGTCATTCATAATGGATCGTGGTTTGTTAACCCTTATAGGCCTATACTTGTCCCATAGTGGATGCCTACTTTTCGGCAAGCTATAGCCTATATGAGACGGTTCTCAAACGTATTCATGTGAAGGAGTAAGAACGCCCAAATTGATATTTGGCAGCGGACCCCCAGCCTGAAAAAAAAAAAAAAAAAAAAGAAAAAAGATGAAGGAAAACAAGCAGGTGTATTGTAGGCTATATATGAGGCCTCTGTCTGCATGCAAGCTCGCAGTGCAGCACGGAGTCACGTGAGCTTGCCTTATATAGCCTACATCTACACTGTTAATTATTACCAGGATCTCACAATACTTTACATTATTATTTCACAATATAATACTGTATTCTGAATATTACTGTGTAATCACACCATCCTCTGTGATAACACAACGAATGACTGTACTCTAAATTGTTATCAGGATTACACAACACTTTACAATATATCTCACAATAAAACATTGTGTTCAGAATGTTATTGTGATATCACAACAAATGACTTGAACCGCGCTGCATTGTGGGATATCATTTCAAATTTTCATCCATTGTGAGAGGGAGAAGCAGTGAACTGATGGTGAAGATGGAATTATGAAATTATGAAGTCAATTTCAATTCAAAGGAGCTTTCAGAAGTCGTGTGAAGTTCATAACAGTGCTCTGCTAAGGTAAGTCAGTTTTCTCTCCTCCACCTTATAGTTGTGCTATCAGTCTTGCTCCAGCAAATTGTGTGCAGCACTGCCGCCGAAAGTTTTTCATGTCTGTAATAACATTTTAAATGTGTGTTTCCCTCACACACCGTTATAAGTAACTAAATAACAGATATACAAGCTCACAGCGGCGGCACTCGGTGCCGCGCTGTGAGCTTGTAAGCCAAGCCGGTGTGTGTGTGGTTTGTGCCGCTCACAGGCTCACGTCCATGGGGCTTTAGTGTTATGTAAGTCGGCTACGCAATGTTCGCCCTGTCGGTTCAATACGACCGACGCGCGGGGAGCTCTCCCGCGACGCACGAGTTACGCGGGGGTCCATTGTGTGGTTTCTGTGTGGACACAGGCTCACGTCAGCGGGGCTTAGTGTCATATGTTGGCTGCTTACTAGCGGTAGGGAACGTTCGCCCCGCCGGTTCAATACAGCCGACGCGCGGGGAAGAATGCGGGTCCATTTGGTTCCTATCATTTAGCCGTGGACCACCTGGAACTCCATCAACCAGACGCGATAATGACCGGACACCACTTTGAGAACCACAGACAATCCTTGTGTCAGTTGTTGTATCCTTACGCGTTACGCCGGGTCCATTTGGTTCTCAACTATATCAATGATAATATTTGCACCGCGGGGGAGGTTTTATGCTCCAGTGTGGCTAAAAGTTGCTGTTGTAAAAGCAGCCGATCCACAACACAAGCCAAGCGTCACGACACAGGAGTCTGTAGATCATTGGTTTTCAAAGTGGGGTCCGGGACCCCTCAGGAGTCCTTCAGGGAGTTCCAGGGGGTCCCTGGCTAAATGATAACAGGTCCATTTGTTCTATTTGTACATTCTGAGAGTTAAATTAACATATATCATCTCAGAGATAGAAATGCCATTAAATGGGTGTCCTGGGCAGCAAGAGCCGCTGATACAAACGACCTACGGCCTGGTCGCGACTTAGGCCACGACTTGGAGGTCGTAGGTCCCGGTTCTGGAGGTTTTGCGCGATCTCGGTCGTAATTCAGCGACCTGGGAAGTCCGCGATCGAAACTCTACGCTTGCTTGCTAAGGGAAGGGACGCGAGTTTAGAAACTCTACGCTTGCTAAGGGAAGGAGCGCCGCGATCGAAACTCTACGCTTGCTAAGGGAAGGGACGCGAGTTTAGAAACTCTACGCTTGCTAAGGGAAGGAGCGCTCGTTTTCAACAGCGTCGGCAGGTTAGCTACTCAGTGTCGGCAGGTTAGGGTTAGGGTTAGGGTTAGGGTTAGGGTTAGGGTTAGAGTTGGGGTTAGGGTTAAGGTTAGGGTTAGAGTTAGAGTTGGGGTTAGGGTTAAGGATAGGTTTTGGTGCACCTCGCGCGGTCCAAGTGACTACAATGGAGCGCTTCCTACCTCCGGTTCAGCCAATCACAAGCTTCAAAAGGTTGAATAGCGCTGCTGCTCTAGAATATTCTGCAAAAAGACGGCCCGGGGACGACCGAGGTGGCGCAACCACGCTTACCACGGCCGGGGGTCGCGAAACTAGACCGGCCGCGACCTAACAAGTATGTACCGCGAACTACGACCTCCAGAACCGGGACCTACGACCTCCAGGTCGTGGCCTAGGTCGCGACCAGGCCGTAGGTCGTTCGTATCAGCGGCTGTCTCTCGTCCTGGGGGTCCTTGAAATTAAAATGGAATCACTACAGAGCCTTAAAAATCTTCTCTTATGGGGGTCCCTGGCGTGTATATCTTTTCAAATGGACGTCCACTGGCAGATAAGTGTTAAATTGGGGTTTGTTGACGTGAAAAAGTTTGAGAACCACTGGGTGACACCATCAGATTAATGATTGATTATTACCATACCTGACGTTGTGCTGTCCACTGTAGGAGCATAAATTCAATTTCTGTCAGAAATCCCATCATAAGTATAATGTCCTTAAATCCTTATGCATGGATTACATCTATATATTTAATTGCCTACATTAAAACTTTGTTTTGACTTTGATGGAATCTCCTCGCCCCTCCCCTTTCCTCCACATGTGAGACATTATGGTCATTAGGGTGACATAGGGTGATTTTTTGCCCCTTAATATCATAATGTAAGCATACCTAGAAAATAATGTAAGTCAGAAAATACTGGAATGTGTCTGAATAGAGATTTTATTTTTTATCTTCATCAAATAATATTAAAGTAAAATAAACTGAACATTTTGGAAAGATTTCATTTTTTTTTATGTACCAAACAGTACATGCCACAGAGTGATACGCCACTCTGTGGGCATAAATAAATTGTGTGTGTGTGTGTGTGTGTGTGTGTGTGTGTGTGTGTGTGTGTGTGTGTGTGTGTGTGTAGATTGTGGAATGCATTTAGCATTTCACCTCTTAACAATATCACACGATGGGTATCTCTGTTCAGGTGATACAATGAAACCTTGGGCCTGGAAGGATGCTGTCCATTGAAGAACAAGTGATGGGACCACATGATGTCTGCAGTATCCTGAGGATGGCACGTGCACTCTGGAGTTTATCCAAAGGTATTATACTTATAGGCTAATGAAAATTAATTATACTGAATTTAACATTGTTAATAGAATTTGGCATAGAATAATACAAAGTAGATCTAATGTGATTGACAAATTGATTGAGGTTCTAGATAAGGTTTTAGAGGTCCTGGAGAGAGTTTGGTGTCAGCTTGAGATCTCTTGGGCATGGTCATTGAGGTGGTTGTTGTCTTGTCTTATTTATTTTACAGGCGTGTGCCGCAGCCGCTGATGTGCAGAGGACAGAGAAATTACCAAGCACCCCCTGCTTGATTGTTCAAGGTACTGTTGATATCTGGATTTTATATTATAATCTACATGATCATAAGCTACTTTTCACATAAGCTGATCAGTGTCTTGATCTAGGACCCCCGAATTGACAAGCCAGTAGACCCCATTTGAAAAGCAATGCCAGGGACCCCCATAAGAGAAGATTAGGCTACAGACCCCCCATTTAATAGCATATCAATCTCTGAGACCCCAATCTACAGTATATTGTAAAATCTATGTTAATTTAATTCTGAGTGTACAAATGGGAACAAAATTGACATGTTAGGGTCCATTTGGTTCTGAGTTACATACCCAATAAGGGTCCATTTAGTTCCTAATTATCATTTAGCTGGGGACCCCCTAGAACTCCCTCAAGGACCCCTGGGGGTCCCCAGACGATTCATCAACCTGGTTGTAAAAATAGTGTAAGTAAAGTGACTAAATCTGGCTTATATTTCTGTCTTACCTTCAAAAACCCTTCAAAATCCCAGACAAAAAAACATTGCTGAATCTGACCCTAATTTGAGAATTGTCCTAAATGCCCGTTAAATCAAAATAAAGTGAGTTGTGTCACAGTTTGTGATGTTGCTGATCATTGAAATTCTACTCTTGTTCAATTAGCATTTCACCTCTACAATATCACATAATGGGTATCTCTGTTCAGGTGATTTAATGAAGTCTATGGCCTGGATGCTGTCCATTGAAGAACAAGTGGTGATGGGACAACACGATGGGATCATTATTGGATAGCTGTGGTTTTCGCGATCTACTACAACTTCAATCTGCTCCTGAGGATGGTGTGTGTACTCTGGATTGGAGGTATTGTAACACTGAAATTGTACTGAAACATTGTACTAGGGGGCACGGTGGCGCAGTGGTTAGTGCTTCGCCTCACAGCTAGAAGGTCCTGGGTTCGATTCCCGCCGGGGGACGCTGTGGGTGCTGGGGGCGTGTCTCTCCCTCCGCGTCATCAGCGCCCACACCCTAGGTGGGGTCGGTGATAGGGCCTTTCTGTGTGGAGTTTGCATGTTCTCCCCGTGTCTCCTAGGGTTGATACCCTCACAAAAACATGCAGTAATCCTGGTCTCAATAATGCCTCCCCCTGGCCAGCCGGGGCGCTTGATGGAGGGGAAAGGAACTGGTTGGAATAACGTGTTCCTTCCACGCGCTACGTCCATCCCGGGGAAATCCCCCCTGTCAGGTGAAAAGAAACAACTTGGACTACTCATGCATTGAAGGAAGCATGAGGTCAGTCCGTTGTCTCCCCAGGCACGGCAGAGGGAGAGCAGAGCCCAGGATTACATAGACAATTCGCACTGGGTGAAAATGGGTTGCAAAATTGTGGGATAAAAATTATATTTAAAAAAATAATAAAAAAAAGAAACATTGTACTGGATTGCTTGCAACATTGATACTTGAATGTTACTTACTCTCAGTACTACTTTCTTTCTGTGGTGTGTAGGGCAGGGGTTTTCAAAGTGGGTAACGGGGCACCCTGGGGTGCTGCGACGGCAGTCCAGGGGTGCCGCGAGATCATTTGATAATATTTGGAATGTATTTATTTGGACAAATATTTAGTATCATTTAAGTACAGTTCTAACCAAAATGGCTATTATTGCAACGTTATCCTCTCAACATAATCACTTTTCACTAGTTTAGTACATTTTATGGATGATAAATACAAAACTAACGGTTTTGGACAAGGTTTCCACCCGACAACGATGATATGCTATAAATATAAGGTGCTGGGAGTGAAAATTATAATGTAGGGGTTCTTCGGATTAAAAAGATATTTATGGGGTACCCTGAGACAAAAAAGTTTGGGAACCCCTGGTGTAGGGTTTACTTAAGGGAAAGGGGAACTGCTGCATGTGCCTTGTATAAACGGTGCAATATAAGTCTATGTGAAACTAAAAGTTGTTGTCTTGTCTTATTGTTTACAGGTGCTTCATGGGAGAGAGGCTCCAAATCGAAGAAGCGTGGCGGTATCAACCCACACGTGAGCACACTTTTGAGACAACTTGTGGACTTTGAATGGTCGATGGTATTCAGGACTCCAATATGAGACACACTCATACGCATTTGAAAGAACTTGTGGACTTTGAATGGTCGATGGTATTCAGGACTCGAATATGAGACACACTCATACGTGTTTCAGATGCCCTACTCTTGTTTGTCCAACTCCACCTGCCATTATTCTTATCTGGATATGTAAAATTGCCAATATTCTTTGCTGATGCCCTGTCACTTCATTCAGCAATGCTCGCCTCTTCTGTCTCGGCCTGCACGTTAGCAAGGTGCATACTGTAATCATTAGGTTGCTTTGTTTTTACCACTGCTGTGTTGCCTTATACCTTCAGGACTTATGTGACTGAGTGCAATGTTGAGGTGTACTTCACATACTTCGTGCCTGCTGAAGTGTGTTCATATAACACACAGGAGGGTTGCCAGAGAGAACCAGTCACCATTTCTTCCCAAGTTGTGAAGGCAACCTCCATTTGTGTTATATGGACACATCTCACCTCTGTTCCAACTGGCATGAGGGTGAGTAGATGAGTTATTTTGCAGTTAAAGGAACAGTTCACCCAAAAGGGAAAATGTTGTATCTACTCACCACCATGCTGATACAAAGTCAGGTGAAGTTTTTTAGTCCACAAAATCACTCCTAGTCAAGAGTTTCACAGGAAAACAGTGTTGCAGCCTCCTAAATAACTAAAGTCTATGACAACCAGTTTTCAAACTGGTTAAAAAAAAGTGCCTCCAGACACCAGACCAAACTCCAGGAGTGTTTGTAGACTTAACACTTCTAATGAGTAAAAGGCTTTGAGAGAGACTGGTGTGGTTCTTCTTTGTCCATTTGAAATGTTGCACTTTGTGTTGGAATTGTACAATAAAAAGTTTAAATGAATGAAGTTGTATTTTTTTGTTTGTTTTTGTTTTAGCATGTTTGTTGTATGTATGGTAAAATCACAGTTAAGACCCATTCCCACTGAGCCAGATAACAGATAAAGAAATCTCTTTCTTCAGATATTTTTCCATTCAAAGTGGATGATAGATAGTTAGATACAGATAAAAAAAATATCTGTCACAGATAAAAGAAATATCTGTGGCAGATATTTTTTATCTGTATCTACCATCCACTTTGAATGGAAAAATATCTGGAGAAAGAGCTCTTTTTTATCTGTTATCTGGCCCAGTGGGAATGGGCCTATAAATTCAAATTTACAATATTTTACAGTATTAGATACAATTTACTGTAAATTTACAGTAAATTACTGCCTACTGAGCTGCCTTACATTCACAGTAATAGTGTAAAAATACAGGCAACTACTGTAATATTACAGTAAATAACTGCAATACATACTGCTAAATCACAGTAAATTACTAACATTTCACAGCTGTGAAATTACAGTAATTTACTGCGCAATATTTACTGTGAAAATTACTGTGAAAGTAATGCAATTATTATCCAGTAATTTACTGTAAATTTACGGCGAATTATTTTACAGTGTATTTGTGAATAACGAACAAATGAATGTGGAATAGGCCTATGATTATGCTGAGTTCAAGTTCAGAGATTCATCCATCACCCCCGAGTCTGAGTGTAAGAACACACAGCAGTAGGTAGGCCTATGGATTAATATCAACCTGCTCCATGTTAGAAACAGTCAAAAGCGTTTTATTGTAATAGACAGTTTCTCATGAATTTAAATGTAATACATCTATATGGATTATGGACCCCCCCCCCCAGCGACCCCTTAGGGTCCCCGAACTCTACTTTGAAAACCACTTGAACAATATGGCAATATGGGAATGCGCACAAACCCAACTGCTGTTTTTTTGTTTTTCTTCGGTGAGTCGATCAGCTTGACCCAAAAAATGGCCACATCAATTCTAAACATAGCTGATCCACAAACAAAGACATATCAATCTCAAATTAAATTAAATCTGATTATTATTGAAATAATACATAATATATAAATTATAAATATAAATCGGTATATGGCTGTCTGATCTCATTATAGACGTAGCCTATTAGGCTACACGAATAGTGAATAAACATATAGGACGCATATTAGCTTATAGGCGCTGTCTGAAAATGGTTAAAAAAAATACGTCTCACTCTCAACTGCAAACATTGCAATCAACTGGTTGAAATAGGCCTATGTTTGGATTAAGGTGAATATTCCACAGGACAGGACAAGCTCTGCCTTCAGTTCGTTGATTTGCTGTGCGCGTTAATCCCTTGCGAGGATAAACTGGTTGGTTGGTGGAATCAATGGTCCTTTACTGGTCCGCTGCGCATCGATCTGCGCTGCTTTTACAGTTACACAACAATTCAACAACAATATTACACAATACACGTGCACGTTTAGGCCGAGTTAACTGACTCTGCCAGACAGACAGACAGACAGACAGACAGACAGACAGACAGTGGTTTAATGTAAGTACATTTACTTAAAGGTATATTCAGTGATTGTATTTCATTCAAATAAAAATATAATTGGTACATTTTCCATTCATTCTCATCACTAGAATGTGTACTGACCATATAAGGACTTCCACCATGGCCCGTGTTACGAGCATAGCTAGATTTGGTTTTCAGAGGTGGCCAGCCAGTCCTCGACCAATCAGGGTAGAGTATGGCCGTAGTTATGTTATGATGTTTAGTTATGATGGTCAAAATAAAAGTTTTGAGAACCACAGTCGCTCTGAATTAAGAACGTCTGCTAAATGCCTAGATTGTAAACTACTGAACTCATAAAATGCCACAGTCTGGTAGTAATCATCATCATCATCATACATATCCTGAAGCTGGAGACGTAGGCCTACCAATATTCAGTGATTGGGTTTAATGATCAAAACGAGAACATTATAATGGTGTAAAAAATCTATAAAAAATGAAACATTTCCAAGATGTAAGGCCAGTAAGGGACAAGATGACCCCCGGGCACTTTCATTATTATCACTGAATACACCTTTAAGTACAGAAGTACACTTTTGAGTTATTTGTATTTTATTTGAGGTATATCCAATTTACAATAGGCCTACTTTTACTTCTACTCCATGCACTACATCTCGGATCCAAATATTGTACTTTTACTCCACTACTATTTTTTTGGTTGTTGAAAACTTTAGTAGGCCTAACTAAAATTTAGTTACTTTGCAGATATACATTATAATATTATAAAACATAGGCCTAACGACTTTAGCCCTATTTTATAGGCTATTTGAAAATAGCAGATCTACAAGCTCACAACGCATTTTCAAACATTTAGTACTTTCACTTTTTTTTAATTGAATTCTGGACGTTTACTTGTAATGGAGTACATCTACAGTGCAGTATTGATACTTTTACTTTTTCCACCCCTGCAGACAGACAGACAGACTTGGGTTACATGTGAGGATTTGTCCCGTGTCTCGTCAGTGTAATATGATACTATGATGTCATAACCAGCAGCTGTCATACAGATACATGTTGCGTTGGTTCACACTGCAGGGAGAGAATAATGTACAGCACTGTGAAGTGGAACAGACACTGATGCTTTCATAGCCTAGAGCAGGGTTCCCCAATAGGCGGCCCGCGGGCCATTTGCGGCCCGCGGGGGGCTGTCTGGCCCACACCAACCCCAGTAATAATGGTGGTATAAGAGCAGTAACAACACTAGTATATCGTCGTTGTCGGGTGGAAATCTGGGTTAGGGTTGTACGCTCTTTCGCAAATCATACAAGGCCGTCGCACAAAAGTAGAGAAAACAGCAGATCTACAAGCACACAACGCCTCGCACCGCGAGGCGTTGTGTGCTTGTAGATCGGCTGTTTTCACTAGTTTAAATAATTTTAAAAATTATACATTTTTCACCCGACAACGACGATATCTGAACTGTCACTGGAGTTGCAGGAACGCCACCGTCACCCCCTGCAATGTTGTGGCCCTCGGCTTGGTACCCTAGACATAATTCGGCCCTTTGGGGAAAACTAATCGGGGAACCCTGGCCTAGAGGGTTTACTGTGCACTATACAGTCTATAGGCCTACACCAGTGGAGGGAAAAGTAGGCACATTTTTTCTAGTGGGACGTGCATCGAGGACCTTCCTAGGGAGACGCCCGGCTACCCAAGCAGGCTCCTTTCCAAGTGAAGGAGCAGCGGTTCTACTCCAAGTCTCTCTCGGGTGGCCTGAACTTCTCATCCTATCTCTAAGGGAGATACCAAGCCACTCGTCTGAGAAAACTCATTTTGGCTCGACCTCCCTTTGGTTAGACCACCTAAACCTATAACCTTAAAGGGATATTACACTTTCAACAGGGAAACACCTTATGGGCTTTTCTCCACATACACAACCATTGTAACTTCAAACTCCATTTTAACCATGATAGATTCATTAAAAACACACATAATTTTTCTGGTGACTCATACTACCCTCCTAATACGTGAGCAGGCCGTCTTTTATCCTTAACTTTTTTCATTTATTTTTAATAATTATTTGGGAAAATGGAAAAAAATTAAATACAAAAAGTAATTATTACAAATAAATGAAGCACGGCCTGCTCGCGTATTAGGAGGGTAGTATGAGTCACCAGAAAAAATAATGGGTGTTTTTAATTAATCTATCATGGTTAAAATGAAGTTTGAAGTTACAATGGGTGTGTATGTGGAGAGGAACTGGGCCTGGAGGGTTTTCAGATATTTAACCACTAGAACCGTCAATACTTAAAAAAGCTTGACCTTTCCTGTACTTAGTCTTCTCTTTTTCCCTTCTACGCCAAAGTTCTTTATAAATAGCCGATCTACAATCTCACAACGCCTCGCAGCGCGAAGCGTTGTGAGCTTGTAGATATGCTATTTTTGGCTGAAGTTCTCAGAATATGGAGTTTAGGGTTCAAGTGGTTAATATAAAAAAGGAGAAAAACACATTCTATCACTCAAAGATTTGGAGGACCCCCTGTAGTAACTGTGAGGACGCCCTAGGGGTCCCGGACCCCCTGTTGAAGACCCCTGCACTTAAACCAAGGTATTTCCCCCACATATAGACATCTTTGTTTTAAAAGGTCATGCACTGTGCTCCCCAAGCTGTCATGCA
>NC_137833.1:10129157-10241657 GCF_963921795.1 Nannobrachium achirus | reverse complement strand
GCTGGTGTACACCTGTAAACCTGTGACAATAACACTGATTCTGATTAACAGATTTACATGTCGGTTATTTTGGTTATGCTTTTGTTAAAGGACGACTTCACACATTTTCAACCCATCTTCATATAATTGGTCCTCACGACTAATAAATAAGCCTTGCCGAGCCGTGTAGGGCAGGAGCCTATCTCCTTATTGTGAGGCAGCTTGATGTACAGGTACAGCCCCTGGACATGACGCTAGTATGTCACAGGGACATGTCACAGGGACTTACCCCTGTCCCCGAACGACCCTTGATGCGACCTTTGATGCTGAGCGCCAGAAGCATGGAGGCACTGGGTCTTTGGTATGACCCGACCGGGGTTTGATCCCCGACCTCCCAATCTCAGGGCGGACACTCTGACCGCAAGGCCACTGAGCTGGTCGTCCTCACTAATGCGCTACCATCTTTGTCTCTGTGTCAGGGGAGTCGGTAGTGCTGTCGCCTCACAGCTAGAAGGTCTTGGGTTCGATTCCCGCTGGGGGCTTGTTCTTTCCTCCACATCATCAGTGCCCATCGGTGGGGTTGGCAAAAGGGCCTTTCTGTGTGGAGTTTGGATGTTCTCCCCGTGTCTCCTATGGTAGGTACCCTCACAAAAAAACATGCAGTAATCTCTATATACTGCCTCCCCCTGGCCAGCCAGATGAAGGGGAAAATAACTGGTTGGAATTTTTTTCATTTCAACCGGTGAAACTACCCCCTGTCGGGTGAAAAGAAGCGAGGTGGACTCCTCATGCATAGAAGGAGGCATGCATAGGCGGATTATGAGAAAATGGAGCCCCGATTGGCTACAAATGGCTTCCAAAGTTTGAGAGGGTGACATTTTAAATATATATGTTTTCACCCACAATTAGTTACAAACTAGAAGCAGTGCTCTTCCGAGCACAGGTCTCCACCAGGCCACACAAATTGCCCTGTTATAGCGCCACCATGAGGCTGATTTGAGAAATTTGAAGTGGCATTTCTTCCTCTACCTAGTGGGAACGTGCACGCTCAATTTCACCAAGATTGCACGCTGTGTTCATGATTTGAGGTATTTTGTTCAAAACGGAGCAATCCTGCAAACTTTGGAAGCCAATTGTAGCCAATCAGGATGGAATATGGAAAATCGGACGTGTCCATGATGATCACATGACTGTAGAGATACTGTCTACCGATTTGTAGGATTGTTGGACAAAATCTGTAGGAGTATTGTACAGAAATGTGTTTTGCAAACATTGGCCTCATGGTGGCGCTAGAACAGGGCCATTTGAAGATTGTGGGGCAGAGGTTCTGAATTGGCATCCAGGGAGTGTGTGTGCTCAGTTTGGCAGCGATCGGGCCAACGGTGCCGGAGATTAGCTGTACACAAACTCGGAGGACGGACAGACGGACGGACGGACGGACGGACGGACGGACGGACGGACGGGCGAACGGACGGACGGACAGGGGCGAAAACATACTCTCCCCCTGCCTTCGGCTGGTGGAGATGATTAAGTCATGTGACAAGGACAGTCAGACTAAAAAATGGTTGTGATATTCCATACCAGCGTTAGCCTGTGATTGAAGCAGCTTTACAATCATGGAGAACCACAGCCTACATGCTGGAGAAACCAACCCCCCCCCATGCACTCTGTCCCAGGATGAATGACTGCTGCCTCCTCTACACTGCTGCTCATGGACTGATGTGATCACCAGTCTCATAATCAGACTCCTGTCAATGTATCATCAATACACAGCTCATTATATCCTCTGTAGATTGACTGTACAAAAGTATTGTATACTCTTTCCTTGTGTACGTGGCTGACACTACACGTATATCATTCTCACGCCATATCAACCGGGGAGAGTCTGTCAACAATATAGTCAAAGCACTAAACAAATATTTAATCTATTCGTGTCTATTGTATTGTGGAATACAGAACAGGTACAGTACACATTTATTTATTCCCATTTAAGAGAGAGAGAGAGAGAGGAAGATTGTCAAAAAAAGATATTGAAACATATTGAAAGTTTTATTTATACTCCAAAAGAGCATTGAGGTTTACAATCTGCAATGCTGTCGAGATTACAAGCACAGGCACACACGCATGCACGCACACACACAAATTAAGACACATACAGATATAAATGCATGAAACAACCAAATGAAGCCCAAACAGAAAACAGTTAAAAACAGTCACATATGAGGTATGCACTGTGATGTGATTGAACACTTTATTAGACATAAATGTAAACAGCACGAGGACAGTCAAGTCCTGGGGAATTGTTTCCGTTGTGTTTTTACTCATAAATATGATATGACTTTTTAATTGTGCTTTATTTCTGTCATGGTTTGCCTGTCATTTTAGTGATGTTTTAGGTGGAAGTGTAAAGGCAGGGTGTAGTGGAAGCTCTAAATATTTAAACACATACCACACTTACACACTGGTACAAACATGTACTGTTCAAATCAAGTCTGCACACAAAAACATGGGCGGGTGGGTGGGTAGGTACTGTAGGTAGACAAACAGACAGACATAAATACAGACAGTGGTAGTAAAAGTAGTAGTAGTAGTATTTAGATATTTGATATTCATTTCCCACCATTTTTCTACTTCCAGGACCTTCCTATACAAACCCATTATAACTTCAAACTCCATTTTAACCATGATAGATTCAATGAAAACAATTTTCCTTTTTTCTGGTGACTCCTGACACGCTCCGAATACGCTCGATAACATTTTTCATTGATTTCTATAATTTGTTTGGGGAAATTAAAATGATTAAATACAATCAAAAAGTATAAAAAAAATAAATGAAAAAGGTTATGAATAAAACACGGCCTACTCACATATTCGGAGGGTGTCAGGAGTCACCAGAAAAAAATGAAAGTTGTTTTCATTGATTCTATCATGATTAAAATGGAGTTTAAAGTTATAATGGGTTTGTATGGGAAGGTCCTGGAAGTGGGAAAATGGGGGGAAATGAATATCAAATATCTAAATACTAAATTAAGAAATTCAAAAACTGTCCTGGATGTTCCCAAAAGCCTGATTAGACGATAAAATGACCAAAAGTTTTTTTTAAAGTGAAATATCCCTTTAAGTAAAAGTATCAATACTGAAATATAGAAATACTCTGTTACAAGTAAATGTCCAGAATTCAAAATGTACTTGAGTAAAAGTATGAAACTGTTGGCATAGTAACTAGTAACTAAAGTTTTCAAATAATTGTAGTGGAGTAAAAGTGCAATATTTGGATCCGAGATGTAGTGGAGTAGAAGTAAAAGTATTGGACATTGGAAATACTCAAGTAAAGTAAAAATATCTCAAAATTGTACTTAAAGGGGCACTCCACCACTTTTCAACCTATGTTCATATAATTGGTCCTCACTCAAAAATAGCTTTTTTCTTTTTTTTTTCTTTTTTTTTCTCAGAGGAGGGCTGTGGGCAGGTCAGAAACCCATCGTCTTGTGACATCATCGATTGCCAATCCAGCTTATAGAAACTGCAGGCTTTCTATTCCTGAAAAGTTGCAATTTTAAAGTGGAAGCCATTGTTCTCGCGATAATAAAAATCGAAATATTTTTTTCAAAAATATTGATTACATTTTTTTGGGGGAAAATGATGATGTCACAAGACGATGGATTCTGAACTTCCCACAGCTCTCCTAGGAGACTTGGACTGAGTAGAAAAAAATTGCACAGTAAATGCACTGTTACTTTACACCACAGCATACAGACAGACAGCTTATTGTTGCTATTCTAAATTAATTATTTTTTGTTGTGTATTATCACTGCTACAATGTTGACAAACCAAAACCAAAGCCTTTTACTGTAGTGTAACTGGTACAGTACGTATGAGATCAGATGTAACAACAATAACACATGTTGAATCACGACATAATGAACCACAGAAACAGCTAAACAGTGACAATGTGTTTACCTACTCAGGACACAACAGCACAGCCACAAAGTTCTCAACATGTTTGATGTTCAGATGCCATGAAAGTAGTGAAGAAACATGAACAGGGAAAAGAAAGAGAAAACTTTAGCAGCTTTTGAAGAGAATGAAGGAATGATCTGCCATCATATTCACAGGATACATGTTTAACACAATTAGAACAGGACACTAGGATGCATAGTTTATTTATACGGGTATTCTTCCTGCAGGGTCCAACACAGAGCACATGCACGCACGTGAAGCAAGCAAGCACGTTAAGTTATAGGGCAAGTAAGATAACTACTGACCTGAAGAGAGAGAGAGAGAGAGAGAGAGAGAGAGAGAGAGAGAGAGAGAGAGAGAGAGAGAGAGAGAGAGAGAGAGAGAGAGCTAGCCTTCATGCTTCTAACAGAAAATGCACAATTTCAATGGTTTTGTAAGATAGTGTTTCTGTTTTTAAAGAAAGTTGCAAACACAGCTCTGTTAGTGTTTACACATTTATTTATTCACATTTAATTTAACATACATTGTTTTGTTTTGTTTTGATTGCTTTATTCCACTTGTAAACGTGTGTTTTCTCATGCCAATAAATTGCTCCCCTTCATGGAATGGAAATGAGAGAGAGAAACACAGAGAGAGAGAGACACACAGAGACAAAGAGAGAGAGAGAGAGAGAGAGAGAGAGAGAGAGAGAGAGAGAGAGAGAGAGAGACAGACAGACAGACAGACAGACAGACAGACAGACAGACAGACAGGAAGATTGACAAAAAAAGATATTGAAACATATTGAAAGTTTTATTTATACTCCACAAGAGCATTGAGGTTTACAATCTGCAATGCTGTCGAGATTACAAGCACAGGCACACACGCATGCACGCACACACACATACAAATTAAGACACATACAGATATAAATCCATGAAACAACCAAATGAAGCCCAAACAGAAAACAGTTAAAAAACAGTTACATATGAGGTGGGGATATTTAAGAACAGGTTATTAAATTGTCCATGATAATAGGATATTAATAATAGGATATTGGAGCATTAATCTTAAGGTGAGTTGTAGATTGTTCTGCATGAAACTGGAGCATCAGAGCAGAAAGCAGATATTCCCAGTTCAGACTGTAAGTGTAAGCCAGTCGTTTAGAACGGGTCTGATATGCACAATGAGATGATTTCACAGCACGGTTGATTTTAACGGCAAATTTTGATTTAGTTTTAGTCATAGTCCTTTGAAAACAATTTAATTTATTTTTAGTCATATTTTGGACATCTGAAAAGTTTCAGTTTTAGTTTGATTTTAGATTTTAAATATAAGATTTTAGTATAAACCTACATGTATTTTGATGGTGCCTTGCATGGCGTAGTAATGGTTGGTTTTACACTTGTTTGCATGCTGAAAATAGCTTGTAGATCTGCTATTTTCAGAGAGCAGCACCCGAGTGCAACCAAACATACAATGGCATGTATTTTAGTTCTACTGGATCTCTTCTCCATTAGTCCGTCCCAAACATTTTAGTCAGTTAGTTAGTTAGTTTTAGTCATCATAGCTTTGTGTTTATTAGATTCTTATTTAGTTTTCGTCAAAGGTAGTCGACAAAATTCTTCGTCAATGAAATGAACTGTTTCACAGCAAGGAGTAGTCAGTTGTTAATATAAATGGAAGTGAAGTAACAGAATAAACAATTATAAATTATTGCTATGGAATGCAAAATACTTTTAACCCATTAAATCCCAAACACAATAAACAATTATAAATTATTGCTATGCAATGCAAAATACTTTTATTTTCAACCCATTAAATCCCAAAACAGCAGCAGTCTTGTATCAATCATAAATGGACTTTATCCATCATCAACAGACTTCAGCAATCATAAACATTCATTATCACCCATAAGCATTATTGATTATTGATCATAAACGGTCATGATTGCAACCTGATTTGTACAAAGCTTATAGTTAAACTAGTTTTTGGTCTAAACAGAATTTAATAGCAAAGCAAATTGTACACATGCAGTACAGACAGTATTTAGTCTTCTGGGATGCTTGCAAAAAATACGTTCTTTATCACAAAAAAAGAAAAAGAAAACATATTTTAATCACAATTTATATTGTGTTTAAAATGTGTAAGTATATGCTTTATAAATGAACAATGCTGTAGTACAAAATATTTTACCGAAACCTCATATTTCTCCTTTCATGGGTGGATTTTAATTAAAAACACAAAAACTTGGAAAATGGAGATGAGAGGTTTCATCCTGACAGCAATGATATGAATCGTGAATTAAAAAGCATAATTGAATAGAATTCTATAGATAACAATATACAGATGCTTTATATGATTGCATCTTTCTTCATTATTTTTGAGTTATATGAAAAACTATTAGAGATTATATTGTGCTAAATTAATTTATACTAATTAATATGTAAATCATGATGTATTAGTAGGTTGTATGGTTTGAATATTATTATGTGTGTGAAATTACACAAATATCAAAACAGTGCAATGTTTAAGAAACACAAATTATTCGATACTCCTCCATATCGCAACATTATTATTATGAAAACAGGCAGAAACCTATATATTTTCGTCCATGCTTTACCCCTTATCCCTAAACTTCTTTGCCTTAATTTTTTTACCGTTTTATTTTGCAAAACATTTTAAATAGTACAAATAGCTCATCTATTTGTACACAACGTGCCGTGCCAGCTATTTGAAGTATTTTATAATGTTTTTCAAAATAGTAAAAAAAGGCAGCTTTTAATGTATCTTCCATAAATTAATGTTCTACGTTATCATATATCATATTATGTGTAAAGCAAAAGTAGACAAAATAGCTCGGCATGTAGATCTGTGAAATTTGTGTCTGTGTTTGTATAAATATTGAACCAATAACTAAATAATCACTCAGGGAATCCATTTTTTTTTCATTTCCTAAAAAAAAAGTTATGTTACTTTTCAGCATTCAAATTCAAAAGTGAAAGATTTCAGTCGACTAAATCTACAGTTTATTTTGTCGAAGAAAAAAAAAAAAAAAAACGCATTTTGGTGGTGCCTTGATGGCGTCATAATGGCTGATTTTACACTTGGTTGCATGCTGAAAATGGCCGATCTTTAAGCAATGCAATGCAATTTTCAGAGTAATTTTAGTTTCGGTCATCATAGCTGACTTATTTATTTAGCTTTCGTCAGTGAAAAAAGTTAGTCGACGGACATTTTTCGTCATAGTTTTAGTTGAGGAAATCAACACGGATATTTTAACGTCTATAAAGCCTTCCAGTATCTCTTATAGGCTCATCAGGATCAGTGGTGTTTGCGTCAACAACAACACAGTACACACTCTCCATGCTAGGGAGTGTCAACAACACAAACACCCTCCATTACAGACCGCAGCACTGTCAAAACCTCACTGACTTATTTACTTGTGCTTAACCTATTTTGTCCACACACACACACACACACACACACACACACACACACACACACACACACACACACACACACACACACACACACACACACACACACACACACACACACACCCCCAACACACTGCAGTATTGCTACATTTTTGAGGACATCACAAATTTTACGCATTGGCAGTTTTCCTGAATGCCATGTTTGCCCGCCGCAAAAATAGTGCCGATTTGTTTTTTATTATACAAGATCACAACGTGTCGCAGAAGCGCGGCAGAGCTTGTAGCTCTGTTTTGGCTGTGACATGGACATGTTTTAGTACACGTATCTCATGTACCAAAACACTTGCGAACCCCAGCACCCTAACCCTAACCCTTTAATGGTCTAATCCTAACCCTGTAATGGTCTAATCTATAACCTGAACCTTTTCCTAATTGTAAAAAAGACAGTGCCTAAGTGTGTGCGTGAGCTTGTAGATCTGTTTTGGCTGTGACACGGACATGAATATCTCATTTGGAAAAACACTAACGAACCTCAGCACCCTAAACCTAACCTTTTAATGGTCTAATCCTAACCCTGTAATGGTCTAATCCTATAACCTGAACCTTTTCCTAATTGTAAAAAAGACAGTGCCTAAGTGTGTGCGTGCGTGCACATGTGCATAATGTGTGTGCGCATGTGTGTGCTTGTGTGTGTGAGCGTGTGCAGTCAGTGCTCTTTGGCGGAGCAGGGCCTTGGCGTGTTCGTGTAGCGTGTCCGTGGCGTGTCCATGGTCCCGTGGCAGTGACACGGAAACAGCACGTCTGCACTATTTCCAAACAAACACCAATGGAAGAGAAGTGGGTTTTAACCCCCTCTAACCCCCCCTCCCCCCCTCTTCCTCATCCTCTTCATCCTCCTCCGCCCGCCCGCACGCTCTCTCGCTCGCTCAGCCCCGCCCGGCCCTGAAGATCGCGTGCGGCATCCAGGCAACCAAACGGCCCAGGAGATGACCTTCGCCAAACTGGCAGTGATGTAGAAAGAGATAGAGAGAGAGAGAGAGAGAGAGAGAGAGAGAGAGAGAGAGAGAGAGGCGGCGGCAGGGACGTGCTGGCCATTTATGGGAAAGCGAGACAACTCCCAAACGGCCGGTTCATTCCCGGCCGGTTCATTCCCGGCCGGTCCAGGCCGGCCATTAGAAAAAAAAAAGATGTCGGCCTTCGTTCCATTTTGGGGGCTGGGCGGCCAACAAAGTAAATCGTCACTGTCGGGCAGAAAACCTCGTACCTCCAAGTTTCAAATTTGTAAATCTTTTCGCAAAGCAAAGCCCTGCTTCCCTGTATACAAGGCTGTCGCACAAAATTAGTGAAAACAGCAGATCTACGAGCACACAACGCCTCGCGGTGCGAGGCGTTGTGTGCTTGTAGATCGGCTGTTTTCACTAGTTTAAATCATTTTTAAAATGGTTTTGGACCAGGTTTCCACCCGACAATGACGAAATATAACTCATGTGACAAGCCACCCTCTGGCTTGTCAATGGCAAATCTTTGAGTAGCAGCAGCAGCGCTATAGAGAGAGATCTCTCTCTATAGCGCGCAATGAGGGCCTCTACAACTCTTTTTCCCGGGCTGAACCAGGGGCCCAGCATGTCCCTGGGCAGGGGGGAGGGAGAGAGAGAGTGAGCAGAGGGGAAGATATAAAGGCGGGGCATTCGACTCGTCTCACGACCGCAACTGAGCATGCCCAGTAGCGGCGAGGCCGGGCCAGCCTTTCGTGACAACGCTAATGGTCTGCCACGGATCACCGCCACGCCAAGTCACTTCTAATTACTATGATCCCCCAACCCACCACCACCACCGCTCCATGAATGGACCACGGTACAAACTACAGACTCCGCCCCCTCCCGTCAAGCCGTCCTCAGCAAAACACCTCCTCCTCCTCCTCTTGCGTCTCCTCTCCGCGAACACCTCCATCCCGCTGAGGAGGTGCCAGGAGCACGCTCCTGTACTGCTCTCTGCATCGTGTGGAGGTTGGAACCTCTGAACCCGTCTCACCTCCTTTAAAACCACACACACACGCTGTCTCACCTTCTACAACCCCACACACACCCTGTCTCACCTCCTACAACCCCACACAGGGGTGTCGCACCAAGTTCTGGGCCCTGGGTACAAGGATTCACTGCGGGCCCCCCATGAATGTTCTTCATATGGGGGGAGGTTAACCCATTTAGATTGGGAACGCATTATTACGCATTCTTTTGTGCTTTCACTGCGCAAAAAGACCAAGAATCCCTAGATATCGTTGCCCGAATATTACCAGATACAAGTCATGTATGATGATATCCGGATTGGATACTCTCCGAACAGCAAGTGAAATACATTTCATGTTCGGAGCATATCGAACCCCCAATATGGGACCACTTTATTCTTGCTAGAATATGGAGTTAATCTTTATCCCGGATACTGTATACGACCACATGCCATATTCGGAAAATAACTCTAATCCCTGTCTAAAATATCTCATCAGAAATGGACAGCTGTCATTTCTGGAAATGATTCTTAACTCATATCCAATGTCAAGATATTGTACATATATGACCACTATCCATATTTCAAGTCCAAACACCAGAAGTATCTTAAATCCATATATTGTATTGATATGACCTGTAACTATATATGTGCTGATATCCAGATTGGATACTCTCCGAACAGCAAGTGAAATACATTTCATGTTCGGAGCATATCGAACCCCCAATATGGGACCACTTTATTCTTGCTAGAATATGGAGTTAATCTTTTCCCAGATACTGTATACGACCACATGCCATATTCTGAAAATAACTCCAGGCAGTGTCTAAAATATCTCATCAGAAATGGACAGTTGTCATTTCTGGAGATGAGTCATAACTCATATCCAATGTATTGATACAACCTCTAACCATATTTCAAGTCCAAACGCCAGGTGTATTTTAGCTCAGGATACTGTATTGATAAGACCTGTGACCATGTTTCAAGTCCAAACACTGGGTGTATTTTAGCTCAGGATACTGTATTGATATAACCTGTGACCATATTTCAAGTGCCAATACCGGGTGTACATTGGCTCAGGATACTGTATTGATATGGCCTGTGACCATATTTCAAATCCAAACACTTGGTGTATTTTAGCTCAGGATACTGTATTGATATGACCTGTGACCATATTTCAAATCCAAACACTTGGTGTATTTTAGCTCAGGATTCTGTATTGATACGGCCTGTAACCATATATGAAGTCCAAACACGGGGCGTATTTTAGCTCAGGATTCTGTACTGATACGACCTATAACCATATATGAAGTCCAAACACGGGGTGTATTTTAGCTCAGGATTCTGTACTGATACGACCTATAACCATATATGAAGTCCAAACACGGGGTGTATTTTAGCTCAGGATTCTGTACTGATACGACCTGTGACCATATATGAAGTCCAAACACGGGTTGTATTTTAGCTCAGGATACTGTATAGATATGACCTGTGACCATGTTTCAAGTCCAAACACCGGGTGTATTTTAGCTCAGGATTCTGTATGGATACGACCTGTGACCATATATTAAGTCCTAACACAGGGTGTATTTTAGCTCAGGATACTGTATAGATATGACCTGTGACCATATTTCAAGTCCAAACACCAGGTGTATTTTAGCTCAGGATACTATATTGATACGACCTGTGACCATATTTCAAGTGCCAATCCCAGGTGTATTTTAGCTCAGGATACTGTATAGATACGACCTGTGACCATATATTAAGTCCTAACACGGGGTGTATTGTAGCTCAGGATACTGTATAGATACGACCTATGACCATGTTTCAAGTCCAAACACAGGGTGTATTTTAGCTCAGGATACTGTATTGATATGACCCGTAAACATATGTCAAGTCCAAACACTAGGTGTATTTTTATGTCAGGATACATTCTTGATTGATATGACCTATAACCATATTTTAAGTCCTAACCATCAGGATTCACCATACCAGGATACAGTTCAGTGTCCCCTTAAGCCTATACTAGGCCAGCTCCTTTCTCTCTACACCAAATGATAGGTACACATTTCAACACAAGAAAATGACTTAATGCAATTAAGCAAATATTTATTTTTAGAGCAAATATTCTTTTAAATGTTCTTTTAAAACGGGCTAAAACCTAAGAACAGTATTTTAAGAACACACACACACACACACAGTTGATTGTTGAATATACTGTAAAATGAATAGAACACATCCAATTCTTACTTAACACACTCCAGGTAGGTAAGAACACTATTTGAAACAGGTCAGTGTTGGACAGAATAAACAAATCAGAACCAAAAGCATGAACAGAACACCACCATTAATTGGCACGGTGCAAACTATAATCCCATGTTTCCAGAAGATGGCATGAATGGTTCCCATTCTTCCATAGCTTGTTCTGGTTATTCTGGTTCAAATCTGCTGCTGAGCCAATGAAACAAAGCCATGGGAATCTGAACAGGAAACATTTATGCCCCTTCAAAAAACCCAAGAGTACAGTTGTACACAGAGCCTATAACAAGCCTTACTAAGTCCCAGAGGTGTCCTCCTCACTCTGCTGCAGGTAGATATGCTTGCCCTCTGCAGGAGGGGGGGCTCTTCTTGTAAACTGTCCACGATAGGTGTGAACATGGGTGGACCTGGGCTACACAACCTTCTTCCCATTGTCATCCAGGACCTTCTGACAGTCCGCCATTTTTGGACAGCCGTGATGAGCGCCACTTTGGTGATTTGATTTTGAAAACAGTTTTGTCCTCGTCACTGACGGAATTGGCGACTGCACCGCTGAGGTATAGCTGGTCCTCTTTGGACAGTATCTTCTGTCCAACACCGACCTGTTTCTTGAAGAGCTGTGTAACAGATGGGAAGAGGAGGTTAGACTCAACATGTTCTATTCATCCATTCTGGTCAAAAGGAAAACCTTTGATATGGGGCCCCCAGTTTTGCCTTGTCTGCTTATGATAAGCAATTTTAGGCTTGTTGTCTCCACCAGGCCGAAGGCATAGGGAGACAATGTTTTTGCTACTGGCTGTCCGTTTTCGCTATAACTCCACTGAATAAACATTGTTCAAACATACTACCTAGAGGCCAAGGAAAAACCCTTGCCCTGGATTGTGTAAAATATTTGCCATTGATTTCTGTCTAGACCAGAGCTCCATTCTAAAGTTAGTTGGTGTTACAAAAACCATTGTGCAGCAGGTTGTACATGTAAAGACAAAACAGACCTACAATGGCAATAATTTAACTTGGCAAAAACAATATATATATTTTTAATTTGCATACTGTGTGTGTTTGCGCCATCGTGTGCCCTTCATGCGTGACAGCATATTGGGCTGTGCATATATTTTACAGTAGTCTCTGAACATCAAAACCACTGAGGACATCCCTAAAGCCCCTTTTCCCACCGAACAGATTTTGCAACGCAGCGTTGGAACAAGTGGAAAAGCGCCAAAAAGCTGCCTTTGGGAGCCTTTCAGCAATGAGGAAGTAGATACTCTAGTTCTGTGGACCTCTAGTCTGCAACAGAAACAAGCCTAAATAAGCCAGGGACATTTTCCCATTGCACATTTGAACCAATACCATATTACTGTATCTATTTCAACATAAATCGATCAATTCCTAAGCAAAGCTTGAATAATAAAATGTGGGTTTGATTGTTTGGTGTTGCCACATATATTCTGTGAGTGAAACATGGGGAACAGGTCTATGTACTTAAAAGCAAGCCCAAATAGGCAACCACACTTACGAAAACAAGTCCAAACTAAAGCAACCCGCAACTATGAATATTTACAAGCGACTATACAGGAAAACAAGTCCAAAGTCTCTTATAATGAGCAGACCTGGCAACACACATCAGTACAAAAACATGTTCTTTCAGACGACTAAAGTTTGTGCTTAGTCTGTGCCAACTAAAGCGACAGACTGCCAGTCTGAAGGAGCTGCAAAGAGTCTCTTGTAGTCTGTTTGGTGGAAAGTTACCTTAATGATGTGACTTGGTCTACATCATTGAGCACCATGTCGGCCAGATAAAGAGGGGAATGCTGCCTTTCCATCCTCATTTGTTATAATCAACTTAATATCAAACAGCTAACCATATTTTGAGCACACTCTGAGCAACAGCTGTGGGCCAGCATGGATAGGAGGAGACGTGATCAGGTTAACTGCACACATAGATGGTTAACAAACCTTATAGATCTGCCATTTTTAAATAGCCGGTGTACTTTAGAGTGGTCAAACTTAGCCTAGTTCTTTTGTGCTTGTTTTACTTATACCTAGTCCCTTGTTTCTCTTGTCAAACCTGGCAATAAAGCGATTACCTGCATTACACTTGCTGCCCACTAAGGAAGAAGTTGAATGAAACAGATAAGGGCAATAATCAATGCTGGCGACTAGAGAAGGACCAGGAACAAGTTAATGTCAACCCTTTCCAAACTCCAAACCAACTAGGATCTTAAAGAATAGGGATTATTCTGGTCCAGATGAAACACTTATTCAAGGTCACAAAATGAATCTGACCCTGTTCTTGGCAACACAATGTAACAATGAAATAGGCATTAAAGCTCTGGAAAACCAGAGATTACTTTCATCCAATATGAACTGTATGACAATACTCTACATGTTACAGATGGGAAGAAAAAGTAATGTTATTAGTTACTACTTCAATTGGTTTACAGATGCATTAACTTCAGCTCAACAGCTTGTCACAGGCATCATCCAACTCACTGCTACCAGCAGCCCTTGCTGCCAGCTTCCATCCAAAATGACTGTATGGGGGCTATATTATGTCTAGAAGAAAAAAAATAACAATCATACTTGAACTGGGGATGCCCACCCTGACAAGGACTTGGACTTGCAGGAGTTGATTTATTACATTTAGTTGACTGTTCCACTGATAACTATTGTTAAAATCTACAAGCTCACAATTAAAGCAGTGAAAAAAATATGCTGTATGTTGATATGTTTACAGTTGGATGAGAAAACAATGTTGCATTAGTTACTCATCAGTGGACCACCATTTGGGAATCATCAACACTTGAGTAAACAGTTTGATATTTACTGACTCAAAGGCAGTTTCATGATACCATCATGAAAGCTTATGGTAGGAAGCCTCTCAGAACCCCACCTTTTGGGTAAAATCCACCTTTGGCCAGGAAATAGAATATGCCCACCAGACAGAATTTTTGATTCACTCAAGTGTGCCACCTATCTGGACTGGACAACAATGCTATTGCCCAGACCTGTAGAATAAACTTAAGATCATAAACCTGCCTTTGTTTTTGTGAGTAGTGAAACCATTTCTCAGCAATGACCACCTCACTGTTATATCCCTTACATAAGGTAATTGATAAGTTACATGATCAAACAAATGCAACCGTAATACAACAGGGCAATACCTCACCCGATCTCTCTTGCTGGTAATCATCTTCCTCCTCTTCACGTCCTCTATGGGCCCATCCAGCTCCATCTTCTTGCTGGCCTTTAGGTTTTCATAGCTCTATTGCAAACTTCTAGTGAATTAAACAACAAATACAACTAAATGAACTCTAAATATGAAATAAAGGCATCTCAAAAGGATGATAACTCGAAGAAATAAGCAGACCAAATGTACAAATCTGCAATCTATTCTAGAGTTGCACCACTAACCATTGACAGCCCGTACATCCAAACAAACAGTCCTAACTGACAGTATAACTCACCTTTTGTTTTCTGATTTCTGTTTAGATGTATGGGCTGCCAAAGGTTGTTGTTGCAGCAGCAGCTCTAGATTCAACATATTTATGTTTTAGCAAACATTATAGAAATCACTAATGTTTGAATAGAAAACAAACCTTTTCAAACAAATCACTTGCACCAATATTACATTTTTCAATATTAGTCAGTGTGCCATCTGTTAACTTCAACTGTGTAATATCATATTTACAATTTAGGCATTTAGCTGAAGCTTTTAATTCAGAGCAACTTACAGTGAGCAAAGTTAACACATACATAGAATGCAGAGAGACAGTGTAGTAACTCAGTAAACTAGGATCACAGGTATGCCAGGACAGCCTATAGTTAAAATTACAACCAATGTAAGGGCATATGTCCCCAAATTAACGCAATATCATACTTACTTCTGATGAGGCAGGTGGACCATTGGGAGTCGTCGTCTTTTATGGCCTGCACCTCAGCCTGCGTCACGGACTCATTGTGTGCGGTACGGAATCTATGGTGGGGAAAAAACACTTTTAAGATAGCACTCATTCAGCATAGCATTATACAAATTGACATCTCACAAAGCAAGGCATTTTCAGAAGGAAAAATAATAAAAATGTAAAAATGCCATCTAAGATCCTCTCCAAGGCCTCTGTAGATTTGCTTGACTGAGGACTGCAGGGACATTAAAACAGTGGTGTCAAATCATGTGCCATGGAGAAGTCAGAGTGCCAGAACACACAGCTGTGGAGACTCCACCACATGCAGCTCAGCTGGTCCAGTGAAATTACTGATAGCAGAAAGGATAGAGTTGAATGCGTATTGGGGATGCAGTGATACTTATTGTGTCCTTTATTAAACATATGTGTCAGGGACGCAGGATGCAGGGCTAGCAGCATCATTGGGAGTTATCACTTTGCACAGAATGCAGCAGACGAGATTTGACTACTTACCTGTTTCAACACTAGAGGGCACTGTTTACCAATATATGGAGTCAACATCTATGCAACTTTAACACAATTGTATACACTATATGTAATGGGGGGTTCCTGCTTGATATTTCTCAGATAAGGGGTCCTTGGCCTGAACAATGTTAAAGTACTTACAGACAACTCTGATGGGATTTTGGATGAGGAAGTCCTTGTGTCCACCCCATCAATATTCTCCATGATGGCATCCCATTTTGAATGTAGGTTTTCTGCCAGGTCACCAACCCGTTATTGAGCAATTATAGTTCTCTAAAAATGTGGGAGAAAATAATATATAGTTATGAATTTAGAATTACTGTCTTACTTGTTGGTGAACTCACTAAGTAGCCTAATACTAGTAAATTTTCTGTTGAAATGATTTTGACTGGGCAGAAGCATAATTGCCTTGATGCAGATTCAAACTAGTGTCAGCTGGTGGCTGGACAAACACACCTGCCCTCTGCAGTGGTCTAATTTGAATGTATCTTTCTCAAAAGCCCTTGAATATGATGGAATATTATTAAGGATTACTGGGATTATGGTAAAATCACATTTCATGACACACACACACACACACACACACACACACACACACACACACACACACACACACACACACACACACAATGCAGTATGAACTCCTGTAAATCAGCTCCCACTCCCACTTTGAGAACCATGGCAAAAAAATCAGTGTTTGTCAACCTTTTTGATATCAATTATTTATGCATTTGAGCCATGGACCACCATTTAGTGAGATTTAGCCTCTCAGTCTCATACCCAATACTTAAGGACTACAGATCATGTGTAACAATAATTTAGCTTGTCCATTTGGTTTGATTTTACAATAATTAAAAGATCTATAGGGGTCCATTTGGTTATCAACTCCCCATCATTTAGCTGGGGACCACCTGGAAGGCTGGAACCACCTCACGGACCACTTGTGCAGTGGTTCTCAACCTAACATGTTACTAAACAAATACTCTATAGCAATGATTACTGTCACAATAACGCTATTTAACTGCTGAATAAATAATGGACCTTGGAAACATTATATAATGGAAACATTTTAACAGGAATGAGGGTTCCTGTCACATATTAAAAGGGGTCTGCAGCCATAGTCTACATTTTGGATTGTGGGGTCCTTGACATGAAAAGGGCTGAAAACACTGGAGTATGAATTCTAAATAGTGAAGTTGTAAAAAATACTGGAAGCAAAAGCAATCAATTGAAATAGCTTTACATACCTGTGTCATCTCCCTGCTCCAAAACTCCTTCTCTGTGTGCCAAAAGTCTCCATAATGTAGATTTTATCCCACAAATAGATTGGCAGCAACCTATCTTCCTGTTCAACAATCAACAGTGATTTTATTTAGTTTAGCTTTATCCTAAATCACTTTTACACAAGCAGCTCTCATGCTTGCTGTTGGTGACAAATGTAACTGCTGCTGGCTGTTTGGATTTCAAAGTGGGGGTGTGCTCTCAGCAGAGCCAATGGTAGCTGGCCACGTCACAGTCACATGACACACAGCCAATCAGGCATTTGCAATTGCATTGTGGGCAGTGTAGTTGATTTTCAAACTGCTTTCCATAAACACACATATATATCATGTTCCTCTCTGTTCCTCCCTTCATATTTCATATGTTTCCTCCAAACTATAATATCCCAAAAGATAGGCATTAAAATGTGTTTTAATCAGATTTAATTACAGATGATAATTTGCTTATATAACCTTGTATGTCGTGTCTGTTGTATGATGATGTTTTTATTGTATTGTACTCATTTCAAGCAGGATAGTTAAGCTTCTGAAGCATTGAGGAATACAGTATGGTAGTGGATCTGAAACATTTCAAAGAAGAAACATTTCCATTAGAGAAGATTTTGATGAGTCTAGCAGTGATTCTCAACTATTTTAATTGCAAGAACCCCAGTTTGACATGCATTAGTCTAAGTACGGACCCCCATTTTATGGCATTCTATCTGAGACCCCAATTTATTGTAAAATCAATGTTAATGGGTCCATTTTGGTTCCATTTGTACACTCTGAGTTACCCATAAGGGTCCATTTCATTCCTAACTATCATTTAGCCGGGGACTCCCTGGAACTCCCTCAAGGACCCCACTTCGATAAATAATGCAGTTAATATCAGGTTGCCATTCCATATATCTTTACTGTTTTTTTTAACCCATTAAGACCTAAGGTCGATACCTTCTAAAGCCTGACCTAAGTTTTCAGAAAAACAACACAAAAATGTTTTCCCCACCTGAGGGATAAAACAGGGGTTCCCGTCCATAATGGGTTGTGTATGTTGGGCTGAGTTGTACACTTTGTAACAAGTTCTATGTCACATCTATAATGTTTTACATTGATAAACCTCATAGTTAATAGTATGCAGTATTAAACTGTGGATATACCCCAGGCAGGGTTCATCGTCATGCTGGCTTGCGGTGGACATTTTTGTCTGAACGATATTTTTGCCATGGAGTGAACAATAATGTTACCAGAAGCACACAAAGTGCCAGTCTCAAATGTATACTAGCACAGTGGTTCTCAAAGCGGGTTGAGAGGGACCTCAAAGTTCCTTGAATGTGGTCCAAATCGAACATTACAGGTATGTAACTCTGAGAGTGTATGGAACCAAATGGACCCATAAACACTCTCAGAGTTATGGGTCCTTAACAATAATAATAATACAAATAAATTGAGAACCACTGTACTAGTGGACTATAGTGTCATACATATCCTGAAGAAACCCTGGAGACTGGGACAGAAATTTAATCTCATGATCAAATTTTCAACATTGTTATGTAAAAACAAAATCTAAAATCTACCATGGACAAAGACAAGTCTCGCCACATATGTCAATGTACAGACATTGATGATCCCTGTGCCAGGAGATATGATGGGATATGTTGTTTTTGTGTGAGTTTTTTTTTTTTTTTATCTTTAAATGGGTATACCCCATTTGATGGTGTCCCATAGATGTTCAACAATGACCTATGACAGCTGAGGTCAAGACCTTTCCATTAACAGTTAGCCATTTCTAGCCTATGTAAGCCCTTCTGTGGCTGAATGATATGCCTTTAATCATGGACTCTAGGGTTCAAGATTCAGAGGTCATTATCAAAGCAGTGCTGCTGTGTACTGTTAGATAAGCATCATGGTGTGCCTGTCTGTCTGTCTGTCTGTCTGTCTGTCTGTCTGTCTGTCTGTCTGTCTGTCTGTCTGTCTGTCTGTCTGTCTGTCTGTCTGTCTGTTTGTCTGTCTGTCTTTCTCTCTCTCTTTATCGCCCGAGTTCAGGCCACAATGCATTTTGTTATACCCCCTCTGAAGAAATATAGGCCTACTTGTCCTCTAAGTTCCTGTCATTTCAGATGAGATAGACTAGCTCTTATTTAGGATTCAAAACATTGAAATTGAAATGGTCTTGGACTTTAAGGACAACCCACATTCGTTTATAATCGGCATTGTTGCGGCCTATCTTTAGTTTTTTGTTGAGTCAATGTAATGGTACGCTGGACCAATGAAGTGGCTAGTGTCCTCAGGGGTTGCTTATCAAGGAACTTTGACATTCTTGCTAGATACCTTGTTCACTATGTCAATGCCAATAAACTCCCCAGTTATACTCGTCTTGTTAACTTATAAGATTAACGTAATGCTCATGCTTACCTGTAACTACCATTACATTCAAGAGAGACGCTGATAGTCCAATGAATGCTATGATCCTAATTAATTTAATTTCATAAACATTCAGATGTCCCTAACTGTAATGACACCTTACTGTCCCTTCAACTGCATACTTTATGTGGTCTTTAACCAGAGATGTTCTGTTTTTATCCCCAGCAAAGCATAATCCTTTGCAATGCATACAGAAATAAGGACATTTACAAGCTGACTCAATTTGTTTATTAAAGGTATAAAAACAGACTGATTATGCTTAGCTTCTCTGGTAAGGTCTTTGGAATCTATAGGTCCAATCCCATTTTGACCTGTGAGACAGTCTGTATCCACTTAAAGCTCTTGAGCTCGACCCATTTCTTTTGTAACTTGCATCAGTTAGATATTTTACATAATATGAACCCAAGATAGACTGTAATTGTGACACACAAAGATATGCCATAGATGTAATCGGTATTATACAATACTGATACATATGAGCTCTCTTTGGGTTATGCACTCACTGTGTGCACAGTATATGCTTAGTTAAACTTCAGTAGTGGAGGCTGATCATTTGATCATGGCTGTGTGTAACTCAGTCATTTACCTGATGTTGAGTAAGTCGTTACCACAACCATGAATAGTGCATGATTTTGCTCTATAAATTCACAGTTCAGAATGAAAGAGAGGAGCAGAGAAGTCAGTTTGGGAAATATATAATAGTTTATCAATTGCTTGTACTAGACAAAGTTTAAAATCTATTTAGCATGAACACCTGCAGATCATGTCTGTCTATCTGTCCGTCTGTGCGTGTGTCAGTTATGCCTTATATCAATCTCCATATATTGCCAAGATCCCTGTTGTCATAAATATTGTGTCAGTCTCATGATAACCAGTGTGGTCGATCCCTGAGTGATCAATATTAAGCCCATATCTGGGAATGCCAATATGGACATGAACTTGTGACCGGGGAAATCACGCTCTTTCGAACGACCATCATTTCGACCGAAGGGTTAGCGACTCACTCCACGGAGGTTAGCGTTAGGGTGAGGGTTAGAGTCGGGTGTCGAAAAGATGACATGTATTAACAGCGACACGCTCCCCCTGTGACCTAACATACCACCAGATAAACCCAAGCCAGCCATCTACTATGATGGCCTGGTGTGTTTCATTTTTATTAAACTAGCAGTCATCTGTGTCTCACCTGTCTTGATTAGGGGTGATAAGGGAGTATCACACAATTAAGGATTGCCTACAGGAAAGGTCAACCCACTACACTTACATTGTTTTGGGCTGCTAGGTTATACCGGTATGTGCAAACAACAATGTGCAAATAACAAGGTTTAACATTGCGCCTGTGAATAAACATTGTTCTATGGACATGATATCCAAAGCTATGCTCATAAATGCGGTCTTGTGTGGACACAGCTCCACAAGTCCTTTATAAGACCTTTTAGTAGCTGTCGCTACTTCTTTCTTGTCTGTTTCTTGTCTGTGTGACAGGGTGCGAGTGTGTGTACTGCATCCTGTAGCTATAATTCCATCCACTGCCTGGGACTGTATCTGTGACAACAGAGCTGATCCCATAACCTGGGGGACATAACCTTGATAACAGAACCTGTGGCCGCATTTGCTAATAACTTCCAAACTTCACAAAACGCTAATAAAGTGAAAAATGACATATGTCACTGTCTTCCAAGGTTCCAAGGTAATAGAAAACTAAGAATAAGAAATGGTCTGTATTCCATAGAAAAGTTGGGGATTTCACCCAGTAAAAATGACCAGATTCTGTCACTTTTCATGAAATATCAGTTTGGACTGTCACCCAAAACTCTCACCCTAAACAGGCCCAATATATGGCAAAAGGTGATCATATGCTACATACAGTATAGGCCCTATTGTCATCTTCTCAAAATAGGTTATCAACATTCCAGACAGTATACTGCATGCATTAAGCCATATTCATACTTCATCCATATTTGATTAGTTATGCCAAGAAAATCGAACCATCGAAAATGGGACACCTTCAGATATGCCATAGATTTGATCTGTATTCTAGAAAAGGATAGTGCTCATCAGAATGTCCAGATAGGACATACGGTCATATTTGAAATACGCATGACAAAAATAAGATATAAAGTGATATTTAGAACACACACGACAAAGATTCCGTATATAATATCCTCATAATGTATATTGGGTTCATATTTGACCAAATATGAAATACCAATGACACTGGTCTGGTCTGTTTTGCCCAGTATAAATCACCCAATTCTGTGAATTTCCATGACCTATTAATATCATTTAAATGCCTCACCCAAAACAGGCCCAATGGCAAAATCTGTAGTAGGCCTAAGTATATTGTATAAGTTACGGTGACGATATATGCTACAGATATTGCCATTATTCTACTCAATATAGGGTGTCAATATATTCCTACACTGCAATACCTCATATTCATATACTTCTTATATGAGAAGGAAATGAATACTTCCATATTCCATATTTGATTAGATATGGGTTGGGCCAAGTGAATATTGAATATCGGAATCCAGAGTAAATATATGACTTTAAGTGATATATGAATGTAATATAGACTGTATTTGTGACACATTCATATACATACCATAGATTTGATCCGTATTCTAGAAAAGTTGTTGAGCTCAGATATGTCCAGGTGATATTTGGAACATACACATGACAGAAAAAAGATGTAACTGTATCCTTCTATAAAATATGTCCTCATGATGTATATTGGGTTCATATTTGACCAGATATGACATATCAATGAAATGTAGGATATATATCAGAAATGTTCTGTTTCGTGACCTATCAATATCAGTTAAAAATCTCACCCAAAACAGGCCCAATGGCAAAATATGTAGTTAGTATATTTTATATGAGAATATTTGATGATATATGCTACAGATATTACCATTATTCTACCCAAAATAGGTGTCAGTATATTCCTATATACTGCAATAGGTCATATTTATATGTTGTAAATGACAAGGAGATGAATACTTCATCCATATTTTATAAGATATGGTTGATGTCAACAAAACCTTAAATATGCATTAGAAATGGTCTGTATTTGGAAGTGGTTATGCTGTAAATATATGACTTTAAGTGATATATGAAGTCAAAGTCTGATACATCAAGATTTACCAGAGACTTAAAGGTATTCTAGACAAAATAATGTGATCAGATATTTTCAGATATGACCAAAGGTCATTTACGGAACACATACATGACAAAATTAAACAGCTGCTTGTATTCATGAACATTCATGATGTATATTGGTTTCACATTTGGCAATATATGGTGCATATCAACAAAACTCAGGATATTTATCAGAAATGTCCGTATTCCAGAGAGAATCCAAAATCAGATATTTGGGGATTCTGGATATTTTAGCCCAAAGGTAATTTACGGACCACGTACATGACACATTTTAAATTATGCTTGTATCCTAGTATGATATATGGTTTTCATGATGTATATTGGGTTCATGTTTGACCAGATATGTTGCATATCAACAAAACTCAGGATATGCATCAGAAATGTCCGTATCTATAGGGAATCCAAAATCAGATATTTGGGGATTCTAGATCTTTTCGCACATTGAATATGCCTCAGAAATGGTCAATATTCTCTAGCAGATCCACTGTAAAGATATGACTTGAGGTCATATATGAACTCACTATCTGACATATGAAGTATTCTAACTAAATATTGTGATCAGATATTTCCAGATATGACCTAAGGCCATTTACAGAACATATACATGACAAAAATAAAATGTTGCTTGTATCCTAGTACAACATATTGTCTTTATGATGTATATTGGGTTCATATTTGACCAGATCTAGCATTTCCATGGAACTCAGGATATGCATAAAAATGTACTGTTTCATGACCTATCAATATCAGTTAAATATGTCGTCCAAAACAGGCATAATGGTAAAATCTGTAGTACGTATATTTGATGTGTAAATCGTTGATGATATATGCTACAGATTATTTTAATCAAAATAGGGTGTCAGTATATTCATATATACTGCATTACGTATATTCATACTTTGTATATGGCAAGGAGATGTATACTTTGTCCATATTTGATAAGATATGGTTGATGTCAACAAAACCTTAAATATGCCTCAGAAATGGTCAGTATTCTCTAGCAGATCCACTGTAAAGATATGACTTGAGGTCATATATGAACTCACTAGTTGACACAACAAATATTTTAGACAAAATATTATGATCAGATATTTCCAGATATGACCTGAGGTAATTTATGGAACATATTCTTGACAAAATTAAAATTACGCCTGTATCCTAGTACAACATTTGTCTCCATGATATATATTTGGTTCATATTTGACCAGATATGGCATTTCCATGAAAGTCAGGATATGCATCAGAAATGTTCTGTTTCATGACCTATCAATATCAGTTAAATATCTCACCCAAAAAATGCCAAATGGCAAAATCTGTAGTAAGTATATTTGATATGAAAATCGTTGATGATATATGCTACAGATATTGCCATTATTCTTAACAAAATAGGCTGTCAGTATATTCATATATACTGCATTACGTATATTCATACTTTGTAAATGACAAGGAGATGTATAATTTGTCCATATTTGATAAGATATGGTTGATGTCAACAAAACCTTAAACATGCCCCAGAAATGGTCATTATTCTCTAGCAGATCCACTGTAAAGATATGACTTTAGGTCATATATGAACTCACTATTTGACACATCAAGTATTCTAGAAAAAATATTATGATCAGATATTTCCAGATATGACCTGAGGTAATTTATGGAACATATACTTGACAAAATTAAAATTACGGCTGTATCCTAGTACAACATTTGTCTCCATGATATATATTGGGTTCATATTTGACCAGATCTAGCATTTCCATGAAAGTCAGGATATGCATCAGAAATGTTCTGTTTCATGACCTATCAATATCAGTTAAATATCTCACCCAAAAAATGCCAAATGGCAAAATCTGTAGTAAGTATATTTGATATGAAAATCGTTGATGATATATGCTACAGATATTGCCATTATTCTTATCAAAATATGCTGTCAGTATATTCATATATACTGCATTGCGTATATTCATACTTTGTATATGGCAAGGAGATGTATACTTCATCCATATTTGATAAGATATGGTTGATGTCAACAAATACTTAAATATGCCTCGGAAATGGTCAGTATTCTCTAGCAGATCCACTGTAAAGATATGACTTTAGGTCATATATGAACTCACTATTTGACACATCAAGTATTCTAGAAAAAATATTATGATCAGATATTTCTAGATATGACCTGAGGTAATTTACAGGACATATACTTGACAAAATTAAACTTACGCCTGTATCTTAGTACAACATTTGTCTCCATGATATATATTTGGTTCATATTTGACCAGATATGGCATTTTTATGGAACTCATATATGCATCAGAAATGTTCTGTTTCATGACCTATCAATATCAGTTAAATATCTCACCCAAAACATGCCAAATGGCAAAATCTGTAGTAAGTATATTTGATATGAAAATCGTTGATGATATATGCTACAGATATTGCCATTATTCTTGTCAAAATATGCTTTCAGTATATTCATATTTTACTTCATTACGTATATGCATACTTTGTATATGACAAGGAGATGTATACTTTGTCCATATTTGATAAGATATGGTTGATGTCAACAAAACCTTAAATATGCCTCAGAAATGGTCAGTATTCTCTAGCAAATCCACTGTAAAGATATGACTTTAGGTCATATATGAATCAATATTTGACACATCAAGTATTCTAGAAAGAATATTGTGATCAGATATTTACAGATATGACCTAAGGTCATTTACGGAACATATATATGACAAAAATAAAATATTTGCTTGTATCCTAGTACACCATATTGTCTTCATGATGTATATTTGGTTCATATTTGACCAGATATGGTGCATATCAAAAAAAGTCAGGATATGTGACGGAAATGTTCGTATTCCAGAAAGAATCAAAATTCGATATTTTGGGATTCTTGCTCTTTTCGCCCAGTGTTTAACTGTTGAAAAATAGCAGATATACAAGCTCACAGCGTGGCACCGAGTGCCGCGCTGCGAGCTTAGATCTGCTATTTTTGAAAAATCTTCTTTGAATATTTCAACTCCTTCTAAGGGTTTTTGAAAAACCTATGTTTCTATGTCAGTGGTGCTCAAACTTTTTCATGTGAAGGAACCCCAAAATGATATGGCCACGGATGCCCATTTAAAAATATTTAGTTCCAAGGACCCTCCCCCCCCCTCCCCCAGCGGCATAATTTGAGTTACAAATGTTCGCTTAAAAAATACATATATTCAAAGATTTGCACACATTTTGACGACTTTAAAAAAATAGCAGATCTACAAGCTCGCAGCGTGGCACTCGCTGCCATGCTGTGAGCTTTCTATATCTTCTATTTTTCAATAGTTAAAGTATAAAATGATTAAGGCCCCTCCTCTACCTTGGGCCCTAGTAACTCAGTCCCACTCCCCCCCCCCCTCCCCCCCCCCAGACGCCCCTGCCAACAACCCTACGCACACACCCCGTCTCACCCACCTCCCCCTGTTGCACCCCAACACACAGGCCCCAACAATCCCGTCTCACCCACCCCCCCGACCTCCCTTTTAAGTGAAGAGGTGGGGAGAAAGAAAGAAAGAGAGAAAGAGATTAAGAAAGAAAGAAAGAGATGGGTTGTCAACTCGCGTCGTCAATGTGTTCGTACACGGACAAATTATGTCCGTGGCAGAGACTTGGTCTTGTCCGTGGCAAATCTTAGATGTTCTGTTTTAACCCATTTAGGCCTAGAATTATTGGATGCTTTAACTAGTGAAAAATAGCAGATATACAAGCTCACAGCGCAGCACGTCGTGAAAATGTGTGCAAAAGGTTTGTAACTTAAATTTTGCTTCTGTGTGGTCCCTGGAACTAAATATTTTGAGATGGGGGTCCGTGGACAAATACATATCATTTTGGGGGTCCTTCACATGAAAAGGTTTGAGAACGACTGACATAGCAGGCTCTCAAGAACAGACTAACCGAGCTCTAGTTAAGTGAAAAGGACCTTTTCTTTGACGATGGCTGGCCAGATTGCTGACATAGAAACATAGGTTTTTAAAAAAAATCTTAGAAGGATTCAAAAGACACTTATAGAATCGGGTCAAAATTCAAATTTTCACGTTTTTTCAAAAATAGCTCAGTGTGCTGCGCTGCGAGCTTGTAGATCTGCTATTTTTCAATAGTTAAAGCATAAAATAATGATAAACAATAAATGTGTACCCGTTCTAAATGTTAAACTCTGTTACCATGTTCTTATGTTGATCATGAGACCCAATTACTGAATGTCAAGTCTACGGGTTTTCTTCAGGATGTGTGTGATGACACTGATTTACCACGACACTATGGACACATTATGAGTCCACTACTAGTACAAGTGGTCCTCAAATGAATCCATAAGCCACAAGAGACACAAGGTCACCTGGTATTTTATAACGGCTGAGAGGCGTGGTGAGACACCTGTTAGTGAGCTGTACGATGCCACTCATGCCAGGGTCAGGAAACGGGCAGGGAGGATCATCTCTGGAAATGGACTTTTTAAGAAGCTCCCCTCAGGAAGGCGTTTCCGTGCCATTAGGGCAAGAGGTTCTCAACCCCAAGTTGTCAGAGACACCTGACGCCCTGTCAAGTACCCTAATGCGCCAGGGGATGCTTTGGGTATGCCTACTGCCTCAAGTGGGGGACGCTTTGTGTAAGCCCAGTGGTCTAAGAAGAAGGGAAAAAAAAGCATTCCCGAAGTGGGATTCGAAACCGCTATGTAAGGTTTACCAGCCACCCGACGTTACCTATTACGCCACTATCCACGACGGCGGAGCCTCTGCACGGAGGCACCGACACGTTAGTTTTACTGAGGTTAAGGTTAGGGTTTGGGTTAGGGTTAGGCATAGTTTTACTGAGGTTAGGTTTAGGGTTTGGGTTAGGTATAGTTTTACTGAGGTTAGGTTTAGGGTTAGGGTTAGAGTTAGGCATAGGTGGTCGGACACGTTACCTCCACGTTGCGTTAGAATCCTCTGCGTTGCGTTAGAATCCACGTTGTCAAAGATAAAAGCACAAAAAAAGTGGCTTTGTCAGCGAGGATTGCTAGCTCAGTCTGTAGGGCGGGCAGCATGGCTCATGATCACAGAGGCGGTGGTTCGCGTCCCACTGACGATAGATACATGTTCCAGTAAACATGTGTCAGCGCATGCGCACTAAGACTCTCCGTTCGCGTCTGACGGGATGACGCTGTAACCGTTCCAACGCGTCGCTCGGGTGACGCTGAAACGAGTCGGGAATGCGTCGGGGGGTGAAGCAGAGGGAGTGAGAACGGGCTGCATAGGGACTAAGACCACTCGTCACCTGTGTGTCCTTGTGATGCATTTGGCAATAAAGTGTTTCTGATGCCCCTGACATGGTTATTGTGGCACTGGGAGACCTGTACCAGGGCAAACTGAGGCTACCAAATCTTTCAGTACCTGTTGTACCAATGGCTTTGTATCAGTGGCTTCCAAGAAAGTCACTGGTAAGATAGTGGAATTCACAGGACAAGGACTAAAGCCATTCTACTGTGAATGGGTGAGTGGCCAAATGTACCACATAACATACTTCCTGATAGAACAAAGAAACCCAAATTCTCACAAATCTTTGTCTTAGATCAAGATAACGAAATTATGAACCGCCGTCATCAAGCAAAAGGAGATGGACTTATCTATACAATATGTAGTGGGGGTCCCTGCTTCATCTCTCTCATCTAGTGGGGGTCCCTGCTTCATCTCTCTCATCTAGTGGGGGTCCCTGCTTCATCTCTCTCATCTTGTGGGGGTCCCTGCTTCATCTCTCTCATCTAGTGGGGGTCCCTGCTTCATCTCTCTCTCATCTATACAATATGTAGTGGTGGTCCCTGCTTCATCTCTCTCTCATCTAGTGGGGGTCCCTGCTTAATCTCTCTCTCATTTATAGATGCGACTGTCACGGCCCCTTGGCCTTGCCTGTAGGGTCTGTGTAGCATGTGTATGGTGGATCCTGTGCTTGTGCTTCTCCCCACACAGAGCCATGGGTGTCGGCCAATGAGGTGGCTGATTAGGGGCATTGGGAGCACCTGGCCAGTACTCCCTGGAGCCCTATAAAAGCCTGCATGGCACCCTCATTCTCGCTCCCTCTCTCCAGATGACAGCACCTTTCGTTTGAGTTCCCACACTTTACAACACCCCACACTACACTTACCACACATCCATGCATTGCAGACACTACTGATGACTGACTTACACACTTCATACCCTTGTAAATATTAGTTATCTCTTTGGTTAATAAATTATTGTTATGTTTTATACCACCACCACGTGTCCTCCTCGATTTGTCATTGCCTACGGGCCAGGTCGTGACAGCGACAAATCTCTGTCTGTCTGTATGTAATCCGCGTATCTCGAGAACCGTTTGTCCCACCGGCTTCAGATTCGGCACGCACGTTCCCCGGCGCGGCGCGGAGTGCAGTGCCGGGCCTCGACCCGACACGACTCACGGTTTTCCGAAACCGGCGCAAAACGTTCAGAATCTCCTCCTATAGAGATCTCCATATATGGGCATAAAATGGACGTAGACAGACAGATATCTCCATATATGGGCGTAAATGTACACACGCAAACAGATGGTCAAAACAGATCCTATGACAACAGGTATAATGGGGTTTGCATTAAAGGGCGGGGCATTCATTCCCTATTTACATTGTTCCCGAGTTCCCGAGTTCCCGAGCTCGGCCGCCAAGCTTCTAGTCTGTACAATATGCAGTGGGTGTCCCTGATTCATCTCTCTCATCTATACAATATGTAGTGGGGGTCCCTGCTTCTTCTCTCTCTCATCTACAGTATACACTATGTAGTGGGGGTCCCTGCTTCATCTCTCTCTCTCGCTCATCTAGACAATATGTAGTGGGAGTCTACAGTTTCATCTCTCTCTCAGCTAAGGGGACCTTGGCCTGGAAAACCTTGAAGACCCCTGCTGTAGTTACTGTCCAAGGAGAGGAGAGGAGAGGAGAGGAGAGGAGAAGAGAGGAGAGGAGAGGAGGAGGCTCATTATGTATTCATGCATTCATCTGTGTGATGTTCACTTTTCCACTCATCTACTGTCATGGAAATACTGTACGTTTGGTTCCACGTAGAGTAACACACACAGGCACATGCACACGCACACGCGCGCGCACACACACACACACACACACACACACACACACACACACACACACACACACACACACACACACACACACACACACACACATGCAAAGTATACAGATTTTTATCCTCTGTAGTTCTGAGGGGTTTGTGGATGCCCTGTGTCTGTGTGCGTGCGTGTGCGTGTGTGTGTGTATACAGGGCCGTTTTTAGCTATAGGCGGACTAGGCGGTCGCCTAGAGCGCCAGCCTAGAGGGGGCGCCGAGGGGGCGCCGAAATGGAGGGAGTGGACCCAAACCAGCCCGAAACCGACCCAAAACCGACTAAATTCACGGCAAAACCCGCAAAAATCGCGCGGGAGTGGGGGGGCGCATTCGAGAGAGCTCGCCTAGAGCGCCGATTAGGCGCGCTACGTCCCTGTGTGTATATTTGTGCGTGTGTACGTGCGCGTGCTCATGCGCGCACGTGTGTGCATGTATGCGTGTGTTGTCTCTTAAAAAACCTGCACTATCCACATGTTTTACACAGACCTAACGTCTTTGCTAAATATATGATATCGTCCATGTATGGTATCGTTACCGAGCATCGTGCGTTACAACCTTAGTGTGTGCGCGTGGACGTGATTGGGTGGATGCATTTTGTGCGTGCGTGCATGCATGTGTGTGACAGGTGATGCCTGCGTTTCTATTCCTAAAACAGATTTATAATAGGAGTGTAATGGCCAGAACCACAACAACCACACATACACACGCACACCCCGGATAAAATTCAAAGATAACAGATCTCTATGTACGCCGGATGGACAGGAACACAGATCTGAATGATGCCGTGACCCATTTAGTTAATTCGTCCTCACTCAACACAGTTGTTGTTCTGAGTCCAGGAACCGTACATCACATCACACCACATGTGGTTCAATAACGTCACACCCCAGAAACCTGCACACACGCTTTGGAGATCTGCATTCCTGCAGCAGGAAGTGAAGACATGAAAGATGAATGAAGAATGGAGAGGGAGAGAGAGAGAGAGAGAGAGAGAGAGAGAGAGAGAGAGAGAGAGAGAGAGAGAGAGAGAGAGAGAGAGAGAGAGAGAGAGAGAGAGAGAGAGCCTAAGACCAATTGACTGACTGACTGCTAGACATTCTATAAGAAAAGAGACATCGCAGCAGACGTGTAAACAGACAGGATGTTACAGAGACAGACAGACAAGAGGCCAAATTGAGTAAGACATGCAGGCCTTGCCTAATGAGAGACAGACACACTTCAAGACAGAATAAAGCAGTCAACACATAGCCAGAGACAGACAGACAGGCTATTTATTACACACACACACACACACACACACACACACACACACACACACACACACACACACACACACACACACACACACACACACACACACACACACACACACACACACACACACACTGAAAGAGCAGACAGACAGGCTGTCACTCATTGAGAGACAGGCCTCTCGCCAAGAATAAAAAACGTTTATTGTGATGATATTCCATTGTATTTGGCCAGGGTGCAGTTTCACCCAGTGGTATACTACAGTATACAGTATACGGAAAGAATTGCCATTCAAACGCGTTCGAAACTGTTAGAAGAAAACAAAGCCTATATCCTTACCTACCCCTGAGCTCTCTATTGTAAATACCGGTACCATTAATTTTTGGATTGTGTTTTACGACAGTTTTTCTGCATGTGTTTTATTTGTCTGTCATTCAATGTTATACGAGTTAAAAAAGGACCCCAATTGCAGTGGCGTCAGTTCAGCAAAAGCTAGGGTATGGCAATGGGAGTCATCATGTGTGCAGGCATGCGAAAAAAAAGATACAAAAAGTGTTTTGTCTGTTTTTTCCTGGGAGTCTACGGTTTCTTGGGCTGGATATGGCAGCCTGGAACGGTTGTTTAAGTGCAGCTAAACTTGGCATGTTAGTGAACGTGCCACAATTAACAATAATGCATTGCACCTGTGCAACTGACCTGCGGAACCTGGGAATACACCATTTTGTCAAGATGGGGAGAATACAAGTGTGGAGAATATAATTATAATTATTTCAATTGTTAAATTTTGCATTTGTAGTTATTTTTACTGTAATTTAACAACATAATAATCAGCACTGATAGACAAAGAGACATCAATGGATTTATATTTAAACGTAACTTTTATTTTATGGCAGCTAGTTGCATACCCCTGCCATACCCAATTGACTCCCCTGCCCAATTGAAACAAGCCCAAAAGCTTTCTTGAGGTGTTTATCGTTTTAGTTGACCTTGTACAAGTGAACTGTACTGTCATGACACTGTACCTTTTCCTATGCAAACTTCTTCAATCAATAAATCGACTGGAGTGGAACAGAGTCTAGGAGGGTGCTGGTATACACTAGTAGTACAACCCTACTGTTATTTATACGGCTGTAAAAATTACTGTGCCCGCCTGCCTACAAGCAATCCAACCCAGAGTTGACCAATATGCAGAAAATGTCGAAAAAACACAAATAAGAGTACAAGAAACGCAATAAATCCTTTAGTAACTAAAATAAACTCATGAAATAGAAGCTCATGAAACACAACTAATACTGGATTAAACATTTAGGATTATGTTCGGTTGCGTTCGGGTGTTGTGCTCTGAAAACAGCAGATCTACAAGCTCACAACGCGTCGCGCTTTAACCAAGTGTAAAACCGGGCATTAAAACGCCATCAAGGCACAGCGAAAATACATTTTCGTCGTCATTATCAACTGTAGATCTAAAATCTTATCATGTTTAGTTAGTCGACTATAAAATATGACTAAAACCAAACCAATTTTTATTCAAAAGACTCAAATTAAATCAAACTAGAAAGATACAATTGGAAATTGCAAGTGTTGTTGCCGTGACACGACAGTCTGGAGCTGGCCAATACTTCTACATCTGACATCACAAACTCAAGATATGGATATAGTTCCATATATGGATATGGATATCATCGTTGTCGGGTGGAAACCTTGTTATGTCCCAAACCGTTCGTTTTGTATTTATCATTTAAAAAATGAACTAAACTAGTGAAAACAGACGATCTACAAGCACACAACGCCTCGCGGGTGCGAGGCGTTGTGTGCTTGTAGATCTGCTGTTTTCACTACTTTTTCACAACTTTTTTTAAAGCAGGGCTTTACTTTGCAAAAATAAAAACATACAAATTTGGAGATACAAGGTTTCTGCCCGCCAGTGACGATATGCTGTATAAGTTAATGGGGAAAATGTATTGACGAATAAATTAATATCAATTAAACTATACAACAAATTCCCGATGAAGTCAGTTGCTACATATGGCGCGAGTGTGTGACGCAAAAACAGTGGGAGTAGCGTGCCAAACTTTTGGTTACTCTTGAACAATAAAGTCAGACAAGTGCTATTATGTGTTTGCCCTGTTACACTAACTAAACCACATTTTATTCAAAAGACTAAAAGCAAACTATGCTGTCAGAATCAGCACTAGAGTGAGGGGCCCATGCAGCTTCACAATGAGGGGGAGTTCATTCCAGACCAGAGCTTAGGGACCCCCCTCAGTATAAGCTTAGACTTCCCTGCTGATCCCAGTGACCTTGTGGGGGACATATAAATGAAGAGGGTCAGGCCTGGACCGCTGGCCTTGTGTTTACAATGCAGCCTGATGGCACGTCGCGGGTTCAAGTCCCGTAGAAAGTACTCATTGTGCAGAATGTCCCATTTCAAGTTTTCAGTATACCTGTATATATATTGAAAATAGCTGATTTTCAAGCTCAAAATGCGTCGCGATGCGACGCATTGAGAGCTTGTAGATCTGCTATTTTCAAATGGCTGAAATGTATCTAGGGTTGTGGTTAATGCATGGTTTGTAATAATAATCAATCTACAAAGTAACTAGAAACTACATTTTTAAAATAAATATAGAGCAGTAAAAATACCATATTTGGATCAGAGATGTAGTGGAGCAGAAGTAAAAGTATTGGAATTTAGAAATACTCAAGTAAAGTACAAATATCTAAAAACATTTAGTTAAAGGAATAGTTCATCCCCAAAATGACTATTTTTCTACTGATTACTCACGCCATGGAAACTTGAGTTCAATGATATTTTTGGGTATTTGTCGCATTCCTAAGACAAAAAACGTATTACAATAAATGTACCCCCATTGATTCCGGATGGGGACCCAAATGCATTTGTGTCCCCATCCGGAATCAATGGGGGTACATTTACTATAATCAAATGTTTGTCTTAGGAATTTACAAAAATATATGATTGAACTCAAGTCTATATGGCGTGAGTAGTCAATAGAGAAAAATAAAAGGTAATTTTGGGGGTGAACTACTCCTTTAAGTACTGCACTAAAGAACTTTAGACCACTGATTAATAAAGGCATACAAACACAAAATACATCTTTAATTATTTGTATAAAAATAAATGAAGAAAAACTGTATAATACATGGAAAATTATCGTCGCTCTTTAGCACCCCATGTCAGGGATGGCCACTGTATTCATATCATATTGATTGAGAGTAGATATTATATGTCGAATGTTGGATTTTGTAATCACGTGTGATTAAGTCATATTATTTGTATTATTACTTGTTTTAAAATTATCCCTGGCTAATAGGCCAGCCTTATATGCCCTTTTACATTATAATTGCCCTATAATAACTACATTTTTAATATTAAATATTGTATTTATTTTGGAAATGGTTCATCTATTACTCAAGGGGGGCAACGTCTGTTGCAAGTTGATGATGTCATTTTTCCAGCCCTATGGAGTCTATGTGCTGATAAAAAAATAAAAAAAATAAAATAAGTAATACTTGAATTCCTAGGGCTAATATGGGCATCAAAACAATTTTTGAATTGCTATATGTACGAATAAACATGCACACAAGTACTTAAGGATTAGTAATTATTTCAGGAACCTAAATATATGGGTAAATATTAATTAATACACACCATTGGCACAAAAACAAGGGGAAAAAAAGGAAAATGAAATAAAAATGTCAAGTGATATAGTTCAAACCTTGCAGACATACAGTATGAGAAGAAGAGACAGAGACAGACAGATCTCTTTTAGGACAGACAGGGTGAGAGCAGAACAGTGCATATGGGCGAGACAGAGGAGAGCCCGTACAAGGTGATTCATTTTATTATTATCAATACTAATAATAATCATTTATTAAAATCTTGGGGCAATGTATAAATGTTCATAGCTTATTGTTCAGCACTCAACACTTTTCATTTAGCGTCTTTTATTTCCTGTTTTAGTGAATATGTTTGTACAGTAGACTATATTTAAACACTTTGGAGTTACAAACTGCTCTATGAGGATTTTATGGTTAATTTTCTATTGTTTAATCAGTCTTCGCTGTCTAATTGTAACTCTGTAAAAATGGAACCAAATGGACCCATTCCAGTTACACTCAGTCATATTATATTTGACGGCGAGACAGAGAGAGGCTTGTTATAAATAACGACACGTCAATTAATTCTCTGAACTTCAAGTTCAACAACACTCAGTGAATTGTAACTCAAGTTACAACTTGTATATTCTATAACTATATTAACCCATGTGGTCTGATTCCAACATTACATATTTTAAGGAAAAAAAAGAAAAAAAATATATATGGGGCTTCAGATCATCATTGTTGATTTACATTACAACGGACTTTATTTAATTTTTTTTTTAATAGGCTGAGTGTTAAACAGTTCTGTATAGCCCTGATTGGTTAAACATTTAAATGTATTTTCCCTTAACTAAAGAGCTGGAGAGAGAGAAAGAGGGAGAGAGACCCCTGTTATTGAACAAACATATATAGCAATAATGACTATCAGAATAGTGTTTTATTTATTTTAATTATAATATTTATTTTCCCTCCAAAAATGCAATTTTTTTCCCTTTGAATTAAAGGTATCTAAATACATGATTTTACTTTGTAGATGACATAATTTCTTTGATTTTTGATAAACGGTAATAAAATACTAGTATTTTGACGTTCTTGTTAATTTAATAAAAAAAATGTTCTCACGTAAGTGTTTAAACAAGAAAAGTCAAATTGGCATGACTACACTATGAACGGTAAGACAAAAAGAATGGGCAAATTATTATTGTTATCATTATAATTATGCATTTCTTTTCCTATTAGTTTATCACACTACCAGTCATAAAACAAAATCCAAATGTTCTAAATATTCATTTTATTGTGTGACATCTAAACATTGCCTTCGTTTCTGTTAGGTATCTTCCTGAAAAAAATATGAATTTCTGGAAAAGATATTACTAATAACAGTGGGACATTTTAATTTGTGAGATGATGATAATACATACCGGTAATGTGTTTACCTGTAATATGCTGTGTTTATATATTCATTCAGAACTATTTGATAAATACATCTGATATAACACATACACATGCACGCAACGCACACACACGTGTGAGTGTTGGTGTGAGAACATACATTTTTTTTATGCCATTTTCATGAAATGTACCTTAATTCTTTCTTTGCCACTTCTAACCCTAAAGTCTGAGTTATGACTTGGGCGTGTGCCGTTTGCCGTGCCCTGAAAATAGCACGAGTTGTACAGCATGTAGTCGTGCTATCTGTGGTGCACAACATGGCACACACACTAGTACCAATCAGCAGGGACGTGCTGGGCCCCTGATTCAGCCCGGGAAAAAGAGTTGTAGAGGCCCTCATTGCACGCTATAGAGAGAGATCTCTCTCTATAGCGCTGCTGCTGCTCAAAGATTTGGCATTTCAGATCATGACATTGGGCCAATTACATGAGTTATATTTCGTCATTGTCGGGTGGAAACCTTGTATGTCCAAAACCATTTTAAAAATGATTTAAACTAGTGAAAACAGCCAATCTACAAGCACACATCTGCTGTTTTCACTACTTTTGTGTGACGGCCTCTTATGATGAAGCAGGGCTTTGCTTTGCGAAAAAAATTACAAATTTGAAACTTGGAGATACAAGGTTTCTGTTGGCCGCCCAGCCCCCAAAATGGAACAAAGGCCAACATTTTATTTTATTTTTTTTCCTAATGGCCGGCCTGGACCAGCCAGGAATGAACCGGCCGTTCGGGAGTTGTCCCGCTTTTCCCAATGGCCAGCACGTCCCTGTATCTGACACCCGACCCCTAAAACTAACCTCTGCGTGCCTAATCTGTTCCCAACTGTAAGCTCCGCCCTTATGTGTCATAACCAGCACGCACACACACACACGCACGTAAATCTACACACTCACATGTGCGGAGCAACACAATTTGACAGGAATATAGGCTTTGATGGATCCTCATACACGCACACACAGACACAGAGAGAGAGAGAGAGAATAACAGTGGTAAATAAATGTAACAGCCATCACCATCCTTAGCATGTCTAAATATGTCAGATGTGTCATGCTGCATAATCAGAGTGAATCTCACAAACACTGACCCCAGGCCAGCCTTTCACATGGCATCAGCCGTACGTACATGAGTGTAACGTGATCGCTGGGCCCCGGGCGGCTGATCTCAGGTCTGACGAGACTTATACGTATACCGAGCAGTGGTGGAAAAAGTACTCACATATTTTACTTAAGTAATAGTATCAATACTGCAATAGACATTTACAAGCAGAAGTCTGGAATTCAAAATGTACTTGAGTAAAAGTATGAAAGTGTTGGCACCAAAATGTACCTAAAGTACCAAAAGTAAAATACACAATGTTTGAAAATAGCAGATCTACAAGCTCACGTGTTGTGAGTTTGAGTATCACTGCGTTTACACCATTCTCTAGAGCAGTGGTTCCCAAACTTTTGAGGTCGAGACCCAAAAGACAAATTAGACGTTTGCCCCGCAGGACTGTGAAGTAATGTTGTATTTGTCTTATTGCGACCGTCAGGTCGCAGTTTAGTATCAAAACCTCCACCGTCCGTCCGTCCGTCCGTCCGTCCGTCCGTCCGTCGGTCACACGTCACACGTCACACCTTTGCCCTGCTCATATCTCCGCATCAGTATGACATCACACTGCTTGGTGTGTGCCGTCAGGGTCATTTGTGTACGGTGTGATGTCATACTGATGTCAGCAGTGTGATGTCATACTGATGTCAGCAGCTATGTCTCTATATATGGAGTTATATGTTGTTCGTGTCCAAATATGGGGCTTGTGAGGTCAGACTTAGTGAGATTCGTCGGTTATCTCCATATATGGAGGGAGAACCAGCTTATGAGCCGATGAGTTGTGTCAGAGTCGAGATCCTGCTTGCATCTAATCTGTCGGTAGATAATGCCGGTCTTATATAAGGGTCATTTGTGTACGGTGTGATGTCATACTGATGTCAGCAGTGTGATGTCATACTGATGTCAGCAGCGATGTCTCTATATATGGAGTTATATGTTGTTCGTGTCCAAATATGGGGCTTGTGAGGTCAGACTTAGTGAGATTCGTCGGTTATCTCCATATATGGAGGGATGTGTTGGTTATCTCCATATCTGGAGATTCAACCTTCAACGATTTTGACATCTTGTTACTAATCTGTCGGTAGATAATGCCGGTCTTATATAAGGGTAATTTGTGTACGGTGTGATGTCATACTGATGTCAGCAGTGTGACAGGAGATAAGCGACCAACGGTCGCTTATCTCCCGATTAGGGAGTCTTACTGGTTGTAAAGGTTTATTTAAGTTACGTTTGTTCCTATTTTGAATCATGTTAAAAGGCACTCAAAGCTGAGTGGTGTATTTAACTTTTACCGCCAAACAAATGCTTGTTTCTTTTTCCGCTGCGCCATAACGAGCGGTTGTTCTTTCTGCAGCAGAGCCTGTCTGAGCAGATGAGGGGTGGCGTGGGTGTGTACAGTTAACAGCAGCTCCTGTAACGCTAGTATCAAATCTGGAGCGCACATAAACAACAATGGCGGCGGGATCACTTTTCTGGTCGTTTTCTATGCCTGGATCTAGTTTCTCTATTTCTATGTCTACAATGGTGCAACCGAGGGACAAATACAAAAATCTTTTATTGAACTCAAGTCTTAGTCATCATAGCTTTGTTTTTATTTCGTTTTTGTAAAAAGGTAGTCGACGAACATCTTTTGACATAGTTTTAGTCGATGAAATCAACACTAGTCCAAGGCATGGGCCTTCACTCACGATAGGGACTTTAAGCAAGGACAGCTACGGCAGTCCGCTCCGGTAGGAAATGGATCAGTGCTTGATAGCTAAACCTGCTTGTCGTCGCAGCCCTTCCTACAACGGCAGAAACTCCCTTTCCACGTAACGTCTACAAGACTGCTGCAGAGACGTGGTGTCACCATGGGAACCAAAGAGTTCAGTAAAAGGGGTGGGAACCCGTCGCCAACGGCTGTTTGCTTAACGATTTTGACTGCTATACAGCGATTGCGTCATAGCAGCCGTACTTCTGCCTAGCGGAGCGTCCTGAAAACCGTCTTTGCTTAAACTCCCTATTATCAAAGTCAGTGTGGCCCCCTGGGAATAATATGCCGCCCACCCCTGCGCTAGGGGGTCCTTGGTCTGAAAGGTTGAAGACCACTGGATTAGATCATTTCAGCCCTGCCAGACCTGCATGTCCGTTACAGTGTACGTCTGGCCTGGTATAAATTGGCCTTCAGGCTCTGGCGTTGTGACAGGATGTTTGTCCTAGTGATGATGACAACCTGTCACACCATACTTTTCACTCTCCAAAGATTTGTCAACGTTGTCGCCGTCAGGCCAAGAAACCTTGTATCTCCAAAATGTCAACGTTTGCCCCAATGGCCTACTTCGTCATATCAATGTCAAGCTAAAGAAGGGGAAACAGCCGATCATCTACAGCCTTACACGTGTAGATTGTCCAAATTTAACTATTTCTGAAGCTGTTTGTTCCATTTCCTGGAAAGCAACAGCGTTGGACATACAAGGTTTCCCCTGGACAGCGACGGCATGCAGCCTGTCACTGTCACAATGTAATGACAGCCGCTGGAAGCTGCTTGGCTAATTTAAACCTTTTATGCTACGAAGCCAAGACTCATCCATATTTCATTAGAACAGAATAGAATATGTTTATTGGCAACTTAAACAGACAATAAACTGGTTGGGCTACTGCTTGACAAAAGGCGTAGGCTATGCACATAAATCCCCACAACTTACAGTGCTGGATCCAAGAACAAACCAGTGAATAAAAGAAAGGCACTGTCCGCGCAAGATAATGCTGCTCTCCCATCTTTTATTAACAACCCAGCAACCCAGCAGGGCTTTTTCGTTCAACTTGAACGAAAAATAAAATAAAAGACGGGTCAGCAGCATCATTGTGGGCTACTGCTTGGCCTTCCATCTCAGACTCATCTTGACCCTGATCCTTTTCAAAGGGTGGGGTGGCTCACAGTTAGCCTGGCTTGGCCAGACTATATCCACAAGTTTCCGCGGGAGTTTACTGGAGACTATCAGGACCAAACTTCCGGGTTTAACAGCAGACATACAAGCTCACGTCGCGTCGCAGATGCAACCCGTTGTGAGCTTGTAAATCGGCGGCGGAAGATCGATGCAGACGTTTGCGCAATGCACTATGGGGCGTAGGAAACTCGTGGATACTAATGCTGCTAACTAACTGCAGTATAGTATCCTCCCGTTGTTTTAACATGGGTGGATTGTTTAGCAGTGCTAAGCTAGCTCACAGTAGCTGACAGAGTACAGCATCTTGCAATGGTCCTGGTGTACAAGATACTCTACACCACTAAGATACCCATGTACCTGAGAAACTACTTCCAAAATGTCAAAGACGTCCTCAATCACAACACCAGAGGCAGCTCCACTAATCACGTTCAACACAGATTTGGCTCAAACAAGGGGTTAAATTAGTTCTCCTGCTATGCCCCATAATGTGGAATGGCCTACCGAATGGCCTACCGAAGGGCCTACCCCCTATTACATTCACCCATTCACACACACATTCATACACCAATGGCGGAGGAAACCATGCAAGGCACCAACCTGCTCACCGGGAGCAATTAGGGGTTCAGAGTCTTGCTCAAGGACTCTTCGACACTAACTCTGGGGGAGCCCGGGATTGAACTGGGAACCCTCCGTGTTCTAATGACGGTTTCTCTATCCCTGAGCCACTGCCGCCCCCGTGGGGAACAAGATCATTATGAACTTTCCCTGGCTGAGTACCTGTTAGAATCCCTCACTCATGAGCAGTCATTAAACAATTAACTCTCCTACTGCCAGATTATTTATTTATTTATTGGGTCTGGTGCCATCAAAAAGCGGCTTACCTTTGCGACGTTATAGTAGATAGACAGACAGACATTTTTTTTTTTTTTTTTTTTTTGATTGTGCAATAGTGCACTTTGGTCTGCCAGGCAGCAGAGGGCGGCCTCATGCGAGAATGAATGTGAATTGTCCTGCTATGTGTTGCCGTACATTCAGAGCAGTCACTGGCTACAGAGCCTCCGGGCCAGAGGAAATCAACAAGGAAGTGAATTGTTCTCCGTTGATGTTAACGCATAATGGATTTTTTACACCATCACAGCGGAAAATGTGTTTACAGTACACGGCCGCGCGACCCCTCATCAGCTTACAGTCATCAGACGAACGAACCGAACGAGCGCCGTATTGGCATCGAGGTTCTGTAAAAAATGGGGCGAACGTTAACGTTCAAAGCGTGGGGAGAGTTAAGACCTGAAATATACCTAGAAATGTCTTCTGAATCCTAATGGTTTTCTGGAAAACCTAAGTTTCTATACCAGTGGTGCTAAACCTTTTCATTTCAAGATCCCCTAGAATTATTTTACCACAGACCACCATCTCAAAACATTTTGTTCCAGGGACCAAGAGAAAGAACGATTACAAAATGTTTGCTTTAAAAACCTATACGTTCAAAGATTTGCACACATTTTCAAGATTTCTCAAAATCTTCGGTGCCTCGCTGTGAGCTTGTATAGGCTATCTGCTATGTTTGAAGAGCTAAAGCATAAAATAATGGTTAAATTGTCAAATCTAGAGTGACACGGTTAAATATTTGGGAACCGAAGCATCTAGGATGGAACCTGAAGACCAGGAGAGATGATATACTCTCTCCTCCACTCCCAGCCATCTCTAAAAGGCACTCTTCTCAGTTGAAATGTTTAAATCGTCAGTTAAAAATGTAACACTGTCAACTTCTAAAACGTCTGTTAGCAATATTGACACAGGTTTAGGGGTTGGGGTTATAGGACTATATGGGCATTTAGAGGTTAATTCTAGGGGTTATAGGGTTAGAGTTTTCCTTACTTTAAAACGTAGTTGTGCGGCAATGTCACACACTGAAATAATATTCTGCTATTTTCAGCTACTTTCAAAGCCGCCCTACAATGTTGATGTCCTCTGAAGTACATGTAATACAAACATACGTGCGCGTGTCATCGCGCGTGCGTGTGTGTGTATGTGTGTGTGTGTGTGTGTGTGTGTGTGTGTGTGTGTGTGTGTGTGTATGTGTGTGTGTGTGTGTGTGTGTGTGTGTGTGTGTGTGTGTGTACGTACGTGCGTGTGTGTGTGTGTGTACGTACGTGCGTGTGTGTGTGCTGTTAAGTGCGTCCCAACGTTGGGGGCTTTAGGGGTCAGTAATGTTAGGGACATCCCTGAAGGATAATGGTGGCTTTACTTTACTGTGCAGCTAATCCTGTGTACAAACACTGCCCTCTCCATCTGGAGCGCTCCACACCAAAAAAACTGGGGGAAAAAAAGAAAAAACTATGAGCCCTTACGTCATCCATTGGTTTACACAGACACGATTTGAAGCCCCCTTTTTCAACGAATTCAAAGCCACCATCTTGGAATTTCCTGTTCCCCCGAAAAAGCAAAAGCAACCGGAAACTAGTGCTTATATGTTACACATCGGCACTCCGAAACATCGCTATTCCGACCACCTAAACCTAACCTTAACCTCAGAAAAACTAACACTGGTGAATGCTAACCTGGTGAAATGCTAACCTGCCGACGCTGGTGAATTCTAACCTGTATAATGTATGTATAATACACTTAAACTTTATGTTGGTTTGTTTACTGTTGATAGAGAAAACAATGTTGCACATCATAGTTAACTCATACTCTGCGATCCCCGTCGAAACCGAGGATTTCCCGCTGTACCTCTCTGCGATGCCCGTCGTTCCCGGAAATTTAATTAGCTTTAATCATTATGAAACGATTAAAAGTATGATCGCTGTATATATCAGTTTCGGAGACTTTAGGCCCGCCCCCTAACTGTATCCGGTTGTATTTCCCGTTTGGACCGGATCTAGTTTTCCATATCCGGTCTGACATCCAGTCGCAGCTCCGTTCGCATAGCTTTTCATTGTAAACAAGTGAGCTGACTGCATGGCCATAGAATGGTATTTTCTCACGCGTTTATTTTTTTATTTTGTAGCTGTTTGATTCCTCTACCCGCCTGGCATATGATCTGCGCACATATTGTCTGCTATGTGTGCGAACGTGTCCACGTGTTACCATAGCGCACAGCTGGCTTTTTTCAATGTTTTTTCATGTAAACACTGGCGGATAAGCAGGGATACACCGTGGCAACGGATATGTCTATTTCAATGGTTTTTATTTTATTTGAAAGCTGTCACCGAGTCTACACGTCTACTAGATGAGTCGCGCACAGATTGTGCACGATGCGTGCGCGTGCCCACGTTAAAAGGTAAGGACAATTTGGCAGCTGCTTACTACAGCTATGTTTAAAATGGCAGCAAAATAATTTGGGTCCCGACCCACAGGTTGAGAACCACTGCTGTACATATGTGTGAGTGTGTGTGTATAATGTGAGATGACAGGCGGTATAATTAGTGACTGGAGCAGTGGAGCAGTGGAGCAGTGGAGCATGGAGGAGAGAGGCAGGGTCCATAGTAATCCTCCAGCCGGAGCTTTTCAACATGCGTTTGTGTGTGAGATGAAGGTGTTGAACGGACGGACCCACGCACCGCCTGACCGCCTGACATCAGCGCTGCTCTGAAGCACCAGAGAGAGCAGACGCTGTCATCCATGCACGAAGCCACGCTACGGAACCTAACCTAACCTAACCCCCACCCGCCATGCAACGCTATAGCTCAGCCTTCACTCGCACTTCAAGTGAGTTTTTTGAAAATTGATTGAAGCTTTTATTAGACAAAAATGTAGAACAGTACAAGTATAGTCAATACAATAAATAAGTACAAGTACAGTTAAACACCCTGCCTAAATAGTCCCCAAATAAGTCCTTTTAGGGCCTTTTCTTTTACGTTGGGAGTCCTTGGTATTCAATTCATGGACATAACAAATAGCAAGAAAAGAAAACATTCAATATCATTGCAGTTATAAAAACACTTATCGTAAGGCAGTCCAGGAGAGACAGACGGTAGGATAGCCGAGAGGATCAGACCGTTAGTAGAGAAAGATAGTGGAAAAACAGAGAGAGAGAGAGAGACAGTGTAGGAGAGACAGACAGTAGGACAGCTGAGAGGGAGACAGGGTAGGAGAGACAGACAGTAGGACAGCTGAGAGGGAGACAGCGTAGGAGAGACAGACAGACAGACAGTAGGACAGCTGAGAGGGAGACAGCGTAGGAGAGACAGACAGTAGGACAGCTGAGAGGGAGACAGTGTAGGAGAGACAGACAGTAGGACAGCTGAGAGGGAGACAGCGTAGGAGAGACAGACAGTAGGACAGCTGAGAGGGAGACAGTGTAGGAGAGACAGACAGTAGGACAGCTGAGAGGGAGACAGTGTAGGAGAGACAGACAGTAGGACAGCTGAGAGGGAGACAGCGTAGGAGAGACAGACAGTAGGACAGCTGAAAAAACTGGGGACTGCCCATTAGTCTGACATCTCATTAGTCCTACATTGGTTAGGGTTAGGTTTAGGAATTCACCAGGTTAGCATTTACCAGTGTCGGACTAATGGGATGTCGGACCAATGCCATGGCACCGAAAAACCGAGAGGCAGACAGTGTAGGAGAGACCGATAGCAGGACAGCTGAATGTGCAAACGGAAGCGTTCTGCAGTTTTTCTTTTCTTTCAGTTGATTCCAGGTGAACCGTCAGTGCAAATAGCACTGCTAACTGAAGATAACACTGCTCACTGCAGATAGCACTAAGTGCTAACATCTAGTCCAGGGGTCTTCAACAGGGGGACCCATAGGGGGTCCTCAGAGTTACTACAGGGGGTTCTCCAAATCGTTGCGTGATAGAAGCTTTTTTTCTCCCTTTTGATATTAACTACTTAAACCCTAACGTCCATATTCGGAGAACTTTAGCCAAAAATAGCCGATCTACTCTAATAGCCGATCTACTGTATCGGCTATTTTCGGCAAAGAGGTTTGGTGTAGAGGGGAAAAAGAGCAGACTAAGTACAGAGTGAAAGGTCAAGTTTATTAAGTATTGACAGTTCAGGTGGTTAAATATCTGAAAACAGAAATGTACACAAATCCAAAATACACTGATGATTGTGCTGTCAAACAATACAACTATATTGAATCTATCAACAGGTTGTGGGGGTCCCTGCTTCATCTCTCTCTCAACTAAAGGGTCCTTGGCCTGAAAAGGTTGAAGACCCCTGGTCTAGTCAGTGCAGCAGAGAACTCTGCTAACATCTATAGCGCAGCATCAGAGGAACCCCTCAGACAACTTCAAACATCCCCCAGCTCCTCCAGAGCCCCCCCCCCCTCCCGCCCACATCCCCCCAGACAGCATGCATACATCCCTGGTGTGCTTGATGGGTTGTGATGTGATCATTCTAATGACACAGCAGCACGGGAGAGAGAGAGAGAGAGAGAGAGAGAGAGAGAGAGAGAGAGAGAGAGAGAGAGAGAGAGAGAGAGAGAGAGTAAGAGTAAGAGTAAGAGAGAGAGAGCATCGTTGTTGTTGGGCAGAAAACTTGTATCTCCATGTTTCAACATTGTTATTTTATTTTGTTAGTTTTGTTCCGTAAATTAAAACCCTAGTTCATGACCATAGGCCTCTCACAGAAAAGGTAGCCAAAATAGCCGGTCTACAAGCTTGGCGCGGGCTATCTTCACTGTTATGGTCACTTTGATTTGGGCACTGTATTATATTGATAGTTGTGCTTAAGGACACTTTATGTATATCTATTATTTGTTCCCTTTCTTGATGTACCTTGCTCTGTTCTTGTTTTTCTTTCATCTTTTTTATACTTCTCTGTAACTTTGTAAATTATACTGCTGTGCTGCCTCTGGGCAACTGATTTTCCCCCTTGGGATAATAAAGTTATCTATCTATCTATCTTTGCTATTAAACAAACAGGGAGGGACCAAAACAAGGTGACACCGCCGCTTCTTCTTCCTGTTTCTAATTTTAGGGCCTACTCAATAAACCCCTTGATGCAGCGTAGTTTTACTTATTTACTCGCAGCGACTGGCAAGACTACACTTCTTTTAAATACAGTACTCGAGTAAATGTAGGCCAGTGGTTCCCAAACTTTTTAGCTTGTGACCCAAGAGAGAAATGATGTTTGCCCGGGACCCAAACTAGTGAAAACAGCAGATCTACAAGCTCACAACGTGTCGTTTCACGCCGCTTGGTGAGCTTGTAGATTGGCTATTTTCACTACTTCTTAAACATTTGTTTTCTAATTTCTTAGATTATACAGTATTTATTTTTTATTCATTATTCATTTATTCATTTTATTCTTAGCTCTTGGGAGAATGTTTTTGAAAATGTTTTGACAATATATATATATAAAAAAAAAAAGAAATTAGGGACCCATAAAAATGTGTCCGCGACCCACAAATGGGTCCCGACCCAGTGCTTGGGAAATATTAGAACACAGGAAGTTACAATCATTTCCTGAGAGGGTAACAGTTTTGGACATACGAGGTTTCCACCTGACCACAACGATAAGGAAGCATGAAGGGTAGCACTGGTGGGTGAGGGGGTCGCTACCTTGACCTCTGGGGGTCCAGGGGTGAGCGGGTTAAACAAACAGCCCCGGCCCCCCCTCCCCGGCTTGAAAGTTCAGGGCCCCCAGGGGGTCCCCGTGCCCGCCCTCTCCCTCTCAGCCAGTACAAGGAGTGGGGAGGGGAGGGGGCCCATGTTGTTCTAAGGAAGCTGAGAGAGAGAGTCTAGCAGGAAGACCCCCTCCCAGCGGACCCCAGCGGGCGGCCATCTTTGTTTGTTTGTGCGACGAGGCGCGACTGCTGCTGCCCTGGGGGCTTCAAGGTGACGTCGGTGACGTTCATATATGAACTGGAGAGCCCCCAAAATAATCATGTTAACTGGAGAGCCCACAAAAATAATCATATTTGAGTGGAGACCCCCCAAAAATAAGCATATTTGAACTGGGGACCCCCAAAATAAGCATATTTGAACTGGAGTGGAGATCCCACCAAAAATAATCATATTTGAACTGGAGACCCCCAAAATAATCATGTTAACTCGAGACCCCACAAAAATAATCATATACCGTATTTGAACTAGAGACTGCCCAAAAATCATATTAGAACTGGGGACCGCCCTTCCCCGACAAGCACTTGGAGTTGTAGTATTTGAGGCATTACATTTAGTTTGACTCCTTTCTATAGATAAAAATGTTTAAAATAGCAGATCTACAATTAAGCTTGAGCTTGTAGATCTGCTATTTTCAAAATGTTTGTCTATTTCTCAGGTAATATTTAACAATGTGGCCAATGTTTGAATTTATTTTTATAGTAGGCTATAGTTGGTCGGTTACTTTTTTGACGTAGAATTAAATAGGTCTTGAAAGTCATTAAATTGTCACAAATGTGCAGATAGATACCCTGTATACACTACCCATGTTGGTTGCTTTACTGTTGAGTTAGAAAACAATGTTGCAAATTAAGCTGATCATCAAAAAAACAAAAAAAGAAATACAAATACATTGGGGACCCCCTTGAGGTCCCCAACCCACAGGTTGAGAATCACTGGTCTACATGTCTCTTACGACCATTACATCATGGCTTCCCCGCCCTGGCGCTCTCCGCCGCTCCTATCCAATCACACTCCGGCGCTCTGCCGCTCCTATCCAATCACAAGGTCAGCAGCGCTCATCTGCTGTCATTCTCCTCGTCCAATCAGGGACCACAGACCTTACCCCCTAAAACCATAAACCACAAGCAGCTGCAAACCTAGCCGCAGTATAAGCTCACAACGCGCCACTTTTCAGCCATTTGTTTGTTTTTTCAAAATCTGCCACAATGTGGCGCGAAATTGGACGACGTTTCAATGCTGATTATCCCTAAAAATGCCTTGTTTCGGGGCGCCCGCAGGCCTACCGGTCCGGGTGCATACCACATGGGCCCAGTGTTAGCCCAGTGCAGCCTGACGGCGTGTCAGTGGTTCGATTCCCGACCCTGGTGGCTACCTTTGCTGCGTGTTGCTCCCCGTCTCTCTCCCCATTTCCTGTCAGTCTACTGTCCTATTAATAAAGGCATAAAAGCCCCAAAACATGTCTTAAAAAAATAAAAAATACCTTGTTTCAGAAGTATGATAACAAGCTCAATCAATGTCAACAGAAGAGGAAATCAGTGACGCGTCTCAAAGTGAAAGTTGAATTTGAAGAAGCTGAGGTTGAATAAACCTGGGTGACATGTTCTCTACACAGCCAATATCACAACACTGATTATGATAATAATAATGTTTTCAGAAAGCTTTGAGCATTGAACATATAGTCATCCTGTGTGTATTTTACCCTGTTTGAATTATCTTTTTCTGTTAAGCCATGCACACAGAACACAGAATCAGGCACGTGCACACATAGACATCAAAGGGGGCTTGAGCCCCTGCACTTTTAGCCGTCTCCAGACAATGAGAGCAGTTTTTACTATGGTGAAAGAAATTCAAATGCCCCTCTTTCCATGTCGTACCTGAGGGCAACATTCAAGAGAATTGCCTTGTCCAAACTCTCCTGAACTTGAATGCATCACCTTATTTTGAAGGAATTGCCCTCACTGTGTAGAAATCCATGCCTTTACACGTCTCCAGTATTGCCTTTTTTATGCATAGTTTAGTGTGGTATCAAGTACTGAAAATAGCAGACCTCCGAGCTCACAACGCGTCGCAGCTTGGAGATCTGCTATTTTCAATATTTTCACCAAAAGGCCCTTTTAGAAATGTCAGCCCCTGCCTCTCTAACATTCTCTGCACGTCCCTGCTCTTGAATTACCCTTTTCTGTCAAGCCCTGCACACAAGAATGGATGAACAAACAGAAAGCATGCATTAAAACACACAAAAAAAAAACAAAGAGCAGAATAGAACGATAGCAGACTTACAGGGTGAGTGAGGTGTGGGGACCTGAAGCCTTGTCTCGTTTCTGTGGTGTTTTGAGTAGTAGGGAGGTTTTCAACGCCACCAGCATGCTACGCTAGGCTACGCTAGGCTGCCCCGCGCGGCGTCCTAATGGGCCCTCTGGCAGGACGCCAACGGCGCTCCCTCCACGGACACTGAACTCCTTTCTTTAGGTTTTGTCATTCAGCGTTACAAAGCCTTTTTTTTCCCTTTGACCTGTCTCTTGTTCTCCCCTCTGCTCTTTCTTTTTTTCCCCCCTCTTCCTTCTCTGCCAGGTTTAATTTCACCCACTCTCTCTGACACACACAGGCACTACAACACATTCTCTTTTAACAGACTTTGACTCTTTTCTTTTAACTTTTGTCATTCGGCGCTACAAAGCTTTCTAGCTTGACCTTTTCCCCCCTGTTCTCCCCCCTTTTTTTCTTTACTTTTACCTCTTATCATTTGTTTCCTTTCTCCTCTGCCCGCCTCTCTTCCTCTCTCCCTAATTAGCCTGTCTGTCTGTCTGTCTGTCTGTCTGTCTGTCTGTCTGTCTGTCTGGGGTTGACCTGAAGAGGACAGTAATTTAGGATTAGGAGGCCCCTGTGGTTCAACGACACAGGATGGGATTGAGGCGTATAGAATTCACGCTGTGAATTCCGTGTCGAACAGACAGGATTTGAGAAGAGCGGTTTTAACCAATGTACTCGGTAGGGGTGTAGCAGTTAATCCAACTAATCCCTTTAATCACTTATAACAAATAAAACAAATCGAATAACGTGACATGTTGTGTGCTTGTATATTGGCTACTATATTGCACTACACCGTGGTACGTCGACAGTACAAAGTATAAAATCAGTTGTTGTTAATCAGGCTAATTTGGTCAAATATAAAACGATACAATCAGATTTGTATGGAAACGGAGTGGTCAATATTGCGGCACTAATCTACAGTTCCAATCCCCCCTCCCGCCCTCAAGTGGGATGGACATGTCCCCAGGTTTTACAAAGCCCACGACCCCGTGACAGAACAACACTGAGGAGGAAGTCACCAATTCACCTCTGATTCCAGAAGACGTTTGTTCCACATGGACACACCTGGAGGCCAGAGAGCTTCCAGCTCCACAAGGATCAAATATGCCACAAGGGGGCCACTACATTTCCACACTCACTCCAGAGGGCCACTACATTTCCACACTCACTCCAGAGGGCCACTATATTTCCACACTCACTCCAGAGGGCCACTATATTTCCACACTCACTCCAGAGGGCCACTATATTTCCACACTCACTCCAGAGGGCCACTATATTTCCACACTCACTCCAGAGGGCCACTATATTTCCACACTCACTCCAGAGGGCCACTATATTTCCACACTCACTCCAGAGGGCCACTATATTTCCACACTCTGCACCCCAGAGGGCCACATTCGGGCATATCGGGCAATGAACGCAAGCTCTGCTTGTAGATCTGTTATTTTTTAATTGGAATACTGAATAATGTTTTGGAATCCGGAAAGGTCAAATTTGTATTTAATTTCAAATGCATTTAGTTATACTTATGTTAACTTTATGAACTTAAATACAAATACAAGACATTTTTTTTATACTTGTCATTGAGCTACTAACACAAACTGAAGTAATTAAAGCCGGTCATGTTTGCTCGTTTGGAATTGTAACAGCAGAAATCAATAGTATAGTATATTTTGCGGGCCGCATTAAGGCCATGGCTACACAGAGCTGGATATTTCCGAAGCTAGACATTTTTTTATGTGTTTGGGGCTTGCAGCCACACGAAGCTGGATATTTCGGCAGCGAAGCTGGATATCTTTTAAACCGGATAAATAAGTGGAGAGATTGAAAAATATCCGATTCACTGGATCCGTGTAGACAGGGAACCCGGATATCTCTGAAGACTTTACTGTGTGTGTGTGCTTGTTAGACCTAGATATCTTTGATGTGTGGACCTAGATATTTTTCTATGTGAATATCTGAAAAACCGGGATATATGAAATATCCAGCTCCGTGTGGACCTAGATATTTTTCTATGTGGATATCTGAAAAACCGGGATATCTGAAAAATCCAGCTCCGTGTAGCCATGGCCTAAGTCAAGGTGGGGCTGCCCGCCAGTTGCATGGTTTAGAGTTATGTGTTGCAGCGTGACACGCTGTAAGCTTGTAGTATGTATGTGTGTGTGCACGTCAGGCCTAGAATTTAATCGTTTTAGGGGCACGGCCATTTGGCCTTTGGTGTTGTCAATTCTTTGAGGGCACAAAGGGCAGGATGGCCATCAAATAAAACAAGGTTTAGTCCATTGAAAGAATTCATTGAATTTAAGGGTGAAGGATGAATTTGAAATGTAGACTATCTGAAGTGAAAAGAATCTCAGCCCTGCACAAATCATTTTTTTAAGATGGTAAGTACGAAAGCTGAGAGGGAAGGCGTAGATGGAGCGATTTATAACCCATTTTCCAAAATTGCCTTAAAAGTCAAATGTAATTATTGTTATTATTTCCATGGCCATCTGAACTTTTGTCTACTTTATTACCTTCTTCACTTTCTATTTAAGTGGTGGCTTTGAACTTTTCAAAGCACTAAAGACAATTACAGACGATGAGAAGAATTGTCACATTGACATCATCCACCGGTCATTATTCATTTGCTTAAAAAACCTGGGCTCTTTATTAGAGTGTTAATGTCAAAGGGCATTTTAGAAACGCAGCGCTTAAACTGAAGAAATCACATTATCACATTTGTGTTGGTATGGTTCTCTGCAATGGTGTTTCTGGGTATACTGACACCAGGGCCATTTTTGTGAATATGAACAGTGTGGAATCTGTGGATAATCCATCCAATATCATGATGAGTGACTTGCAATTCTATTCTGAGGTCTGGAGCTCATTCAAGAAGTACCCCTTATCCATAAACCCTTTTGGCATTTTTAACTATATAAAAAAAAAGCTCATTTACATCAGCTATTTGAGGTATTTTTAAATGATTTTCAAAATGGTAAAAAGAAAAAAAGGCAAAGAGGTTTATAGCTATAAGGGGTAAAGGTGGTTGCACACTGCCGCGTTTTTCGTTGCGAAATGCGTTTTTCAGGGCAAGGAGAGAGAGAGAGATAGAGAGAGCTAGGGACCGAGTGGTGCGCGAATCGGGCGGCAGTGTGCAAACGTGACTGACATAACGTGAGGTTGATTTTTTGAGCGGTGGTCACAACGCTCCTATACGTGGCCGTGTGTGTGGGTCTGTCTGTCTGTCTGTCTCCGTGTCTGTCTGTCTGTCTGTAGCCTGCAGTAACCTTTTCTGACCACACATGTTAAGGGAGGGGCGCTGTTGCACACACACACACACACACACACACACACACACACACACACACACACACACACACACACCACCGCTCAGTTCACACGAGTGTGATTTTTTATTTGCGTGCTCCGAAATTCACTCCGATATTCGGCCCGAAAAACGCAGCAGTGTGCAACCAGCTTAAGGCATGGATAAAGATTAAAGATATAGCTGGGAATCTCAACAAAAGACACCGTTGTCTACATGACAAGAAAGAAGACACTGGTGGTGTCTACATATTGACAAGAAAGAGAGAGAGGAGAAAGAGGTACAGTCAGCTGGGGCATTAAGGCCACTGTGACCTCAGGTCATGCCATTGGTTTGAGGGGCACAAGGCCAAACTGAGGGGCAACGGCAGCCATGGCCTTCATGGCCTCCCTGAAATTCCTGCCCTGGTGCACGTGCATGCATGCAATGCATGTGTTTGTATGCATGCATTTGTGTGCGTGCGTGCACATCCACAAGCTGACTAAATGAGTTAGTCTGACGTGAACTATAAAACCAAAAAAATAATGACATTCAGAAATACATTCATGGTTTACAGAAGATGGGCTGCGCCGCACGTGCACTCTCTCTCTCTCACACACGCACTCTCTCACACTCACACTCACACACACACACACACACACACACACACACACACACACACACACACACACACACACACACACACACAGAGTATTTAATAGCATCTCCATTCCCTCCAGTGTCTTCAGACCATCACACACACACAGACCATGTGATCTGCTCTATTTACTCAGCATTATGAAGACCAGATTCACCACACAAAGACACGCGTCTTTTCCGTGCTGGCACATTTACATTTCATTCAGGAGAAAAGTGGAATATTTCCTCCCCAGAGACCGATTGATCATAGTTGTTCTCAAATGTTTTTAATTCCGGGGATCCCCATAACTCTGAGAGTGTACAAATAAGAGTCAATTTGGTGCCACTTGTACACTCTCAGAGTGACAGACCTGACAGGGTCCATTTAGAATCCCCTCAAGGGGGCAAGTCAAGGACAAAAAGGTTAGAAAAAGAGGTCTGACATAAAGTGTGTGATCATAGCAGCAGATACTGTATATATACTGTACATGATATGGACGTCACAAAAGTCATGGAAATACAAAACAGCCATCACAACTGAGGACAGTGGTATGCTTTGACAATGATGCTAGAAGTAGGGGTGGGCGATATGGAAAAATACAATATCATGATATTTTTACAAGCTGTATCACGATACACGATTTAATCACGATTCTTTTTCACATCGGTTTTTATGGTTATTTTTCAAGTTATTTGACAAAAGCTAGACTCTCTGGGTTCCTTTTGGGAGGCCTAAATTCAACTTTACAAGTATGTAACTCTGACATTATACAAATGAAACTAAATGGACCCTTACGGACCTTACGGACCTTACGGGACCCTTACGGACCTTACGGGTCCATTTGTATACTGTCAGAGTTAAGTGGAGACCTTGACATTTTAAAGTTTGAGAACTACTGATTTAGACCAAAATGCATATTTAAATTAAATTCTGCAATGAATCTCTGTATTAACGATTAAACAGGATTTTCTACAAGGCTCCATCAATTGTATGATACCTCTGAAAAGGCATATCGTGGAGACATTGTATCGTCTCAACAATAATTATCACCATATCGCCCACCCCTAGCTAGAAGGATAACACAAAAATCCATGAGGGCTTGTTTCTATTGTGGTCCTGCTCAGACACATGCACACAAAGACATCAATTTAAAAAAAAACATTTTTGGACACTGCTCCTACACATTTTGGCCTAAAATCACGCTGCGACCTGACGGTCGCTTATCTCCCGATTAGGGAGTCTTACTGGTATCTCAAGACCCCAAACTACACTTTAAACTCCTCCGTGTTTATGATTTGAACTCAGAGAGTGAACAAATGCAACCAAATGGACCCTTATGGACACCTAGGGGTCCTTTGGGAGGCTCCAGTGGGTCCCCATCAAAATGAATTAATATCATTTTTAATATAAAACACATCTGTGAGCTTGTACAGTAGATCGGCTACCACAGACTTGTAAGGGTCTATTTTAGGTTCCATTTGTACACTCTGAGAGTTACAGACCCATAAGGGACTCGGGTTCAAAACACCAAACTTCTCTTATGGGGGTCTCTGGCACAACAGCTTTTCAAATCTGTATTTGAAAATGTTTGAGAACCACTGGGCTTGACTCTGTAAAAGACAAATTACAAAAAAAATAAACACAAACAAACAAAAAAACAACACAAAACTAAAGAAATAATAAAAACTAAATAAAAACTTTAGCAGCATACAGGGACGTGCTGGCCATTGGGAAAAGCGGAACAACTCCCGAACGGCCGGTTCATTCCCGGCCGGTCCAGGCCGGCCATTAGGAAAAAAATTAAAATAAAATGTCGGCCTTCATTACATTTTGGGGGCTGGGCGGCCAACAAAGTAAATTGTCACTGTCGGGCAGAAACCTTGTATCTCCAAGTTTCAAATGTATACATTTTTTCGCAAACAAAGCCCTGCTTCATCATACAAGGCCGTTGCACAAAAGTAGTGAAAACAGCAGATCTACAAGCACGTTGTGTGCTTGTAGATCGGTTGTTTTCACTAGTTTAAATCATTTTTTGGAGTGGTGAAAGCACTCCCAATAGACAGGTATGTCCGTGGGTATGTCCGTGGGTGGGTGGGTGGCTGGGTGGCTGGCTGGCCGTGTCCGTAGCCTGGCAATACCTTGAGTGGCCACACACAACACACTAGTTAAAGGAGGGGCGCTGTTTTGTGCAGGCCAGGCACACTCAACACACACACACACATACACGCACGCACGCACGCACGCACGCACGCACGTACGCACGCACGCTGCTCAGATTCACCACTCCACTTCGAACCGAGGTTTGATTTTTAAATGATAAATACAAAACAAACAGTTTTGGACATACAAGGTTTCCACCCGACAACGACGAAATATAACTCATGAACATTAATTGGCCCACTGGCTTGTCACTTGTCATGATCTGAAATGGCAAATCTTTGAGTAGCAGCAGCAGGGCCATAGAGAGAGATCTCTCTCTATACCAGCTCAGTGGCCTTGTGGTTAGAGTGTCCGCCCTGAGACTGGGAGGTCGGGGGTTCAATTCCCCGGCCGGGTCATACCAAAGACTCTAAAAATGGGACCCAATGCCTCCCTGCTTGGCACTCAGCATCAAGGGTTGGATTGGGGGGGTTGATCACCACCAAGGGGGGTCCAGGGACTACAGATGAAAATTAGCCTACGGCTAACTCTGGCTCATTTACATTGAAGTGAAAACTGACATGTCGATTAATGAGTACGGTCCCTGTCAAATAAACAAACTTTCAACTTATAGTGCGCAATGAGGGCCTCTCCAACTCTTTTTCCCGGGCTGAATCAGGGGCCCAGCACGTCCCTGGCAGCATATAACCCTCACAGCTACCGCTCCTCCACTCCCTCCCAAAACTCATTTCCATAAAAGTGAAGTCAGGCCTACCCTGTCTTGATGGTCTGTTTGTAAAGAGATCATTTGAGTTGAGTGCAGGACTCACCCCACACCACAGCACAACCTGTCATTATGTTCTTGTTCCGAGAGGCATCAAGAACCAATTCTTTTCCAAATCCCGCCGCGCCGATCTAGTAATACTGTTAAAAGGGATGATCGCTAATCCGCGTGTACTGTAGACAAAACACTGTCCCCTGCACCGGCGCCACACAAACTGTGGATTAGAGAGCTTTTATGTAAGTGTTTGACATAAAAAAACAAACATGTGATCTCGAAGCTAAAGTTTACCAGGCGATCAGATTTACACGTTACACGAAATTCACACCCGGGGGGGGGAGGGGGGGGGGGGGGGGGGAGGGAGACCCATAAACCCATCAGTCACAGAAAGAAACCAAAGTGCGAGCTGGAACCAGGGGTCATTAATACCGTTGTTTTGGGTTGAGATTGGCACATTTCCTGGGGCAATCTGCCCAGATCATGCAGGTCACACGTGTCTTCTTCTTTTTTAGTTTTTTACTCTCAAAACACGCCTGCAATGTAGTGCATTCGAAACTACATGGCAGTGCACATCATGGGGTGATCACTGCTTGCCTCCTGTGAATTGTTTTATTTTTATTTTTGTTTATTTTATTTTTATTTTGTTGCTGAGTGAGGTCAGAAGACAAAGTGACATGAGTGAGATGAAAAAACCTGAGTGAAATGTGCCAATGTCAACCAGAAACATCGGTATGTCTGAACACGGACAAATGTGTCCATTGTAAAGACTTGGTTTTGTCCATTACACTGTTTTACTGTACAAACATTATATAATGTTCTTATTTTTATCATAATACCCAATTACTCAAAGTCTCCAGGTTGTCTTCTTTAGTTTGACACTGATTTACTACGAGACTATGTATGGCACATTATGAGTCCACTATAGTACCAGTGTTGCATTGATTCAATGTTTGGGGGTACGCTGTTTTCATGACGTCACGCACATGTCGCTTAACACCTACTATACATGTCTATTGATGCATACAGGCTTGTTTCTTTGTTAAAACACCCTGTTGTGACACCAAAGTGTTGTTGAGGTGTGAACTTTTTTTTGGCATCAATGCATGTGCGCGAGAGGCGTGACACAGGGCAGAAAAAGATATGGGGCGGCGTGACCGGACTATTGCATTACTGACTAGTACTGGTGGTTCTCAAACGTTTATTTCCAAGTTACTGTATGGGGATACAGTAACTCTCAGCTACACGCGGCGAAGGTCGCCTGGATCGGGAATCGAACCGGCAACGCCACCAGGCATCCATGCCCATGTGACAATGCCTACAGTAAGTGGTATGCGCCCAGACCAGTAGGCCAGCGGGCGCCCCCCCCCCCCAGCTTGTTTTTTTAATAAATCAGTTGAACACCCTTTACGTCGGTGTGTGGATTTTACAAATATTGTACCAATGAAAGGAATTAAGAAGTGCTTTTCTGACTAAACCTTCAAACTCCTCAATTTAAACCATCCAATGGTTGGTTAATGGTCCAAAACTCCACTTGAGCTGTATTTGGGTGAACTTGGTAAAGAGATGATAATACAAGGACACATTAAAGTATCTGACGAGGTATAAAGTCACCATAGTAACTTTGATGAGGCAGTAATTTGTGAGACATGTTAATCTGCGGGGTCCTTGACATGAAACATGTCTGAGAACAACTAATCTAAGCTACACTGCTGCTGCCTAACATCTGTAGGAACAGATGGCCAGCCATTGGTCCTCTTTAAGAGCAGTCTGTGATGTCATCACGTGATGTCATCAGTGTGTGTGTGTGTGTGTGTGTGTACAATGTGTCCTGTTCTCATGGCTGTGATGTCATCGGTGTGTGTACATTGTGTCCTGTTCTCATGTTGTCTGATTGAAAACACATCACAGCGTTAATCTGATCTGATGAACCCGAAAGACCCACAGAATGACTATGTACCTACAGTACACACACACGCACGCACGCGCGCACACACACACACACACACGGACACGCGTGCATGTACACAAGTCAAACATCAACATACACACAGATGCACTAGACATACAGTGTACTATATATCTACATATGCATGCTTGTACAGACACACAGACACAAGAGCAAACGTACGTACCACACACACACAGTATGCAGGGAACTCACTGACACACATATGCAGTTTTGGGGAAGTTACTTTGAGAGAACTCACCATGGCAGTAACTTGATCAAGTTAAAGTTATACCCCTGGAGAAATGTAACTTATAAAGTTTCAAGTTACATAGAAAAAGTAACTTGAGTTACTTTCTTTTTATTTTTTTCAGTTGAGAAAATGTACATTGAGAATGTACATTTGGTGTACATGAAACAAAATATAATATCCTACAAAAAAAGTCACATGCCAGCAGAAATATGCCTCTCGACTGAGTTTTATGTTTTATTTAAAAAATGTTGACATTTCACAGTAAATTTACACGGTAAATGTAAAATTATAACTTCGCTTGTAACTTATTGTAACTTGAGCCTAAAATGACCCAAAAAGTATCTCAGTTACTTGACGAGTTACAGAAATATTAATGTAACTCAGTTACCATGAAGTTACAGCAAAATGTAACTTAGTTACGTAACTCAGTTACATGTAACTTCAACTTCCCCAACACTGCACGTATGACACACACACACTCAAGCACGCGCGCACACACACACACACGCGTACGTAGGGAACACACTGACACAGAGGGCTGCTGTAATCCATGTCATGGTGACAGCAGTCAATCCCAGAGCAGATTATCACTCACCATGGGCACAACAAGACATATATCTGATATACGGTGGAACAACATGACATATTATCTGACAGGGACGTGCTGGGCCCCTGATTCAGCCTGGGAAAAAGAGTTGGAGAGGCCCTCATTTTATTTATTTTTTCAATATTTCGTTGTTGTCGGGTGGAAACCTTGTATATTCATCATTTTAAAAATGATTTAAACTAGTGAAAACAGCCGATCTACAAGCACACAACGCCTCGCACCGCGAGGCGTTGTGTGCTTGTAGATCGGCTGTTTTCACTACTTTTGTGCAACAGCCTTGTATGATGAAGCAGGGCTTTGCTTTGCGAAAAACTGTATACATTTGAAACTTGGAGATACGAGGTTTCTGCCCGACAGTGACGATTTACTTTGTTGGCCGCAAAGCCCCCAAAATGGAACGAAGGCCGACATTTTATTTTAAATTTTTTCCTAATGGCCGGCCTGGACCGACCGGGAATGAACCGGCCGTTCGGGAGTTGTCCCGCTTTTCCCAATGGCCAGCACGTCCCTGTTATCTGATATACTGTGTAACAACATGACATATTATCTGATATACTGAGGAACAACATGACATATTATCTGATATACTCTATGTCAACACAGCAGATATCTCATATAGGCTACTGTACACATAATGAATAAACATCCAGCTCAAGTGGAGTTTGGAGGTTTTGGTCGAAGTGCTTTTTACTACTTTTAATTGGTTCAGTATTTTCTTAACTAACACACAGACAGTAAAGCCAAGGGTGTTCAATAGCACTGACAAGCAGTTAGCTGGTTTCTGCCAAACAGCGACGATATACTATATATATATATATATTAATAATTATGGAAGTAATAATTCAGCTTAAAAGTGCATTTGAAAACATATTTATTAATTTATGTGTGAGCGTGCATGTGCATGTGTGTGTGTGTGTGTGTGGGGCGGGGATGGAAGTTTATGTAAATGTTCCTGAAAAGCAGGCCTTGCACGTGTGTGCGTGTGTGTGTGTGTGTGTGTGTGTGTGTGTGTGTGTGTTCGTGCGTGCCTGTGTGCGTGCGTGCGTGCGTGTGTGTCACTGAACATTAACGCTTGACCTCCTGCAGGGATTACACACACACACACACACACACACCGACATGTGCACGCATGCAAGCACGCACACACGCATATAGGCCTACCCTGCGTCACTTGAAACGTGTGTGTGTGTGTGTGTGTGTGTGCAGCACATGATACATTTTACATGCAGTGTGGTACATTTGCTGGGGGCAAAGCACATCAGTGTGTGTCTGTACATACTGTGTGTGTGTGTACATACTATGTGTGTGTGTGTACATACTGTGTGTGTGTGAGTGTACATACTATGTGTGTGTACATACTGTGAGTGTGTGTGTACATACAGTGTGTGTGTGTACTGTACATATGTGTGTGTGTGTGTGTGTGTGTGTGTGTGTGTGTGTGCGTGCGTGCGTGCGTGCGTGCGTGCGTGCGTGTGCGTGTGTGTACATACTGTATGTGTGTGTGTACATACAGTGTGTGTGTGTGTGTGTACACACTGTTCCATCATGTAAGTAGGAAGTGCATGGTGTTAATACCCCAAAGGCCATAGGGTTCAGAGTTACATTCAAATCCTGTCAGCCCTACACACACACACACACACACACACACACACACACACACACACACACACACACACACACACACACACACACACACACACACACACACACACACACACACACACACACACACACACACACACACACACACACACACACACACACAGCTGACTAAATCAGTGGTTCTCAACCTGTGGGTCTGGGGCCCACTGGTGGATTGTGAGGATATTGCAAGTGTAAAATAATTAGTTAAATCCCTAAGATTTTGATGACAGTATAACATTAATATAATTAAATAAAAATCTATGGGGATAAAATATGATACATTTGTTTTTCTTTTTTTTAATTCTAGCCATCGTCAAAAATGTTTTCCTTTTCCTTTGAGAGAGTCTGTTCTTGAGAGATTACCCCAACCCTATAGATTAATGCACAGGGATGATATTCAGACCAATGTTGTTTTTGACAGCACATTTTGATTTAGTTTTAGTCATAGTCTTTTGAATAAATTGTAATTTAATTTTAGTCATAATTAGTCACTTGAAAAGCAAAACTTTTCGTCTAATTTTAGTCGACTAAATATCATACGTTTTTAGGCGACTAAATCTACAGTTGATTTTGTCAACTAAAATGTGTTTTGGCGGACCTTGATGCCATCGTAATGACTGATTTTACAATTGGTTGCGTGAAAATAGCAGATCTACTCATCTACTCAACGCGTCGCAGCGCGACACGTTGTGAGCTTGTAGATCGGCTATTTTCAACGCGCAACACCCGAGAGCAACCAAACATAAAATGACTCTCTTCTCCACTAGTCCCTCCCTAATGTTTTAGTCTCGTTTTTGTTTTGTTGACAAAATTGTCAATAGATTTAGTCCTAGTTTTAGTCATCACAGCTTAGTTTTTATTTAATTTTTGTCAGTAAAAAAAACGCAGTCGACAAACATTTTTCGTCATAGTTTTAGTCGACAAAATCAACACTGAGACAGACAGACACTACTGTATAGTTATGTATTTCAGTATGAATCAATTATCGTTAATAATGCTGACTAATGACGTGATGTCATAGGAAGCAGGAACTGAAGCAGCTGCACACATGGAACCATGGGCCTGTCCTGATTGGCACAATCAAGAGAGCCAAACAGTGACCTGCACTCACTGACACATCTGGTAGTCATGACAATCAGGCATCAATCAATGCATGGAAAACACACACACACACACACACGCACGCACGCACGCATGCACGCAATGATATGGTACAGTATTTCTTTTTTTTTACCATCAACCACTGTCTTCCAATCAGTGGCCATTATGTACCAATAGAACGGATATGGATCTCTGTTGTGCTCGAAATTATTCAACCCTCTGAGAAATGTGTTCATTAGTGTAACCACTGTTCCTTTGACTTAGAACATGTCAACCATAGGCGATTTTAAGGGGTGTCCTAGGGTGCACGTGCACCCCCTGGCCGCCAGGCGGCCATTTTGATATATATATTTTTTTTGTAATGTAACTTTATTTTATAATTATTAAATAAAACAGTGATCGTGATTTGTAAAATGTGCGCAAAAAGAGAGGTGGAGGGGCAAGTATTTCAGCTTGCTTGCTTGCAATGTAAGACCTATCAGCTTGCTTGGCGGCGGCGCTGTTGGCAGACTTGGCAGGCACTGTGGGTGGGCTGTGAGATTGACACCTGTGCTGGCCGGCTGTGTGACTCTCTGATATGATGACCCACAATTCCGTGATTTCCTTATCTGTTTCCGCCCGCCTAAAACAATATGGATACAGCAGCAGAGCAGCAATAATGGCGAAACGAACTATAAATACAAAGACAATTGACCAATTCTTTATAAAAAAGAGCAAACCCAGTGCCACAACCGATAATTCATCATCAGGAAATGTGAACACGGGTTCACTCGACACTGACAGTAATGCTAATGAACGCGAACCAGAGGAGTTGGACGGAGCTTGCAGCAGCAGTGATCCAGCCACCGACATCACTGTGGAAGGCTCGCCGTTGCCTGAGACCGGGGCCCCGGTTCCTCCACAGCAAGCAAGCTGTTTCTCTCTCTCTCTCTGTGTGTGTGTGTGTGTGTGTGTGTGTGTGTGTGTGTGTGTGTGTGTGTGTGTGTGTGTGTGTGTGTGTGTGTGTGTGTGTGTGTGTGCGCGTGCGTGCGTGCGTGCGTGTGTGTGTGTGGATAAGGAGCGGTGCTTTCATCTAGTATTGTAGGCTAGTATTGGGACCTTGTCTGCATTTTTTGTGTCGGTTTGTGTCTGTTGACATGCGAGGCAATGCGGTGGTCATGCTGCGCTGCGGTGTGAGTGAGTGTGAGAGAAAGAAGTGTTTGGGGCTGCTGGAGTTTAAAGTGAACAGCAAGCAATGATGATTAACTTGATGTTTGGCTTTATATGTCCTGGCTGTGCTGCCTCTGTCTGCAAAATAAGTAAATAAATCCTATAGATAGACATATGCTCATGGTGTCTAGAAAAAGAAGCACCTGTTTTACACTTTTTTTGTTTATATTGTGTTACATTTGGGTACAAAATTAACTGCAGAAATCCGCTAAAACAACATTACAAAACCGCTAATATCCGCAATTTTTTTCGCGTGCGCGTGCGTGAGGTAATAGAGGTCGTGCACCCCCTGCTGGAAGAGGCTAGAATCGCCTATGAATTGTCAACTATGCTCAAAACTGTACTTTTTTCCCTTTTTTTTTACAAAGCAATAATCTCTTCTCTGATCCTTTCTGACCATTCCTTAAACTTAGCCATGTTTCTAACTGCTCTAACCACAGTCAACACGTCAACAAACCTCTAGTCAGGCCAGATTGCATATCTGATGTAACTATTTAAGCTCTTGATTAGTCGATTGCAGTTGATTACATGATGTTTTCAGGTATAATTAAGAGTTGAATAATTGAAAGTGAAAGTGGTGTTGAAAGTGGCATTTAACATTGAATAAAAAAAAATAAAAAAAAGTTGAGCTATTTACATTGTTCTTGTATGATTTATTTATTTCATTCAGTTGTCAGTTTGTGAATTTAGCCAATAAACCAGATTTGCTGAGGGGGGGTTGAATAATTTTGAGCACAACCGTACATGTAATACAGACACACTACTTTACTACCAGTAAGACTCCCTAATCTCATGTAAAAATCGGCCTGATGGTGGTGCTAAATGGGACAGATCCATGTTGATGACATGACTCCAGACATAGTGTGTACCACTTTTGTGATTTTAGGGCAAAATCTGTAGGAGCAGTGTCCAAAAAATGTGTTTAAAAAAGAAAAAAAGAAATGGCCCGATGGTGGCGCTAAATGGGACAGATCCATGTTGATGACATGAGTCTAGACATACTACAGACACACTACTTTACTATGAAGACAGACAGTGGGACAGCTGAGAGGGAGACAGTGTAGGAGAGACAGACGGTAGGACAGCTGAGAGGGAGACAGTGTAGGACAATTGTTGGCCGTTACTGTTATCAACAAACTCATGACTCATTAAATTCAAACTGAACAAAAGAGAACGCTCACACACACACACACACACACACACACACACACACACACACACACACACACACACACACACACACACACACACACACACACACACACAGCAGATGTCTGCTGCTATGTTGGGAGCAGAGGTCAGCAGGGTCGTTCTACCACAAAGAGGAAAACATCCATTCATTCACCATATCCTCAGATACATACATGTCACGTTTATGTGTTTCAGCCTAATAATATTAATAATAGACACAAATACCTGATCTACAAGCTCACAGGAATCACTCTAGACATGACCAATTGACTCAGATACAACATACAGTACAACAGATTAACATAATCCGGGTGCAATTTTTTATAATATGAGATTACACATGTACTGCTTATTGTATGTATTGTAGAGTGGTCTGAATAGTCTTGAGTACTTTATTTATGTCTGTAAGAAAGTATGTATTGTGTATATATGTACAGTATACAGTATTGATATTGTATAGTGACCAGGGATGTGTAGAATGTTAAAGAGGCAGGGGCTGAAATTTCTAAAAGGGCCTTTTTGTGTAAATATTGAAAATAGCTGACCTCCAACCCCACAAAGTGTCGCAGCGCAAGGCGTTGTGAGCTTGGAGGTCGGCTATTTTCAGTGCTTGATACTACTCTTTTTACACTGAACTAAGCATGCAAGTCAATACTGGAGCATGTGTTTCTACACAGAGAGGGCAATTCTTTCAACATAAGATGCTGCATTCAAGTTCAGGAGAGTTTGGATAAGGCAATTCTCCTGAATGCTGTCTTCAGGTACAGTATGGCATGGAAAGAGGGCATTTGCGTTTTGTTCACCATAGTGAAAACTGCATTCATGGTCTGGAGAAAGCACTTTTTACAGACGGATTAAAGGGCAGGGGCTCAAGCCCCCTTTGATGCCTATGTGTGCACGTGCCTGATTGTATGTATGTTTTTTTCACTCTCTTTTTTGGGTGGGTGGGGGAGGAGGGATAACCCCATTTCCAGTTCAAGGGGGTCCACAAATAATCAAAACGCACACATTTAGACACATTATTTAACAGACAACTTCAAAGAACATCAACCAAACAAATAAAACTAAACATACAAGTCTAGTGTTTGTGTATTATGTGTCCTGATGGCTGCTTGGTGCAAAAAGAATTTCCGCAAAGACAAAATAAAGCATCTATCTTATTATATCTAGTCTATTCTCTAACATCCAGTCTCAAGGAGCTCTGTGTGCATCTGCCAGTGATTAGAGGAAGCTACTGCCACCTGTTGGCCATATTCTCTCTCTCAATTCAAATCAAAGGAGCTTCATTGGCATGAGAAAACATAAGTTTATGTCTTGTCAAAGCAAGTCAAAATGTCATAAAAAACTGGAGGGGCTGCAGCATTGTGTAAAAACGCGCACACGCACACGCACACGCACACACACACACACACACACACACACACACACACACACACACACACACACACACACACACACACACACACAATAGTGTCATTATCTCTCAAACCTTTGATTTGTGAGCAGTTAACATATTACTTTGGCAATTATTTTAATTGTCTGGTTACTGAATTTTACTAACATTTTCAGATTGTGTAATATAGTGTATGAAGTATCATGTCAATATCGTAAAACATTGGTGTGGATGTTTACCTCTGGGATCCTGCTTTTTATTGTTTTAAAGATGCTTCTCCTTCATTACCGTTTGGTGAACGTAGCCTTGGCCAGGAAGAGTTGATGTCTTCTTCATTACCGTTTGGTGAACGTAGCCTTGGCCAGGAAGAGTTGATGTCTTCTTCATTACCGTTTGGTGAACGTAGCCTTGGCCAGGAAGAGATGATGTCTTCTTCATTACCGTTTGGTGAACGTAGCCTTGGCCAGGAAGAGTTGATGTCTTCTTCATTACCGTTTGGTGAATGTAGCCTTGGCCAGGAAGAGTTGATGTCTTCTTCATTACCGTTTGGTGAACGTAGCCTTGGCCAGGAAGAGATGATGTCTTCTTCATTACCGTTTGGTGAATGTAGCCTTGGCCAGGAAGAGTTGATGTCTTCTTCATTACCGTTTGGTGAACGTAGCCTTGGCCAGGAAGAGTTGATGTCTTCTTCATTACCGTTTGGTGAACGTAGCCTTGGCCAGGAAGAGTTGATGTCTTCTTCATTACCGTTTGGTGAATGTAGCCTTGGCCAGGAAGAGTTGATGTCTTCTTCATTACCGTTTGGTGAACGTAGCCTTGGCCAGGAAGAGTTGATGTCTTCTTCATTACCGTTTGGTGAACGTAGCCTTGGCCAGGAAGAGTTGATGTCTTCTTCATTACCGTTTGGTGAATGTAGCCTTGGCCAGGAAGAGTTGATGTCTTCTTCATTACCGTTTGGTGAACGTAGCCTTGGCCAGGAAGAGTTGATGTCTTCTTCATTACCGTTTGGTGAACGTAGCCTTGGCCAGGAAGAGTTGATGTCTTCTTCATTACCGTTTGGTGAACGTAGCCTTGGCCAGGAAGAGTTGATGTCTTCTTCATTACCGTTTGGTGAACGTAGCCTTGGCCAGGAAGAGATGATGTCTTCTTCATTACCGTTTGGTGAACGTAGCCTTGGCCAGGAAGAGTTGATGTCTTCTTCATTACCGTTTGGTGAATGTAGCCTTGGCCAGGAAGAGTTGATGTCTTCTTCATTACCGTTTGGTGAACGTAGCCTTGGCCAGGAAGAGTTGATGTCTTCTTCATTACCGTTTGGTGAACGTAGCCTTGGCCAGGAAGAGTTGATGTCTTCTTCATTACCGTTTGGTGAATGTAGCCTTGGCCAGGAAGAGTTGATGTCTTCTTCATTACCGTTTGGTGAATGTAGCCTTGGCCAGGAAGAGTTGATGTCTTCTTCATTACCGTTTGGTGAACGTAGCCTTGGCCAGGAAGAGTTGATGTCTTCTTCATTACCGTTTGGTGAATGTAGCCTTGGCCAGGAAGAGTTGATGTCTTCTTCATTACCGTTTGGTGAATGTAGCCTTGGCCAGGAAGAGTTGATGTCTTCTTCATTACCGTTTGGTGAACGTAGCCTTGGCCAGGAAGAGTTGATGTCTTCTTCATTACCGTTTGGTGAACGTAGCCTTGGCCAGGAAGAGTTGATGTCTTCTTCATTACCGTTTGGTGAACGTAGCCTTGGCCAGGAAGAGTTGATGTCTTCTTCATTACCGTTTGGTGAACGTAGCCTTGGCCAGGAAGAGTTGATGTCTTCTTCATTACCGTTTGGTGAACGTAGCCTTGGCCAGGAAGAGATGATGTCTTCTTCATTACCGTTTGGTGAACGTAGCCTTGGCCAGGAAGAGTTGATGTCTTCTTCATTACCGTTTGGTGAATGTAGCCTTGGCCAGGAAGAGTTGATGTCTTCTTCATTACCGTTTGGTGAACGTAGCCTTGGCCAGGAAGAGTTGATGTCTTCTTCATTACCGTTTGGTGAACGTAGCCTTGGCCAGGAAGAGTTGATGTCTTCTTCATTACCGTTTGGTGAATGTAGCCTTGGCCAGGAAGAGTTGATGTCTTCTTCATTACCGTTTGGTGAATGTAGCCTTGGCCAGGAAGAGTTGATGTCTTCTTCATTACCGTTTGGTGAACGTAGCCTTGGCCAGGAAGAGTTGATGTCTTCTTCATTACCGTTTGGTGAATGTAGCCTTGGCCAGGAAGAGTTGATGTCTTCTTCATTACCGTTTGGTGAATGTAGCCTTGGCCAGGAAGAGTTGATGTCTTCTTCATTACCGTTTGGTGAACGTAGCCTTGGCCAGGAAGAGTTGATGTCTTCTTCATTACCGTTTGGTGAATGTAGCCTTGGCCAGGAAGAGTTGATGTCTTCTTCATTACCGTTTGGTGAATGTAGCCTTGGCCAGGAAGAGTTGATGTCTTCTTCATTACCGTTTGGTGAACGTAGCCTTGGCCAGGAAGAGTTGATGTCTTCTTCATTACCGTTTGGTGAACGTAGCCTTGGCCAGGAAGAGTTGATGTCTTCTTCATTACCGTTTGGTGAATGTAGCCTTGGCCAGGAAGAGTTGATGTCTTCTTCATTACCGTTTGGTGAATGTAGCCTTGGCCAGGAAGAGTTGATGTCTTCTTCATTACCGTTTGGTGAACGTAGCCTTGGCCAGGAAGAGTTGATGTCTTCTTCATTACCGTTTGGTGAATGTAGCCTTGGCCAGGAAGAGTTGATGTCTTCTTCATTACCGTTTGGTGAATGTAGCCTTGGCCAGGAAGAGTTGATGTCTTCTTCATTACCGTTTGGTGAATGTAGCCTTGGCCAGGAAGAGATGATGTCTTCTTCATTACCGTTTGGTGAATGTAGCCTTGGCCAGGAAGAGATGATGTCTTCTTCAGGCGGTAACGATTGATCATCAGCTGTTTCCCTGACCGATACACTCTACGATGTTGTCTGTCATTTGGTCCACAGTTCCTGTAGTGCAGTGTTGTTTTTGACAGCACATTTTGATTTAGTTTTAGTCATAGTCTTTTGAATAAAATGTATTTTAGTTTTAGTCATAATTTAGTCACCTGAAAAGTTTTAGTTTTAGTCTAATTTTAGTCGACTACATATTATAAGATTTTAGTCGACAAAATCTACAGTTGATTTAGTCAACTTAAATGTATTTTAGCAGGCCTTGATGGCATCGTAATGACTGATTTTACACAACGCGTCGCGGTTGTGAGCTTGTAGATCGGCTATTTTCAGCAAACCTGAGAGCAACCAAACATAAAATAACTCTCCTCCACCAGTCCCTCCCCAACATTTTAGTCTAGTTTTTATTTTGTTGACGAAATTGTCAATATATTTAGTCTTAGTTTTAGTCATCACAGCTTAGTTTTTATTTAGTTTTTATTTAGTTTTTGTCAGTGAAAAAACTACTGCTGTAGTGTATATCTCTGTATGTACTGTAGTTATTATAGATGTTAACAGATAGAAATAGAAATCAAATCAAACTTTTTCACGTCAAGGAGTAGGACCCCCAGATTGATCTGCATTTGGCCCTTGAACCACCGTCTGAAAATATTGAGCCAGGGGCCCCGACAAAGTTTTTTTTTTCTTCTTAAAGTTAATTTGAATATTCCTCCACAATCTTTCAAAGATGTTTCACAATGCTTTAAACAAGCCGATTTTTAACATACATTGTAAATCTGCAGTTGTTTTTATATAACCGAGGTAGCATGGTTAAAGGAGAATACCTTTTTTCAACATTGAACTACGTACAATCCTCCAGTTCTAGGCAACACAGACGGGGGGGGGGGACTTTTTTCTTATTTCCAACAACTAATTAATGACATAGTTCAAAGTTGAAAATTAGTGGTATACCACTTTAAAGGAGCAGTTGACCCACTTGCGCCGGAGTAGTGTTGATTTTGGCAGCATATTTTTGATATACTGTAGTCATAGTGTTTTGAATAAAATGTCATTTTATTCAAAACACTATGACGCTGCGACACGTTGAGAGCTTGTAGATCTGCTATTCTCATTCTCTATTCTCGCAACCGAACATAACGTGACCTGTCTTTTAGTTCTACTGGATCTCTTCTGCACTAGTTTCTCCCTGACATTTTAGTCTAGTTTTTATTTGTTGACGGAATTGTAACTAAAAAGAATCTCCATGACTTCAAGGCTATGTTCAAGACACAAATTTCATTTCATTTCATATTAATTTTAATGTCTGAAAACAGCAGATCTACAAGCTCACAACATGTCGCATCGAAAACAGATCTGCTGTTTTCATTAATTCTGTTATTAATGAAATGAATGTTTATTATTAGGAGGAGGACAGACAGACAGTTTGGCGTGGAGCCAGGAGAGGGCGGAGCCAGACCCCTGAAATGAGCGGGGGGAGGGGCCATCGCTCTGCTCTGTTGCTCTGGATCACTGTCATAGCGAGGCACTCACCCAGAAACACACACACACACACACACACACACACACACACACACACACACACACACACACACACACACACACGCACACAAACACACACACACAGATGTGTGTGCGTGTGAGTCAGGAGGCCATTGGATGAGTCTTGCTGCATATACTGGGTTTAGCACCAACATTTTGAGGCCACAGGTCAAGTCTGTTACTATATCAACACACACTCTCTCTCTCTTTCACACACCCACCCACCCACCCACCCACCCACACACACACACACACACACACACACACACACACACACACACACACACACACACACACACACACACACACACACACACACACACGTTAGATGCAATATTAAAATACTGAATTAATTATTTAATGCCGTTATTGGCTGAATTGGAAATGAGGAATTCTGGAAACCAAGGAGAACACATTAAGTATATTGGACTGAGACTGTGTGTGTGTGTGTGTGTGTGTGTGTGTGTGTGTGTAGGCTGCAGTAGAATATGACACACAGACATCGTTAGGAGAATTCCCCTTGTACTCACCAGTGACATGGTCAGGCTTACGATAGGCCAGGGGTGGACTGGGCATCTGGAATACCGGCCAATCCTTCAGTAGCACCAGCCCACAGAGCAGAGAGATGTCACGTGATTGGCCCACTGGCTTGTCTATCATCTGAACACTGGCCTAGCAGCCAATCACAGGCTACTGTGGACCAGGAGTCCCCCCGAAATATATAACAGCATTAGACCAAGTGCTGTATTTTGAATTTCTTTCAAAATACTTTTTTGTATTTTGTGCCCATCTCTGACCACTGTCAGGGGCGGCCTTAGCTATGTTTCACCAGTTTCAATTGAAACGGGCCTCAGCCATTAAGGGGCCTCCAAGAGCTAGCCAGCAAGCCTTGTTCAACTTTGAAACTTAACTATTGCTAATGAAACACTAAGGATTATTATTTAATGTCAACATTCAATTACCAAGTGGAAGATGTAACTCAGGTAAAGTAATGAGTTTAACTAGTACAACTGTCCAAATTCAAGTTCACCTGATAGAGTTACTGACAAAACTCTTTTTATAACCTTGTTAATACAATGCCAGGTTAACTTCTGTGTGCAATTGTTGTGCAGCTACTGTGGCCTCGGTACGGCGGCGCGGGGGGAGGGGTGGTATAGCTCTCGAAATTGGTTCCTGATTCCTAAGGCCGCCCCTGACCACTGTGATACATGAAATGGAACAGAGCTTTCATTACTATCATCGATATCACTTTGAGGGAAGGGAGAAGAGACCCAACTCCTCTCCAATATGATTGCTGTGCATATAGCCTATGGCAGGGCCGGACTGGGACATACGTTCGTCCCTGGCATCTTGGCCCAGACCGGCCCACCACAACCAGCGCAAACCGAAGAAATAGAAGTTCTAAAAGCCCACAACGCACCACAAGTACAAACATGTACATGCTCAAAATCAACACTTGGTGGAAACGAAACCAGAACCAAATAAAGGTTCCTGAAAGTTCTGGTTTCGTTTCCATTGCGTACAGCCCGGTTCCATACAAGATTCCTAGAACCTTGTTTCGGTCCTGCTCCTGAGGTAGAACTAAACTTTAGTTCTGAGAACCTATGGGTGTGGCCAGCAGCGTTGCTGCTCTTTTTTGTGACCTAGTTCTAGTTCTGTGTCGGCCCTGCAGTGCTAGCGTTAGGCTATTTATTTGTATTTTAAGCTTGTCTTAGCTGCATATCATCTATAACCTCTGGAATTAACCACAGTCTGTCTAAAAGTGTGGTTACTTTCTACGGTTATGGGTTTATTCATCTCATACAATTTTGAAATTCAAATTCAAATGGTCTATTCTGTTTGGCCAATTCTATTCTGTTCGGCCCTACAGTGGAAATGGGCCTTATGACATCATGAACAAATGAGCGTTTGATTGGTCGGTACTAATTTATTGGCTAAATGCGTTCTAAACTGGTTTGATTAACACAAACCATTTGTATTTTAAGTTGTCTTAGCTGCATATCATCTATAACCTCTGGAATTAACCACAGTCTGTCTTAAAGTGTGGTTACTTTCTCCGATTATGGGTAATATTCAGACAGGCAAACCAATCGGAGGCCTCTGTGTCTATGACGTACTATTTCTTTGGGTAAGCGCATTCTTTGATTGATCTGTGCCTGTGTCTATGACATCATGAACAATTAAGCGTTTGATTGGTTGGTACAAATTTTTTGGCTAAACGCGTTCTAAATCATGGCAAACCAATCAGAAGACTCTGTGTCTATGACATCATGTCTATGACACCATGGACAGATAAGCGTTTGATTGGAGGTACACATTTTTAGGGCTAAACGTGTTCTAAATCAGGGTAAACCAATCGGAAGTCTCTGTGTCTATGACATCATGGACAAATCAACAAAGTCGAAGTGTTTGATTGGTCTGGCTAACTCATGTCATCATCATTAGTGACATCATCATTATTCTAACAAAAAGCGGGGCATAGGAGCGGTTTGCACCGCTCAAAAATAGAAGATCTACAAGCCACAAGTACATACATGTACATGCTCAAAACCTCCCATGAAGCTTGGCCAATGCCACGCTGTGCGGGACATACTGACAAGGCCAGATGTAGGAGCGGTTAGCACTGCTCAAAGACCTAAAGGAACCTAAAGGACTGAGAAATGAAGAAAAACAAAAACAAAACAAAGTTATGACAAATGTCAAATACCAGATTAAAAATAGAAAGCATAATTGCCATATCATGCTTGTTGACATTAAACCATTAAAATAAACGATAAGAAAATCATGAAAAGCATTTATTTACTGATGACGGGGGATTTGTATGATGGACCCATTTAGGACCGAAGGCCTTCTAAATCCTGACCTACGTTTTCAGAGAACAACTTGAACCCTCGCATCCCTATTCTGAGGGGAATTTTTGCCAAAAATAGCCAATCTACATGCTCTCGCTGCGAGGCGTTGAGAGCTTGTAGATCGTCTATGTTTGGCAAGGGTGTAGAGGTAAAGAAAAGATCAGATCAAGTACAGAGTGAAAGGTCAAATTTAGCAAGTATCGACGATTTAAATGGTTACATTTCTGAAGATACACATTAACATGAATCCAACATATAGCCTAGAATACCAATGACAGTGCTGTCAAACCAGTCGATGAAAATCTGCATCACAATGTTATACAGTATGTAATGGGTGGTCCCTGCTTTATCTCCCTCTCCCTCTCAGCTAAGGGGTCATTGGCCTGAAACGTGCCCTAACATGCTGAATCTAACATGGGCTCAATCTCCTTCACCACTTTAGCGGTCTCGTCTTCGTCGTCTCCCTTGGCGCTGGCCGGCGTGTCGGCGGCGGGCGTCTGGCGTGACGACGCCTTCACTCCGCACACGTCCCACGCCTCGGGAAGCAGCCCTTTGTTGAACAGCAGCGACGCCAGCCAGGAGAACAGCAGGATGGCCGCCATCCCGCTGAGCATGCAGACGGTCCTGATGGGAGCCACCATGACGTAATGGCGGTTCACCACCCTCAAGAGCACGCCGACGAGACAGCCCAGGACGGCACCATAGCCGTTGGAGACCTTGAAGAACAGCACGCAGACCAGCTGCGGGAGCATGAGGGTGTAGGTGAGGTCCGCGCGGAGCATCCACAGCATGAGGGCGCTGTTGTTCCGGAAGGAGAGCAGCGTCCCGGCCAGCCCGAACACGACCACGGAGGCCCGGATCACCCACTGGACCTCCCGCTGCGAGGCCCGGGGCCTCAGGACGCTCCGGTAGACGTTGGAGGTGAAGACGGAGGCCGCGGACAGCAGGGAGGAGTCCGTGGACGACATGACGGCGGCCGCCACCGCTCCGATGCCCAAGATGGAGACGGCGGGCGGGGTGAGGTGCTGCAGCACGAGGGGCAGCACCAGGCCCGTCTCGCCGCGTTCGGCCGGGGACCGAGAGCCGTACGAAGTCAGGCTCCAGTCCGTGGAGGCGGCGGCGGCGCCCAGCAGGATGGGAGGGATGCCGAAGGTGGGCACGATGAAGGCGGCGGCGTAGCAGGTGATCTTGGCGGTGGACGAGGACGAGGCGGACAGCGTCCTCTGGTGGAAGTTCTGGAGGCCCAGGTTCCCCAGGCTCAGCAGCAAGAAGTCGTCGATCCAATTCCACGCCCGGTCAGGCTTCACGGTGCCGATCCAGGAGGGGGCCTGGGAGGTGCCGTTGACGACGGCCGTCCGGGCCATGATGTCAGATGTGGCGCCGTTGGTGAGGGCGAACGGGATGCACAGCCACAGGCTGACGAAGATGAGGGCGAGCTGCACGATGTCGGTGTACGCCACGGAGTAGAGGCCTCCCAGCAGCGTGTAGGTGATGGCCACGGCCGCCGAGATCCAGATGCTGGCGGCGTAGGGCAGGTCCAGGATGACGCTCATGGTGACGCCCAACCCGATGAGCGTGCCCGCCACCCACATGATCTCGGAGGCCAGCGCGGCCAGCGACAGCACGGCCGTGGGCACCCGTCCGTACTTGGTCTGGAAGGGGTCCATCATGGTGACGTACTTCTTGTCCCTCATCGGCAGGGCGAAGAAGAGGGCGGCGACCACAAAGCACACGGTGGCCGTGAGTGGCATGGTGGCCCAGACCAGCCCCTTGGCGGGGTCGTACACGGCCTCCGTGATGCCCACGATGAAGCCTCCTCCCACCCAGGTCGCCGTCATGGTGAACATGCCCACCAGCAGGCTGATGCCCCGGTTGCCCAGCAGGGCCATGTCAATGCGGTCGGCCAGGGTCCTCCTCACCTCCCTCTTGGACTTGAACGAGGCCCAGATGCCGGTTCCCAGAACCAGCAGGTAGAACAGCAGCATCACCACCACTCCCACCACGTTGAGTGCCATGATGGATGGAGAGCCTTTACTACCGTGCTTTACTTCTGGAAAGGAGTTGTGCTTCTCAGATCAGCTGAGCGCGTCGCGGCCTTGTCCGCAGTACGGACCACCACCTCGGGTCAGCCTTGGTAGGGATCCGGGACACAGGGTGGTCTTCTACCAGATGATTCCAATAGCCTATATGCTCACCTGGTGCAACACCAGGATATGTTAATGTGTGCCCATGGTATTATTAGTATTAATATTATTATTAGATTTAATATTATTATTATTATTTTCTATGATAATGCAATCCATGAGTAGCTTGTAAATACAGTACTTCAAAATAATCAAAAGTATTATGAAAATAGAAAGATGTGCCTACGTAATCAAATGTTTTATACTCATATCAGGCTTGGGCTGAGACATTGCCCAAATATGGATGATCATAGTGATGACCTCATAGATTGCCCGCTGAGGACATTTTGGGTGAACGCGAATGTCTTGCCTATAATTCAATGTTTTTCAACCTTTTTTGATGTCCAACAGTCCAAGTCACACCCACAATACAGTCTGAACTTGTAGATTGACACCATGTTGAAAGTACTATATGCATTTCTTTTATGGCAGAGGTCTTCAACGTTTTCAGGCCAAGGACCCTTTAGTTGAGAGAGAGATGAAGCAGGGACCCCCACAACCTTTTCAGAGATTCCATATATAGTTTCATTGTTTGACATCACAATCAATTTTGGATTCATGTCAATGTGTGTTTTCAGATATTTAACCACTTGAGCCGCCAATGCTTAATAAACTTGACCTTTCACTCTGTACTAAGTCTGCTCTTTCCCCCCTCTACACCAAACCACTTTGCTGAAAATAGCCGATCTACAAGCTCACGTCGTCTCACTGTGAAGCCCGCAGTGAATCATTGTACCCAGGGCCCAGAATTTGGTGCGAGACCCCTGACCCCCACCTTAGAAAACCAGTGTCTTACAGAACATGTCCGTCTGTCTTTTATCTCCTCTCTTCTACTCACCTGTCTGTCTGTGTGTCTCACCTTTTATCTCCTCTCTTCTACCGTCCGTCCGTCCGTCCGTCTGTCCATATCTGTCTTTCTCCGCGTGTGAGTTCATATAAAAGGCAATGTTACAGCTGCTGCTCTTAACAGGACCAGTCAAAACAGAGAGAGACGGGGAAAGAGATTTAGACATACTGTACGCGCGCACGCACGCACACACAAAAAGTGCGCTCCTTAGAGCACAGGTCTCCACCGGGTCGGGTTGCCTACCTAGATCACAGCCAGTTGGAATGGAATCAGATTTTTTTTAAAGACTCGTGTTATTGATCTGATCTGGTTTCCACCTTGTACACCAGGTGAAGGCAATGAACCAGCAGGTAAAGACAGAAAGCAAGCAGCAGTAGTGGTTGATAGTGTCCTTTGATACACAGGCCTGCACCATCAACCACCTCCATTCATCCCACTAACTTCCCAATCATTGCAACCATCCTTTTAGGAACCGTTTAATACACGGGTCTTCAACGTTTTCAGTCCAAGGACCCCTTAGTTGAGAGAGAGAGATGAAGCAAGGACCCCCAAAACCCGTTTTCCATATAGTTTCTCACTAATCACATCAGTGTATTTTGGAATCATGTCAATTTGTTTTCAGATATTTAACCACTTGACCTTTCACTCTGTACTTTGTCTGCTTTTTTCCCCCTCTACACAAAAGCTCTTTGCCGCTATTTTTGGCTTAAGTTCTCAGAATATGGATAGTAGGGTTCAAGTGGTTAATAAAAAAAGGAGAAAAAAAAAGTTTCTATCACACAAATATTTGGAGGACCCCCTGTAGTAACTCTGAGGACCCCCTGTGGAAGACCCCTGGTTTAATAAGTTCAACTCACAGCGTGGACTTTCTCTCTCTTCTCATTGGTCTCCATGTCCGTCCCTCTGTCTCTCTTCACAGAGACACAGTTCTTCTCTTGCTCTCTCGTCTCCATGTCTGTCGTTCATACTGGCAGATCAAATCAGATTCAGATTGTTTTTGGTCCCTCCAGAATGGAATCAGATTGATTTGAACAAAACACAAGGAAAAAAGATCTTTGTGCGGTTTGAAAATCTGATTCAAAGCTGATTTCCAAACACGCATCTCAGTCTAGACACTGACACCTAAAAATGCATATTATGCTAATGTCACTCTTGGGAAGAAACCTTGTATCTCGATATTTCATGCTGTAGTTTTATCATAAATGAATGCCATATTTTATACTTCAATCATATGACAGTGTTGCACTAAGATATGCAGAAAATATCAGATGCACAAGCTAACAACTCTTTGTGATGCATATCATTGTGAGCTTGCAGGTCGGCTAGGTACCCCAACATAGGGACACCAGGTTGAAAGTTGATTAGTATGTCTTTAGTTTTTGAGCGGTGGTCACACCGTCTCCTATACGTGGCCGTGTGTGTGTCCGGCCGTCCGTCCGTGTCTGTATGTAGCCTCAAGGCTGCAGTACCTTTTCTGACCACACATGTTAAGGGAGGGGCGCTGTTGTTCTCTCACACACACACACACACACACACACACACACACACACACACAGGGGGGAAGGGTGGGTCAGCATGTGTGGTCAAGTATTATTATTATTATTAACAAACTGAATGTTTTAGGGTCAAATAAATTAGAGTGTGTGAAGAAACTACAGCATTGTAAAGCACACTAACCCCGCTGCACCCACCCAGTAGTGCTGTTGCACAGCCTCCACGACCACCGCTCAGTTCACACGGGTGTGATTTTTTATAAATGTTTAACCGATGAAAAGTATTAACAAGAGGTTGTGACCGAGTTACTGTATATCCAGGGTTCCCACACATTTTTACCAATGAATTTCCATAACTTTTCCAGAATATTTTAACCAATTTCCAGGCCTACTGTATATAAGTCATTCAGCGGAGTCTTACTCCTAACTTCCTTGAACTTCTAGTTGCATATATTAGGCTGCAATCACGCATTCCGTTCAGCGAAAAACTACACGTTACCGGTACATATTTCGTGTAACGTTATACATATTTTAGAAAATGTTTAACAAAATCAATAGCCAAAAACTATGCATAGATAAATATCTTCCATGACTTTCCAGGACCCTTGATCAATTCAAAAACTTTTCCAGTGCTGGAAAAATATTTTTCCAATTTCAAAATATTTCCAGGAATTTCATGACCGTGGGTATATCTACATTGGATCCATTGAAAAGGGTGATTTTGTCAATTTTCTGAAATGTAAGCCATACAAACCGAGCAGCACCTGGCTGCAGACACTAGGGTCCTGTTGAGGTCCAAGTGGCAGGAAGTGACCTCACAGTGCGCAAGTGACTTCATGCCAATTGTGGAGGTCACGTGACGTCTCTGCCTTGCAGTCCAAGGCACTACAGTCCCTTTGAGCCGCATTGTCGCTATGTGTACATGTTATCTTTTAGACAACCGAACTCTACCCCTAACCCTAAACTTAAACTCCATGGGGTAGAGCAAGAAAGAGGTGTGAGGTCACTTCCTGCCACTTGTTGAGGTTCCCGTCTCCCGTGGACCTCAACAGGACCCTAGTGGCTGCAGCCAGGTAGTCTTGTACAAACCTTCCACCCGACAGCAGCAACATCTTTTTTGAGACATGTGATGTGTGGAATACAGAACATGGACTCATCCCGGATACAAACCGAACCCCATTCAACAGCTACAGAATGTTCTACCAAGAATTTCAACGCTGAGATATTTCACAATTTAATACTTTAGTGCTTTAAACATAAAACCTTGAACACCAGCCGTGGAGAATTTGTGATTAAAAAAGCTCAAGTTCTCAAATAATGCTGAATAGATGATACATGACCCCCGTGGCTGTCTGCTACACGTTCACAATGTCCTGTACATCACTTCCCCACTGAACTCCATGGACACGGCCGCCCTGTTGTGTTCAAATACAGTGTTTCTTTTACATTTCAAGGTCTTCCCTTAACTCTGACAGTATACAAATGGAACCAAATGGACCCGAATGGGTCCATTTGGTTCCATTTGTATGCTGTTAGAGTTACAGAGTTGTATGGGTCAATTTAGACCCCCATAAAGGAACTCTAGAATCCACTTTGAGAAACGCTGTTCTAATCTATTCCGTTTTGAATGGTGTTCTCGTTCTCCATACGGTAGATACTGTGACATATTGTGTACATTTTCTTTTGGTTTTTTTTTTCAACAAAAAAACACTTTTTACAAAGTTCACAATCTGCTTATGCCATTTTTTTAAAGGAAAATCTTTGACAATGCTTTCAGAGTATAAAATAAGGCTTAAGTGATTCAAATGAGGAAAAAAAGAAAAACACTTATGCCATATCACAATATCCAAAATCACATATGATTTCTAGTCTCATATCAATGTTATCGATATGCTGCCCAGCCCTCGTTACAACATACTATAATTTTATGTATATCCCTGTTACCAATTTTTATATATCGTCGTTGTCGGGTGAAAACCTTGTATGTCCAAAACCGTTTGTTTTGCATTTTTCATTTTAAAAAACAGCCGATCTACAAGCACACAACGCCTCGCGGTTGCGTGCTTGTAGATCTGCTGTTTTCACTACTTTTGTGCGACGGCCTTGTACGATGAAGCAGGGCTTTACTTTGCGAAAGAACATACAAATTTGAAACTTGGAGACACAAGGTTTCCACCCGACATCGACCATATGTAGGCTAAATGTGAAAAACTGAAACAAAACAAAAGCCATACATAGAAAATCCTTCCAGAGCGGAAGTTCTGGTCCCAACAACACCATTCCAATAATAAATACCATAATATATTCTGTGTGTAGAGTCAGGCAGATGCTACAAAGTTAAACAGCAGGCTGTCTGGTCATTTAAACGCTTTCAACGGCCTAAAGGTCTTCACCGGGTGTTTCTCAACCTTGGTGCCTTGGTGATACTTTGGTGTCTCTTTCATACAGGTTGACGCTTGGAAACAGGAAGAATGGAACCAAGGAAGAGTGGGGCAGGAAATTGTGTCGCTTCATCCGCGTGTGATATTCACGTTTTGTGTGAATGTATTCATGACAGAGAAAAAGTAAAGAGAAACAATTAAAATAAAGCCTAATGTGTACGCTGTCGTAGGACCAAGCAGAAACACACAGACACTCCCAATTTCATTGTTGCATTTGCTGATGTCATTTAGCTGTCATTTGGGTTGTGTGTGTGTATGTATAAGGGGATAAGGATCGAATTGATAAGCGACTTTAAGCCTTATTTGATACTTTGTCATTATGCCGGCGTTGCACAAAAACAGGCAACCTATAAACTCACAAGAAGTCTTTTTTTTTTTTCTCGATATAAATATAATATATTTTCTGGAAAGTCTTGGGAAATGTTCACACACATAACGACAAGCCCCGACGCGGCCACAACCAGGCTGAAAAGCGGAATGATCATCGAAATAATCGACACATCTCATCATCACGTGACCTCGCACGCAACCTGATGACGTCACCATGTTGGTTTGTGCGTGTCCTGGTCTCTCACAGGAACCTGTTGTTGTTTTACTGTGGTGGTCCTCAAAGTGGGGTCCCTCAGGGTACCTTGAGGGGACCCCCCCCCCGTACCTCTTGAGAGCGTACAAAAGGACCCGTACGGTTCTGTAACTCTGAGAGCGTAGGAATGGAACCAAAAGGACCCGTACGGTTCTGTAACTCTGAAAGCGTAGGAATGGAACCAAAAGGACCCGTACGGTTCTGTAACTCTGAAAGCGTAGGAATGGAACCAAATGGACCCGTACGGGTCCATTTGGTTCCATTTCCTACGCTCTCAAGAGTTATTGAGATCCTTAAAGGGACAGTTCACCCAAAAAAATGTTTTTTTTTCTCTCTATCGATTATTCACCCCATGGAGACTTGAATTAATGATTATTATTATTTTTTGTCGCATTCCTAAGCCAATAATTTGATGAGCAGTGGTTCCCTATGGAGACACAAAGAGCCTGCTTTGTTCCATATGGAGACTCAAAGAGCCTGCTTTGTTCCCTATGGAGACACAAAGAGCCTGCTTTGTTTCCTATGGAGACACAAAGAGCCTGCTTTGTTCCATATGGAGACTCAAAGAGCCTGCTTTGTTCTCTATGGAGACGCAAAGAGCCTGCTTTGTTCTCTATGGAGACGCAAAGAGCCTGCTTTGTTCCCTATGGAGACGCAAAGAGCCTGCTTTGTTTCCTATGGAGACACAAAGAGCCTGCTTTGTTCCATATGGAGACTCAAAGAGCCTGCTTTGTTCCCTATGGAGACGCAAAGAGCCTGCTTTGTTCCCTATGGAGACGCAAAGAGCCTGCTTCGTTCCCTATGGAGACACAAAGAGCCTGCTTTGTTCCCTATGGAGACACAAATAGCCTGCTTTGTTCCCTATGGAGACACAAAGAGCCTGCTTCGTTCCCTATGGAGACACAAAGAGCCTGCTTTGTTCCCTATGGAGACACAAAGACCTGCTTCGTTCCCTATGGAGACACAAAGAGCCTGCTTTGATCCCTATGGAGACACAAAGAGCCTGCTTTGTTCCCTATGGAGACACAAAGAGACTGCTTCGAGACACAAAGAGACTGCTTCGTTCCCTATGGAGACACAAAGAGACTGCTTTGTTCCCTATGGAGACACAAAGAGCCTGCTTCGTTCCCTATAGAGACACAAAGAGACTGCTTTGTTCCCTATGGAGACACAAATAGCCTGCTTTGTTCCCTATGGAGACACAAAGAGCCTGCTTCGTTCCCTATGGAGACACAAAGAGACTGCTTCGTTCCCTATGGAGACACAAAGAGACTGCTTTGTTCCCTATGGAGACACAAAGAGCCTGCTTCGTTCCCTATGGAGACACAAAGAGCCTGTTTCGTTCCCTATGGAGACACAAAGAGCCTGCTTTGTTCCCTATGGAGACACAAATAGCCTGCTTTGTAAATTATTGGATTAGGAATGTGACAAAAACAAACAAAACAAATATGATGAATGAATGAATTCAACTCTCCATGGGGTGAGAAATTGATAGAAAAACAGTCATTTCGGGGGTGAACTATCCCATTAAAATACAACGTTAGAGAACCAACAGGTTTTTGTTTGGTCCTAGTGGAGAGGCTCAGGGTTTGTATTGTCTGTACTGGGACGGGGTGGTCTGGGACCCCATCTGGAGGTTGCTGCTGCCCGCTGCGCTCCCGAACCTCAGCGGGGCGGCGGGGCCAGTCCTGTAGCTCTGAGATGACGAGGGCATGGTCATCATCATGCCCGGGGGTCCCGGCCTGGTAGCCCCCACACCCACACCGCCCAGCCCCTGGCTCAGAGCCCCCGCGTAGGGGGAGGCCCCGTAGGCCAGTCCCAGGCCCCCCGCTCCGTAGGGCCTGCTGTGGGGGTGGTGATGCTGGTGCTGGTGGGGGGGCGCGGAGAGCAGCAGAGGCTGAGCGTTCCTCCCGGGGGAGTTGAAGGAGAACTCGGGCGGGGGGCTGCTCTGCTTGAAGGGGGTGGAGGTGAGGGGGTCTCCGCCCAGCGGCGTCGGGAGCGGAGGGAGCACGCCAGAGGAGGAGGAGGTGGAGGAGGCTGGCGGATGGTGGTGTTGGTGGTGGTAGGCCCCTCCTCCTCCCTCCGGGACGGCCAGGGGCGGAGCCATGGAGGGGGCGTGCACATGGTGGTCCTTGAAGATGTGCACGGTGAGCGTGGACACCAGGGACAGCAGGCGGGTGGACACGTGGGCCAGCACCATCTGGTCGTTGGCGTCGCGACGCACACGCACGTGGACCGAGCCGCACTGGGAGGACAAGTTGCGACAGAGAGAGAGACAGTAATAAGTACATTTTGATACAATAACACTTTTGTACTTTTACCCAAGTAAATTTAGAACTTAACAGTATTGTTAATTTTACTGAAGTAAAACATGAGAGTACTTTTTTCCACCACAGATTGTAGTAATTCAAGTGTACATACTGTACATTTGAGGGGAAAAAAAGAAGACATTTGTAGAAAATCTAAAACAGAGCAATTACTTTTATACACTTTTGAAAGAAATGTAAACTGTATAAACAAACACTGTCCATACAAACGGAGCAATTACCTAGAACAATGTTTTTGTGCACAACCTTTCCTATGTGGATATATAGGACAACTATTAGAGGGCATGCATAAAGTGAATGGCAAATCGAGTGGCAAAGTGAGTTCAACGTCGTTTAACATTGTTTAATGCAATCAGATAGGACTTTTCTGTTTGGATGTAAGGGCTGTCAAGGCCAGAGAGTTGGCGTTCCCGCATAACTTCCAGTTATGATGATGATGTCACACGCATAGTAGGGCTGTCACGATTATGACATTTTACTTGACGATTAATTTTCACTCAAATAATTGCGATTAACGATTTAATTGTGTTTTTGTCATTGACAATTACATTTCTGTTTGGCTTTTAGGATTTGAAGTTGCACATGTTAGATATGACACATAACCTAAATATACAAAGAAATTACTGACATATTTGACAACTTTATACTTAAAAAAGAACATTGATAGTGGAAATAGCCGATCTACAAGCTCACAACGCGTCGCGATGCGACGCGTTGTGAGCTTGTAGATCTGCTATTTCCACTATTTTATTACTTACAAAAATATATATATGAACATTTTTCAACATGGAAACGATTATGACGATTATGAAACATAATCGCGATTATGTAAAATAATCGCGATTAGACGATTATGTAATAATTGTGACAGCCCTAACGCATAGCCTCTATTCCTGACAGCAGCAAATGTACAATTCTTAAGGTTTTCCAAGTTAGATTGTAACAGCTCTGTATACACATCATTTCTATTCCCTTTCAATTGTACATACATTGTTTTGATTGTATTGCTCCACTTTTTCTTTGGGCATGTTAATACGTTTTCTCATGCCAATAAAGCCCTTTGAATTTAAATTGATGGGGGCCACCAGGTCCACTTTGAGAACCTTTGCAATGATTTGACCTCTACTGAACTCACCACAAGTATATATTATGATAATGTTATTTAAACAAAACGTGTTCGTTCAATAATGTTACCCGAGCCTGAGGAAGGGCTTTGTGCTCAACATTTAGACAGTTTGTTTGGTGCAATAAAGCACTTGTCTCATTGTCTCATTGTGTGCAAGAGTTTATGTATTTCTCTTAACTATCCTGGTCGTCGCTCAACACCTGCACAATTTGTGTTAGGGATGTGCATGTATGCTCTATTTTTCACCTCTCTTCTGTCTGTCTAAAGCAGTGGTTCTCAAAGTGGATTCCTATGTCCCTTCACGGGGATCTAAATTGACCGGTACAAGTCTGTAACTAAGAGTTAATGGGAGACCTTGAAATGTAAAGGTTTGAGAACCACTGGTCTATATTTAACAGAATGTTCTGACTCCACCTAGAGGTTACTAGGGGTAGGACAGGTCCCTGGGAGACAGGGTTTGTTGTGTTTTGGAAAATCAGCCAGTATGCCCCCCCCCCATGCACGCACGCGCCCCAATGTTGAGAGAGAGAGAGAGAGAGAGAGAGAGAGAGAGAGAGAGAGAGAGAGAGAGAGAGAGAGAGAGTCATGCATGAGTGACTTGTTGTGTCTTTTCGTCTCACTGAACATATGTTTTATGGTCAAACACAAACAAACAAGGAAACTAACAATATTGCAGCTGACAGTGAGTGCGGTTGATTGGCTGGCTGGCTGACAATGCCAGCTCCTCCGTTTCTCACCTACATTAGTCGGGATATGGAAACGAATGACCATTTCCATCTAAACACCATTCCATTTAGTCTTTAAGACACTGTTGGACCTGAATTACCTGACCGTGGATTAAAGTTCTCAGTCGCTTACGACTGAGAACACGCTGGCTTCATTTGGATTCCATGGAAGCCGGCATGACTTCAGTGGGAGTCATGTTTGCGCAGCAGAAATAGCCGTTCTACAAGCGAGAACTATATTTTTGTTGCTCAAACTAACAAAAGCATCTTGCATGAAATTGGCCAGTGATTTCTTCACCTGATTGGCAGTATGTAGAACAGCAGGAACAATATTACTAAAATAATTGTACAAATTGCGTCAATTGTTTAGGAAACTGCACCGTTTCACAAATGACGCATTAGGACTTAGCTGTTACAACTTGTTTTTTTTCGTCGTCGTGAGATTTAATTCATGGAAGCCAATCTTTTTTTTTTTTTGTACATGGAACATGGTAAACAAGAAGATATTTATTTCTGTCCATCTGTAGTGTTCTTCTTACCAGAGACCCGAAGCCCACCGTCCAGAAGTGTTCGTTCCTGACCTCCAGAACGCCGTCTAGAGTGGACACCTGGTTGGACACACACACAGTAATTCACCAAAACATGCTGTTGGAACCGAAACCTTGCATGTCAATTTTCTAACTTTTTATGTTCTTTTGTAAATCAACGCCCTACTTGATCAATCATACTACAACGACACACAAGAGCATCAAAAGTAAAAAAAAAGAAAGAAAAAAGGATCCACTTCGCGCCGTGTTTCGAGCTTGTAGATCTGCTACTTTTGATGCTTTTGAATTTGAATCCTGAAATGTATTGAACATAATGAGGTTCCCACAGACGAAATCAATCAACAGCCAGTGACAGGATGTTTGATGTAAATTGTAAACAATGTTTCTGATATAGAAATGATAATGTTCATCCACATGCCCATCAACCAGACCCCAAAACCACAAGCCCCGCCCCCTTACCTCTCTGAGGAGCTTGTCCAATTGGCCGATGACATGAGAGGGAGTGGTCTAAAAAGACAGAGGAAGTCATGTCATTATGTCCCTGGTGACATCATGTGTGTCGTCGCTGACAGTTTGTGCGTGTTTGTTTTATTGCAATTGCTTTATTATCCAGGTCTTTATCGATACCACTATCAATACTTGTCCATTATTTGATGGAAAGATCAACAGTACTGTAGTGCTTTTCATTTCTTAACTTAAATGAACTTATTGTGGGATATCATTAAAACACAGCTCATTACTAGGCCTTCAACTTCTATCAACCAGAAGGCAAGTGACACAAGTTTGGTAAAAAGTGCCACACATTGAAGAAATTGTTTTGGTTATGTTTCGTTTCGTGCAATACGATAGATCCAAATGGACCTGTAATGGACCAGAGCCTTACAAGTAAACTTAGTATATAGTACAGCATAGTATAATTCAACTGCTCAATTCAGCATTTCTGATCACTGAGTGAGCAATACCTCTTCACAGATGACACGTTGTTGTACAGGCTGTGACAGCGTGACACTGTGGCCCCCTTTCCACCGGGGTTCAACCGGTTCACTTCTTTTTATCCCCACCTAATATTGAACCAGTTCAGAATGTTTCCACTGAAAATGAATTGGTTCAGAACCCTAAAAGTCGGTCCGGAACTGGAGCCAAAGAAATAAAATAAAATGGCCGCCGGTTCCATGAAAGCACCAAGTTGCCAGGAATCTAGAACGGAACCAGTTCTAGAACCAAAGTTCTGTTAGGGGCCAAAAGAACCTTGGTTCAAGAATCAGAGCCGTTCAACTTTCTTGGACCTGTGGTTCGTTCTTGCGAACCGGCCGCAAACAGGCTTGTGTTTCCACCAGATTGAACCAAGGAGGAATCAAGGATTTTGTGGTTCCCGTTCAGAACCAGCTTTTACGGTTCAGAACCAACTCCGGTTCTCGGTGGAAAAGCTCACCTCTGGTTCATCCCATAGGCGGGAGAAAGAACCCCAACCGGTTCTTTGCCGGTTGAAAAGCGCCCTTAGTGGAAAAGGGGCCAGAGTGTGTCAGTGTGACTTGATCGTGTTACACGTGGGATGTGCGTGTGAATCAAACAAAACTGAATCAGAGTTATGACACTGAGCAGCCGGTCAACCATCATGGGCCGATCAGCTGAAAACCAGGCCGATACAGATTGGCGGGCGACTGCTCAGTGTGTGTGTGTGTGTGTGTGTGTGAGTGTATAGGGGTGTGTGTTTTACCTGCAGCAGGACCTTCCCACTGTAGACACTCATTGGATACATGGTTCCGAAGGTCATGAGCGCTATGGCGACCGCTGACGCTGTGTCTACCATGGTGTAGTCACTGGAACACACACACACACACACACACACACACACACACACACACACACACACACACACACACACACACACACACACACACACACACACACACACACACACACACACACACACACACACACTAAATGAATGACAGAGAGAACACAGTACTATGCAGAAGATATCATCAGAAAAACAGTCGTAAAACGCAATGCAAAATAAATGGTATTTACTGTCTATATTCAATTATGATGTTATCTATGAAGTCACTATTGTATCCATAATTAGGCAAAATGCTAGTCAAATTTAACTGCCTATTGATTCAAAAATAAAATCTTACATATATGAAAAGCCATCCTCATACAAATTAATTAACCCACATCACAGACAATTCTACAACATATTCACCATCATCCAATCGCCTTTGCACCGCTCACTTCGCACAGGCGTGATTTTTTGTCTTAGTGCGAGTATGATCCACAAATGTATGTGTGCATCATACTTGATCTCTATGTAGGAGATGCACAGGGACCTACTTGATCTCTATGAGCATGTAGGTGATGCAGAGGACCTACTTGATCTCTATGAGCATGTAGGTGATGCACAGGGACCTACTTGATCTCTATGAGCATGTAGGTGATGCAGAGGGACCTACTTGATCTCTATGAGCATGTAGGTGATGCAGAGGACCTACTTGATCTCTATGAGCATGTAGGTGATGCAGAGGACCTACTTGATCTCTATCAGCATGTAGGTGATGCAGAGGACCTACTTGATCTCTATGAGCATGTAGGTGATGTAGAGGGACCTACTTGATCTCTATGAGCATGTAGGTGATGTAGAGAGGGACCTACTTGATCTCTATGAGCATGTAGGTGATGTAGAGAGGGACCTACTTGATCTCTATGAGCATGTAGGTGATGTAGAGAGGGACCTACTTGATCTCTATGAGCATGTAGGTGATGTAGAGAGGGACCTACTTGATCTCTATGAGCATGTAGGTGATGTAGAGAGGGACCTACTTGATCTCTATGAGCATGTAGGTGATGCAGAGGGACAGAGCTCCAGCCAGGTTGACCAGGACGAATGGATTCATACGAGGAAGCAACACACTGCTGAGACCTGGAATGATACCACACACACTGCACATGGCGCGCACACACACACACACACACACACACACACACACACACACACACACACACACACACACACACACACACACACACAGTAAGTAAGTAGATCAAAGCCTTTTACAGTATTAAATGGTTGTTCCAATCACATTAATCATCATGTTCTATTAACATGTTCTGTTCACGATGACGCTTGATATTGTCACATTTTCCTGGATGACAGGACTGAACCATGAACAAAGCCTAGACAAAAATAACTATATTGTTTATTTTCTACTTACTGTTACCTGCCGATAAAGCTCACCTAATTCTAATAGAGGGTATGCGCGTGACATCACTGTTGCTGGAAGTTATGTGGGAACACGCCTACTGAGTGGCAAAAAACTAATTTCTGCCATTGACAGCCCATACATCCAAACAGAAAAGTCCTATCTGATTGTATTAAACAAAGTTAACTCACCAACATTGCGGCTGTACTGAAAGCTTGAATTATCCTCTTTCTATCTGCAAAGTTTTTGTTTCATAAAAATCCACCATAGGCATGTTAGGAGCTACTTTCTGTCAAGACATTCTGTGCAGGTTTTCTTTTATTTTTCCAAGTGTCAGAGTTTGGAAGCACTCGTTTTCAACAACACAACATCCTGCTGCCTCCTGCATTATGTGACATTTAGAAACAGGTGGTATGCAGGGCCGTTGAGTGGTTTGCAACTAGCACTTCCAAACTCCAGTGCTCCATGCTGCTCAATGTTTTGCCACTCAGTCTAGATTAGGGGGGCGGGTCCCAGTGGACGTGCATACCCTCTATTGAATTGAAATCTGTTCTTTCTTTTCTCTCAAATGAGTGACACTGAGAAAGTAGTAAAGACATTCCTACGCTGTCTCCATCTCAGCTGTCTCTCCTACCCGTCTCTCTCTCAGCCTTCCCGTCTGTCTTGCCTAAACTGTCTCGTTCAACTTTCCTACTGCTCGTATCCCCGACGCCGTCTCATTCTCAGCTTTCCCACTGTCCGTCTCTCCTTCACTCTCCCGCTCAGCTTTCATGTTGTCGGCCTCACCTACACTCTCTCGTTCAGCTTTCCTACTGTCTGTCTCTCTCTCTCTCCTACACCGTTTCTCTCAGCTTTCCTACTATCCGTCCCTCCCTACACTGTCTCCATCTCAGCCTTCCTACTGTCTACATCAGGGGTCTTCAACACGGGGTACAGGACCCCTAGGTGGTCCTCAGAGTTACTACAGGGGGTCCTCCAAATCTTTGTGTGATAGAAACCTTTTTTTCCTCCTTTTTCTTATTAACCACTTGAACCCTAGCGTCCATATTCGGAGAACTTACAGTAGACCAAAAATAGCAGATCTACAAGATCTCAAGATCGGCTATTTTTGGCAAAGAGCTTTGGTGTAGAGGGGAAAAAGAGACTAAGTGAAAGGTCAAGTTTTTTAAGTATTGACGGTTCAAGTGGTTAAATATCTGAAAACACAAATTGAGATGATTCAAAAATACACTGATGATTGTACTGTCAAAAGATGAAACTATATGGAATCTATGAAAAGGTTGTGGGGGTCCTTGCTTCATCTTTCTCTCAACTAAGGGGTCCTTGGCCTGAAAATATTGAAGACCCCTGCAGTAAATGACACAGACAATCACAGGGTTTGTCCCTGTTCGACCCTGCAAGGATAAATCCACGCCTACAATAAACTATCAATATAATCCTTGAGTTTTTTGGGCGTCCATCTGTGCCCCTGACAGACATGAGAAGTGTTTGGCCCAGTTTATCCTGCTCGTATGTAGCGCGGCAGAGGCAGTCTGAGAGGCCAGCTGTTAGCGTCCGGGGAGGGGGGGGGAGCGCCGACCCACCAAAACACTGCTGACCCCACATGAACTCCATGCTCACAACACATGTACTGTAAGCCTACTTCCTCAAACCGGTCTAAGAACAGGTCCAATGAGCTGCTTGGTCTCAGGTCACACGTTAGGCCCTGTCACAACTATTACACAATCGCCTCTTCAACATTATTTGAGATGATCGCTATATATATATATATATATATTAGGGCTGGGATGCGATTAAAACTTTTAATCGAATTAATTACAGGCTCTGTGAATAATTAATCGCAATTAATAACATTTTAATCGCACATCGATATTTGACCTGAGAAGCCTTTTTTTTTCCCAAGTAAAACACATTTTGTTGTACGAGTGAATCAACAAGTGAGTTTTTTAAATCTAAATTTCGCATCCACTGGGCCAAGCAAAGCGCTCTGATCGGCTACTTCTCCCTTTGCATTTGTGGTCTCTTCTTGGTTGGTGCATCGCTATGATCGGTATGCCCGAAACTGAAGGTTCTGTGGTGCAGAATTTTGCATAATCGTCATAATATTTTCCACGTTGAAAAAATGTTAGTATGTTTTCAAAAAATTCAAAAATGTTGGAAATGGCAGATTTACATTCTCAAAGAGTATAATAAGAGTATAATTAGTGGGCTCCATCTTTTCGGGAGAGCCCATAGTTGTGTTATCGTCACTATTTTTCTCCACGAAAAAAACAAAAAACTAAACGTGGAACACTCCAGCTCTGCCATGCTTCCCACCTAGAATGTTCGTTCAGAACCTCTCTTCTCCCATAATGTCTTTGGAATCTTTTAATCATTTTTGAAATATTGAACCTAACGTAACGTGACATTTATTTTACGTTCTCTACATCCAGGTCATGTCTGGTGCTACTTTCATTTTAAAACGTCTTGTGTCTAAGACAGAACCTCTCTCCTCACCTTTACCCTGCTTAAACCCTATGTACCAGGGGTCTTCAACAGGGGGTCAATCACACTTGCAAATAAATTCCGTCCTGTGCGAATTCCGTGCGCTTTTTGCCCAGGGTGTCTTACTGGTGTTTTAGTCTATGAATTATATTATGGATACGTCATGGACAGTACATTTATTTTAACTGTACTGAAGTACAGTCATTTAAAATATCTATACTTTACTCTAAGGGAAAACACAAGAGGGGAGACTGGATTGACGCTCCTATAATCCTGCTGGTGCATTGATATCACTTAACCTGCTAATACTATTCCCCTGATGTGTGTGTGTGGCTGTGCGTTCACACAGGCATGTTTTGTGTATGGCTATATTCCCCCATTCCAGTGTGTGTGTGTGTGTGTGTGTGTGTGTGTGTGTGTGTGTGTGTGTTAATCCTGGAGCGGTGTAGACAGTGTGTCGGATTAAAGGGAGACAAACAAACTCGTCTGTCTGTTGGCCCACAAGAGAGACTTCATATTTTTGCTCTCCCCATGTGTGTGTGTGTGCTGTACTCCCCCTCCCCACTTACACACAGTGTGTGTGTGTGTGTGTGTGCGTGCACGCTCTTGTTCCAGCCAATCAGTGTGGGCCAACAGAGCGGCAGGCTTATATAACCCAGTTAGCCTCTAGACCCTGTTGGGGCAACATGAGGACACACACACACACACACACACACACACACACACACACACACACACACACACACACACACACACACACACACACACACACACACACACACACACACACACACACACACACACACACACACACACACACACACACACACACACACACAACTAGGCTGTGATGTACTGTTCACTAGTAGCCTTTCAGCCAATCGGAGCTCAGTTCGGTTACACAGCTCTGGGGTCAACGCTCCAGGTACCCTGCTCACTGTGTGTGTGTGTGTGTGTGTGTGTGTGTGTGTGTTTGAGTGCATGCATGTGTGCAGTACACTGAAGAGTGCAGATTAAACATGACTTCATTTCCTGCAGCTGTGTGTGTGTGTGTGTGTGTGTGTGTGTGTCTGTACAGCTCCGACACACAACACACATTGTATTCCTAATCCCTGTGCGTTATTACCCCTTTACTATTTTTATTATTGTTCCTGAATTTGTCCTGTTTCACAACTGCTGGAAATTAATTTCCCCCACGGGATTAATAAAGGCCTGTCTGTCTGTCCAGTCTGTCTGTCTGTCTATCTACCCACTAAGGCTGGGCAATATATCGAAAATGTATCGATATCGAGGTATCAACATGCGAGGTATACATATCGACGAAGACGGCTTGAAATGATGCATGTGTCAAATTAATTAACAGACACACTATGCATGCACGTAGCACATGCAAAAAAGCAGTCCATCTGTAACCAGGTGTGCTTATTTCAATAAAAAACATTGTTGGAAAATTGAGATAAGGCATTTAGTTTAGTTTAGTTTATTAGCACATCATATAAAACATGTAACATTATATACATGGGAACAAAATACAGTGCGAGGAAAGGAAGAAGCCATCAGGCTTATTTGGAATCCTTCCCTTATTGGAAGAGTTAATAAAATTACAGCTTTAAAAGTTCAATAACAATACAGTAGAAAACCACAAAAGGGGCAGCTGTGCAATGAAGAGATAATAACACAGAAACTGCACAAAAGAACAAAAGACAAGAGAAAAAGAAGAAAAAAAAACATAAAGAAAACACATCAGTAAGCTAAATCATGTTGACTACAGTTAGGACGAAATAAGATATAGCTTTAGATGTTTTTTGAATACTGGCAAGGATATTGATAACTTCAGTGAAGCATCTAGACAGTTCCACAAATGAGGGCCTCTAAATTTGATAAATGATTGATGTTTTGAAGTACGACAAAGAGGTAAATCAAAATCATCCCTTTGCCTTGTGGGGTAGGAGTGAATGTCAGAAGTTAACTGAAAAAAATTATGAAAAGAAAATGGAATGTCTTGTTTGCATTTTTTAAATTTAAACATAAACAAACAGGTTTGTAGAATATTTACTTTGTCAATAGGCAATAATGAATATTTAATGAAGAGAGGAGCAGATGGCTCATATCTATTTGACTGAGAAATCATTCTCACAAACCTTTTTTGAATGATCAGAATTTGTGTTAAGAATGATGGACATGTTGCAGCCCAAACAATATTACAGTAACTAATATGTGGGGAAATTAAGCTATAATAAAGCGTTAAATGGGACGAAGGAAGAACAAATGGACAGATTTTTCTCAATATACCAAGCATCTTCATCGACTTCTTGCATACAGTATCAATCTGTTGTTTCCAGTTTAAGTTTTCATCTATAATGACACCCAAGAATTTTGTATAAGGAACCTGGCAAATTTCTGAGCCATTGATTAAGATTCTCGATTTTTCATGGGGGAATATTTTGTTTATGTTGATGATTTCATTTCTCTATTCTATGTGTACTGTGCAGTGTGCATGCATGGAAATGCTATTCATTATCTGGGTTATTTCTGATAAGAAGCAAGCTATATCATGCCATGCTTAGATTATTTTGTATATCATTTATATTAGGACAAATTTGCATGACAGTAAATGTATGACGGAATCATTTGAAAACTGCGGGACGCAACAGTCTGGCTTCGAGAGACTAGTGCCGATGTACAGTATGGGGCCGAGACATACAGTAGACCAGGGTTCCCCAATTAGTTTTCCCCAAAGGCCGAATTATGTCTATGGTACCAAGCCGAGGGCCACAGCATTGAGGGGAGGCGGCGGTGGCGTTCCCGCTACTCCAGCGACAGTTCAGATATACTAGTGTTGTTGCTGCTCTTATACCACCATTATTATATAGAAAAGAGTGGATTGTTGCAGCCCTAGAATACAGTATATCCAGTTGTTTTTTTCCTGTCAGATCATGAATACTTACTGGAACTCCTTTCACTAGCAGGAAAACAATGACGCTAGTGATTTAGCAGCTAACGCTGCGAGCTGCAGAATATCAAACTACACACACAAACACACACACAATGACAAGCTCACGACTCAGCGCTCTGTGTGTGTGTATGTGTGTGTGTGTATGTGTGTGTGTATGTATGTGTGCGTGTGTCAGCAGAGACAGAGTAAGGTGGAAGGTGATCCTAACACTTAAAAGTGAAACTCAAGCCCAAGCCCACATCTATTATTCACACTAACAAGTTACACAGCATTCATCATCCTGCAAGAAGTGGATACAGTGAGTGCGTGTGCGTGTACACACACAAACCCCCACAGTGAGGTCCTCATGGCATCTAGTGCACGCACGCGCACGCACGCACGCACGCACGCACGCACGCGCGCACACACACACACACACACACACACACACACACACACACACACACACACACACACACACACACACACACACACACACACACACACACACACACACACACACACACACACACACACACACACACACACACACACACACACACACAGTGTAGAGGTAGTATCTTACTAACAGGTCTTAAGGGTATCAGAGCTTGATGTTCTGCGACTCTTGACCCCTCAATAGGGATGGGACGATAAGCGATATTATCGTTTATCGTGATAAAAAACACTCACGCTAATCGTATTGTGGAGATTTAATTTATCGCGATATCGTCCTCCGTCATGCACTGGGATCAATTCAGCTTTTATTTGCCGAGCTGCACATCCGGCACCACTTAAACCCTCTATAATTGGTAAAAGGTACTATAAGGTGTATAATATACATACTTCATACAGTCTTTTTTTCACTCTCTATCAAATGTCTTTGCCAAAAAATAGCCCATCTAAAAGCTCACAACGCGTCGTGTTGTGACACGTTGTGAGCATGTAGAATGGCTATTTTTTGGCAAATGTTATAATGGATTTTGATTATCGCGATAATATCGTAAATCGCGATTTCTTTCGTCACAATAATCGTGATATGAAATGTTCATATCGTCGCATCCTACCTCTCAATGCACCTCCCAGCTCTGTGTTAGGAGAGTGAACGTGTGTGTGTGTGTGTGTGTGTGTGCGTGTGCATGTGTGTGTGCGCGCGTGCATGCCTGTTGCCACACTGTCGTGTTCGTAACAAGGTTTCCTGCAGCGCTTTATTTCCCAGGCCGGCCTAAAATCTGTAGCACCCAGCCAAGAAGTCTGGTGAAAATTATGCACAATTCCTACTAAACGTGCAAAACAAACTATACTTTTGCGTTTGTTTAAGCAATTTCTCCTCCTATGTTGAGGGCAAAAAATACAAATGAATCAAAATGAAGGGAATTCATTTAATGAAATTAATGAATTAAAATGTGTCTGCGCGCTGAGTCCCCCCCCCAGCCTACCAAATGGCCAAGCCTTTTTCCTGTGGGAAACCCTGCGTAACTTGTAAACTTGGTTCCAAATCATAATGTATTATACCATGTAGAAAACATTGTGTTTTGTTGATTGACACACACAGTCACACACACACACACACACACACACACACACACACACACACACACACACACACACACACACACACACACACACACACACACACACACACACACACACACACACACACACACACACACACACACACACACACACGAACATGTCCCCCGTCATTTCCAGGGACTGCCCATAAGTCCGAAGGTTCATTAGTCCGAATTTAGTTAGGGTTACTGAGGTTAGGGTTAGAGTTAGGCATAGTATTCTTAACAAATTCGGACCGCCATTTCCATTCACAGAAATATACTGTAGCTAAGCAGCGAGTTGCACTGGCTTCAACTAATGTGGTTTCCAATAAGACTTACTTACAGTATGTGACTGACAAGACGATGCGACTGAGAAACTGCACGCGGAGACAAACATTAACAATATGGCTTTGAATTCAACTTTTAGAACTGTGTGTGTGTGTTCGTGTGGGGGTGTGTGCGCATGTTTGGGGGTGTGTGCGCGCGTGTGTGAGTGTGTGTTCATGTGCGTGTGTGTGTTCATGTGTGTGTGTGTGTGTATGTGTGTGTGTGTGTGTGTGTGTGTGTGTGTGTGTGTGTGTGTGTGTGCATGCGTGGGATGTGTCTGTGTGGGAAAGAGAAAGTTGATCTGACTGTGGTTCTGAAAATCCTAATCAATGAACCAATCAGATTTCCCCACCCAGCGTTGTGACCCCGTGACCTCTGACCTGTCTGACCGGGCAAGATGGCCACCGTTGCCCTCTTGACCTCAGAGGAACTGATATGCGCACGCACACACAAGTGCATGTCTCTACAGTAAGGGTGTGCGTGTGTGTAAATGGATCATGGTGAGTCAGTGTAACTCAATATTTTCCTTGCCTTATCTTAAAATCTGCTGAGAGAGAGAGAGAGAGAGAGAGAGAGAGAGAGAGAGAGAGAGAGAGAGAGAGAGAGAGAGAGAGAGAGAGAGAGAGAGAGAGAGAGAGAGAGAGAGAGAGAGAGAGAGAGAGAGAGCAAGAGAGAGAGAGACACACAGAGAGATGGATAGATGAGGGTAGAAAAAGACAGGAACAGACATGAAGAGAGAGATGTGGGTTGTATAGTTAGGAACAGAAATACAGTGGTCCTCCTCCTTACCTTCGACTGATGTCTGCAACATGCTCCTGTAGCCAACTGCTACTGGCAGCTAGAGAGAGAGAGAGAGAGAGAGAGAGAGAGAGAGAGAGAGAGAGAGAGAGAGAGAGAGAGAGGAGAGAGAGAGAGAGAGTGTTCTTAGTAATGCAGAAATGCTTGCAAACTCCAAATGGAATAGGGCTGCAAAAATACTAAATACACACAACAAAAACACCAACAACAGAATCTTAATTTACTGCCAAACTACTACTACTTTTTTGCCAAAGTAGACAACAAGAGACTCTTTCCAACTCGTTCAGACTGGCAGTCTGTGACATTCAGTTGGCACAGACCAGGGGGCCAGTTCTCCAGATTTAACATGAAACAAACCCCAAACTAAGTGTTCCTACGATTGACCGCTAGTTTCGCTGTTTCTCCCCCGGCTGGTACCAAAAGGAATATGTTCTCCATTGGACCCCATTCATTCTTCCCCGAACTTTACATTTGATTTTCTTACCTTAATAAACATAGTCACGAATACTTAATGGTTCCTGTCACTAGTTTAAAGTCTTGTTTCAATCACCAAGATAATGCGTTTTGTGAAAATATGGTCCCATTTATTTTATAATAGATGTTAAAGCTGAGTATGATGTAGGAGGATTCTCATCTACACCCACAGACCGTAGGTCCCCACCCTCCTCCTCCTTAGTCTGCTTTATTTTCGGCAAGCTCCCAAGTAACCCTGCGGTTGCACGTGACCGTTGGCAGCCAATAGCCTTCCTTGGGTACCATTAATACAATGATGCGGACACCCATACAAGGGCAAAAAAAAAGCTTCATTTTCGCTCTGATAGAAACCCACCGTCCATCGTTGTGAAGAATAATATTCTATGATTTTTCAAAGGTCTGTGAAAAAACTCCCTGAATCCGAGCAGAGGCAGAGTAGACTATGTTTTAACTTTGGTGGTAAATATATCAATAGATTATTTTTCATGAGCAAATCAATTAGTCTGAATAACCATGTGCTTAAACCCTGTTTTAAACTTAAAATCCAAACCACACCCGCAGCTGTTTAACAAGATAGCCTGGCTTTAGCCAGACTGATAACATGGATTAACTCACACGTTCCTCCACGGGGGAAAGTGTGAGTGAATCCATGTTATCAGTCTGACTAATGCCAGGCTAGCTGACAGAGAGAGACCTCTAAATCAGGGGTCCCAAACATTTTGAAGTCTACACAAAGCAGTAGCCAGGCAGCTGGTGATCACCTTAGGGTCAATCCAATGAAATAAGTATAATTTTTGTGAGGCAGGTCGTTGCGAACCCCTGGGTTTGGGCCCGCTTATACCTAACTGACAACTGGTCCCTGCTGCTGAGGCTGGTTAACGCAGAGGAGTGTCAGGTGTCTGAAGCATGTGAACTAATGAGTGACAGCTTTCCATGCCTGTGACATGCAAGTTAATTATTAGTAGTATATACATATTTTTTTGTCCTTGATTAGGCTTTAGATTAGTGTTATTGTACTTGATTGGGTTTGATTATCACTTCAATAAAAACGCCAAATTCACAACAGTTCACAACAAGTGGTTAAAACCGGGAAAAGACAACACTTATGTTGTACAAATAATAATGACGATAATAATCATTAATTAGCATACATTTTAGGCCCAACCCGGCCTGAAAATGTTGTGTTAGGGCAGAATTTGAGAACTCTAGTAAGCTATAGGGCAGGCAAACGCGAACGCGCACATTCCACACGAACACGCCAACGGTGTGCACAACGACGCATCCGGCCCACATGAAGCCTGCATTTTGCCCGATGCGGCCCGTGACCTAAAGAGAGTTTGACACCCCTGGAGTACAGCGATATATTAGAGCAGTATTTTAGGAGACATTATAAAAACATAACCTCATGCTCAGCTGCTCCCAGCCACAGTTCATCAAACACACACTCTGCGCGTGCACACACAGCGCGCGCGTGCGTGCGTGCGTGCGGGTGTGTGCGTGCGAGACCAGGTCAGAGCGGGTCATGTTTGTTTGTCTAGGGGGGGTGATTCAATAAAAACAAACATTTTAATGGACTAACTTATTCATGGTGTGTGTGTGTGTGTGTGTGTGTGTGTGTGTGTGTGTGTGTGTGTGTGTGCGCGCGCGCATGTGTGTGTGTGCGTCTCTCTCTCGCCCTGAGGCACACTGCATTACCGCTGTCTGGAACATGGTTGCATAATGCACTTTCTTCTCCATCTGTGTGTGTGTGTGCGTGTGTGTGTGTGTGTGTGTGTGTGTGTGTGTGTGCGTGCACTCAAATGAGTGAGATTATGTGTTCACGTGAATAAAAAATAAACTGTGTGAGAGAGCAAGAGTGTTTTTGCATACACATGTGTGTGTGAGTGAGAGAGAGAGAGAGAGAGAGAGAGAGAGAGAGAGAGAGAGAGAGAGAGAGAGAGAGAGAGAGAGAGAGAGAGAGAGACACCTCCCCCCAGAAAATGTCAAGTTGTTAAGTGATGTTGAGATTGGCTGAAACAAGTGTGCGCACACAATCTCTTGTGATGACCTGGTTTGGGGACAGACAGTGTACCAAGAGTGAGTCAGAGAGAGGAGAGAGAGAGAGAGAGGGGGGGGGGGGGGGGGGGGGGAGAGGGAGAGAGAGAGAGAGAGAGAGAGAGAGAAGACTCCCCTATCCGCTGGGTGAAGTTAAGTACAGCAGTGTGCAAACAGAGCAGGCAGACAGCAGAAGGATGTCTGTTGAAACACAACCACCCTAAGGTCAACCAATCACATGTGCACTCTTGTCCTCTCTGCACTGGTGATCTGTGTACATAGAATTACTGTACATCTGCACTGTTGATGTGGGTACATAGAATTACAGTAAATCTGCACTGTTGATGTGGGTACATAGAATTACAGTAAATCTGCACTGTTGATGTGGGTACATAGAATTACAGTAAATCTGCACTGTTGATGTGGGTACATACAGTAGTACTAACTCTGCACTGGTGATCTGTGTACATAGAATTACTGTGTATCTGCACTGTTGATGTGGGTACATACAGTAGTACTAACTCTGCACTGGTGATCTGTGTACATAGAATTACTGTATATCTGCACTGTTGATGTGGGTACACAGTACTAACTCTGCACTGGTGATCTGTGTACATACAGTAGTACTAACTCTGACCTGGTGATCTGGGTACATAGAATTACTGTATATCTGCACTGTTGATGTGGGTACATACAGTAGTACTAACTCTGCACTGTTGATCTGGGTACATAGAATTACTGTATATCTGCACTGTTGATGTGGGTACATACAGCAGTACTAACTCTGCACTGGTGATGTGGGTACATACAGTAGTACTAACTCTGCACTGGTGATGTGGGTACATACAGTAGTACTAACTCTGCACTGGTGATCTGTGTACATCATAGACTGTAAACAAATATGGACAGTGGAAAGCCATTGGTTTCTATGCTGCGCAAATGCAGCTTTTTTTTGGCCGTTGTATGGGTTGAAAATAAATCAAAGTTCATTGGTAGAAATGGTACCATCTCGAATGCTATTGGCTGCCAACGGTCACATGCAACCGCAGGGATACAATCGGGCATTGGGCCGAAAATAAAGCACACGAAGAAGACAAGCCCCTCCTACAGCATACCCTCCTATAACATCAAATATAACATAAATTGGACAATATTTTCACAAAACGCATATCATGGTGATTGAAACGAGGCTTTAAACTAGCGACAGGAAGTATTTATGACAATGTTTATTAAGGTAAGAAAATCTAATTTCAAAGTTCGGGGGACATGGATGGAATAAACAGTTTGCAAAACATAGGCTACAGAGGTACAGTTATACAATAACAACAAATAGCCCTGAGGGCTTGTGGTCCTATGTATTAAATGCATCAAGATCCTGAGAAAAGTTGAGCAACACCTTGAAGGAGGTAGTGCCGTTTGCATTGAAATTAAAATGGCAGCCATTGTTTTTATAGCTCCTCCATGTCGTACTGTATACACCCCAAAGCCTGTGAAAACATGGTTTCTTAATGATGTGTCGTTCATGAATCATTAATTTCCTTAATGTGTTACGTAACGCGCACGCTTTCGTTCATAGAACGGGAGGGCCGGCTGTACGCGCGACGTAATAAAAACGCTCCCGCAATAGTGTTTTTCACAGGACTATTGCGCTATGAACAGTGAACCACACCACTAATGGTTTCAAGAGAGGGCCCTACCATAGATGGTGATTGGTTCAATTTGAAAATGGGGACAACCAACCAGGCAGCACAGGACCCCTGAGGCACCGCCCCTTCATTATCTACGTAATGAGGATCACAGAAGCCTTCTTACTAGACTCTGGATACAGTCCAGAGGCACGTTTAGCCCGGGCTAATAGAACACTCCACACTATGAGGACACTGATTCTGATGTCTGCAATTGGTGTGTACATGTATGTGTGTGTGTGTGTGTGTGTGTGTGTGTGTGTGTGTGTGTGTGTGTTTGCGTGCGCGTGCATGTGCGTGTGCTCGTGGTGTAGTCTAGTCTCATTAGCACTAGACTGAGTCTCAGTGTGGTTAATATGTCCTGGAGCCTGACCTGACCCAGCCTGCCCTCTGTGTGAGTGCGTGCGTGCACGCGCACACACACGTGCATGTTAGTGGTGGGCCATTCGGTTCATTTCAGTGAACGAATTATTTTGTTCACGTTCACGGTAATTATCGGTTCAAACAATTCGTTCATGTTCACCATTCACAGCGCAATTGTCCTGTGAAAAACACTATCACGGGAGCGTCTATTACGTTGTGCGTACAGCTGACCTCCCGTACGGGTCTATGGCTTGGTTCCCTTGACACATCACTGTGACATCACCTATGTAAAAGTCCATATATGGGTATTTCCCAGAATCCCTTTTATGCCCATATATGGAGATCCCTGATGTCATCAATATTAAGCCCATATCTAACACGACTTCATATGGGAACGCCCATATATGGAGGAAGACAGGCCATATCTGTGCGGCTGGTTCACACAGGGATCTCCATGTATGGGCATAAAAGGGATGTACTATATACAGTACATGAATCTTCATGTATGGGTAACTGGTCCGATATACATGACTGGCCAGATGGCCATGTTGCCCTGAGGCGTCTTACTAGTACATATTCTGGTATGTAAAACTGAAAATCGAAAATTGGCAACAGACCGTCTTTTACACAGACATATTTTGTCCATTGTACAGACATATCCACAGACACACAGTTGTGGTTGTGTATGAGTTACCTTCAGATACGTAGGTGAAGGGCTTGTTCTTCACAGAGAGCAGAGTCAACAGGTTGAAGAAGAGAGCCACAAACGTCCCCACCAACAGACGACCTCTGGACACACACACACACACACACACACACACACACACACACACACACACACACACACACACACACACACACACACACACACACACACACACACACACACACACACACACACACACACACACACGCACGTTTAACACAAGTTAAATACATCCATTTTGTTTTTTACCAATGTGAACCCTAGTATCCCTATTCTAGGGTGAACGTGTGGCTAAAATGGCATCCTATAGTAAAGGGGTCTTCAACGTTTTCAGGCCAAGGACCCCTTATTTGAGAAATGGTTGAGGCAGGGACCACCACAACCCTTTCATAGATTCCACATAGGGGTGGGCGATATGGCGATAATTATCGTCTCGGCGATACAGCTTTGCCACGATAGGCCATTTCAGAATATCGTTTCTCTCGTGATACAAACAGTCATTTAGAAAAGGCTCTGGATACAGCGAGTGCACGTTCCATGAGTCGCAGCTCTATTGCTTAATTTATACTTCTATAGTACTGTGGTGTAATTCGCCAAAAAGAACAGATCTACAAGCTATAACGTGTCGCGGCTCAACGTGTCATATAGTTTGAGGATCTGTCCCCTGCTTTCACGGCCCCTCCCCCGTGCAGCACGCAGACAGGCTACAGAGTGTCTACAGCACTGACTGAGTTGTGATTGTGTGCAGGAGCACGGCACAGTGGTCCACGATTTAGTTTCACTTTCACGGGACTTTAGTAAAGCAGTGATGCAGCTTGGCCTGCATTCTTTGAAGCATATTTTTTATAATGGATGCATTAAACTAACAGGACGCAAACTACTTATCCGTCCTGCTATCGCTATCAGCCATCTCACTGCTTGCAAAGCTGAACTGTGCTGGAGTCTCATCCATAGCTGTGTGTTCTGGCAGTATTGATGAGATGATTTAGATCACCTTGTAAATCCATGCATCTGTTTTTATTAACTATAAACAAGTAGCTATTTGCTGCTATTTGTAAAGTGCTTATGTTTTCACCATTGATGCATGCGTGTGTCGTCGCGAATCGCGGTGAAATCGTCGCGTCTATTTTGCGTCTATTTTATCTATTACATAATTGGCTTAGTCATAAAAACCATGCCATTATTGTTAGTAGAAAAGCGAAAAGCTAGGATGATAATGAGTGAGTAATTCTCTAAAAATAAAGCTTGTATCATAACAAACCTCCTGACTTTGGTTGGTCATAAGGTAATTTGTTTTCCCTCAAGTTTCAATGGTAAGGCATGGGTTGTTGTCAACCTGTGGGTCGAGACCCCCAGAGAGGTCCCGCCAAATTGTTTTGAATATAGCCTATCTACAAGCTCACAACACTCAAAAAACATTTCAAAGGAACCCATAAAACATTTCTGGGACCCATTTGAATGACCTGAACCATCATCACACCAACTAGTAAATATTTTGAGGTAAAAGATGATAATTGTTTAATCAAACATCTGAATGTTATCATTAAAAAAAATATATCTTTCTATCTGCAGCATAAAAATGAATAGATTATCTATAGAATATCTGTGTGGGTCTAATAAACCAACCATAAGGTAATTTGTTTTCCCTCAAGTTTCAATGGTAAGGCATGGGTTGTTGTCAACCTGTGGGTCGAGACCCCCAGAGAGGTCCCGCCAAATTGTTTTGAATATAGCCGATCTACAAGCTCACAACACTCTGATAACATTTTAAGGGAACCCATAAAACATTTCTGGGACCCATTTGAATGACCTGAACCATCATCACACCAACTAGTAAATATTTTGAGGTAAAAAATGATAATTGTTTAATCAAAAATCTGAATGTTATCATTAAAAAAATCATAGATTAGTCTATCTATCTTTCTATCTGCAGCATACAAATGAATAGATTATCTATAGAATATATGTGAGGGTCTAATAATCATAATAAACCTAAAAACCCGCATAAAACAGTATCGTGATAATATCGTGTATCGTGATACTGCATGAAGCATATCGTGATAATGCTTTTATCCAGTATCGCCCACCCCTAATTCCACATAGTTTCATTGTTTGACAGCACAATTATCAGTGTATTTTGGATTCCTGTCAATTTGTGTTTTCAGATATAGATAGATAGATAGATAGATAGATAGATAGATAGATAGATAGATAGATAGATAGATAGATAGATAGATAGATAGATAGATAACTTTATTATCCCAAGGAGGAAATTCAGTATATTTAACCACTTGAACCGTCAATACCTAATAAACTTGACCTTTCATTCTGTACTTAGTCTGCTCTTTTTCCCCTCTACACCAAACCTCTTTGCCAAAAATAGCCGATCTACAAGCTCACAACGCCTCGCAGCACGAGGCGTTGTGGAGACGGTGTGACCACCGCTCAAAAATAGCAGATATACAAGCTCGCTGCGAGCTTGTAGATCTGCTATTTTTGAAAAATCATGATTTTTCTTTGCAAGTCTTTGAATATATCTATTTAAAAGCAAACATTTGTAACCCAAATATTAGCTTCTGGGGGGTCCCTGGAACAACATATTTTGAGATGGGGGTCCGTGGCCAAATACCTGTAATTTTGGGGGTCCTTGACTTGAAATAGTTTGAGAACCACTGATTTAGAGGAAGGATTTAGAAGTCGGGTCAAAGATCGGGTAAAGATATTCAAAGACTTTTTGACGATTTTTCAAAAATAGCAGATCTACAAGCTCGCAGCGCGGCACTCGGTGCCACGCTGTGAGCTTGTATATCTGCTATTTTTCTAAAGTTAAAGCATACAATAATGGTTAAAGTGGTTAAAATCTAACGCGACTCGGGCGCGTTCCAGGTATTTGAGCGTTAACTGACTGACAACCCCTTTGAGAGGACTGAAGTATTTGCAGAAAATCACGCAGCTGAGGTCATGCAATGAGTGTGTGTGTGTGTGTGTGTGTGTGTGTGTGTGTGTGTGTGTGTGTGTGTGTGTTTTTGATACTTACGTGTGTATCTCGGGTTGCTCCATGAGGCGTTCCACACTAAAGCAAAAACAAACAGAGTCAATACACACAAAACTGTGTGTATGTATTGTATCTATGCATGTATGTAGTTGTGTGTGTATGTATTTGTGAGTGAGTGAGTGTGAGTGTGAGTGTGAGTGTGAGTGTGTGTGTGTGTGTGTGTGTGTGTGTGTGTGTGTGTGTGTGTGTGTGTGTGTGTGAGTGAGTGAGTGAGTGTGTGTGTGTGTGTGTGTGTGTGTGTGTGTGTGTGTGTGTGAGTGTGAGTGAGTGAGTGTGTGCGTGTGTGTCATACCTCTCTTTCAGTATAAATAAGGCTCCCAGTTGAACCAGAACTGTGGAAGCAAAAACAGCCAGTACCTCCAGCCTCTCGAACCTACAAACACGTGTGCACACACACGTACGGTTTAGTGAAACACACTGTAGTTTTGCTTAGCAAACATGTAGTACCCAGCAATTCCCAGTAATGTTTTCCATTTCAGTGCAGTGAGTTTTTTGTAGGGATGGTCCGATCAGGTTTTTTGGAACCGATCACCGATCACGAAAGTTTGATCACCTGATCCCGATCAATCACCGATCCGATCAAGTTATTATTTATATTTTCTAAATGTTAATGTTTTAACTTTAATTCATTCATTCACTCATGAATTCATTTATATATTTGCCTTATGGTTATTTACTAGCATTACTATGTATTTATTATCATAGCAGTAACTAATTATTCCTTCAGCACTGTGGAAATCAATACCCCAAAATGGCCTCAAGTGGGCATACTGAACGGCTGGTTGATCGGATGCACCGATCCGATCGGATCGGTGAATTTACCTTTTGATCTAAACCACCGATTATCGCCGATCACGCTTTGATCGGCCCGATCCGATCCATTGCCGATTGATCGGTAACATCTCTAGTTTTTTGTACATGAAAATATGTTCTCCACATGTAGTTGTTGTGCCAATCCTCTCCATAATCATATAGTTTCTGTCAGTGCAGAGCCAAACTGGTCGTCTGGTGGAGGGTGTAGAACAGTGATGATCAATAGTGTCGTAATAATGACATTTCGCGATTTCACGCAACCGCATACTGATTTGATTGTTTGTTTTTTTATATAATTTCTATCGTTGATTAGTCTCCTTTACATGGAGGTATTTATTGTAAGGATCGTGCAATCGTGTGAGTACAGTAGCTCCCCACCAAAAATGGCCAAAATCCCTAAATATACTGTTGGTAATCACTCTCGTTTTGAGCGTCCTGCACAGGTGTGTGACTGGCACCTGAGCATGGGTCCAGTAACTGTGTTGAGTTTGTATATGCTCCAAGCAACAAGACAGCTACCTACACATTTAGCTGTGTTGCTAATTCCACAATTGCACGATCCTTACAAGTATAACATTGTTGTAAATGTCAAGAATCAACGATAAAATATATTACCAATAGAGGGTATGTGCATGTATAAAGTGAGTGGCAAAGTGAGTTTAATGTTGTTTAATGCAATCAGATAGGACTTTTCTGTTTGGGTGTATGGGCTGTCAAGGCCAGAAAGTAGTTTTTTGCCACTCAGTAGGCGTTTCCGCATAACTTCTGGGTATGATGATGATGTCACGCGCATACCCTCTATTATTGAAGGGGAGAAACAATCGACTGGCAAACTTTTATGCTTTGTAAACTAAAAGTACACTGGACAATTTGGAACTTTTATGCTTTGTAAATTAAAACTACACTGGACAGATTTGACATATAACTACTCCATACCAGTCCTTTCCACCCACCATCTATACAGGCTATGGGACAGCAACCACGACTACAGATCCCATAGTCGATGAGGACCGTTCACAAAAACACTAATAAACAGCCCTCTCTGGAAAAATGTGGTTCCAGACAGACAGAGGTTTCCTCATTTTATTTAAATATTAAGGTCCCCAAAACCCAGTCTTTTTGTATCTGTGTTTAATGTATTGATAATGCAGCGGTTTGGTTTCACATTAGACAACAGAGTGCAGCAGTAGTTAAGCAGTTCAGTGTGATTTACACTCACCCGAATGAGTAAATCTGACTGGCTTTCTTCATGGACACCCAGGAGCTGATCAGACATGTTATGAGACTATGAGAGAGAAAGAGCCAGAGAGAGAGCGTAGGGGGGGAGAGAGAGAGAGATAAGAGAGAGACGGAGTGAGCGAGAGGGAAATGAAGGGGGGGTTGGTTGAGGAACAGTTAGCAATCCTTGTAGATGTAGAAGGACAGCGTAGAGAGAGGTCATCTGCAGTTCATGTTGTGTTTTAATCATTATTTATTTATTTCCTCTTGGTGAATATTTCATGTCTGGAAACGCTGTCTGTCCAAACACAATTCATGCCCGTTTCATTCTGTCCAAACATCCCCGTTTCATTTTGAAACGCTCTGTCTAAACATCCCTGTTTCATTCTGCAACGCTCTGTCCAAACATCCCTGTTTCATTCTGAAACGCTCTGTCCAAACATCCCTGTTTCATTCTGAAACACTGTATCCAAACATCCCTGTTTCATTCTGAAACACTGTATCCAAACATCCCTGTTTCATTCTGCAACACTGTATCCAAACATCCCTGTTTCATTCTGAAACACTGTATCCAAACATCCCTGTTTCATTCTGAAACACTGTATCCAAACATCCCTGTTTCATTCTGCAACACTGTATCCAAACATCCCTGTTTCATTCTGAAACACTGTATCCAAACATCCCTGTTTCATTCTGAAACACTGTATCCAAACATCCCTGTTTCATTCTGAAACACTGTATCCAAACATCCTGTTTCATTCTGAAACACTGTATCCAAACATCCCTGTTTCATTCTGAAACACTGTATCCAAACATCCTGTTTCATTCTGAAACGCTCTGTCCAAACATCCTGTTTCATTCTGAAACGCTCTGTCCAAACATCCCGTTTCATTCTGCAACGCTCTGTCCAAACATCCCGTTACATTCTGCAACGCTCTGTCCAAACATCCCGTTTCATTCTGCAACGCTCTGTCCAAACATCCCGTTTCATTCTGCAACGCTCTGTCCAAACATCCCGTTTCATTCTGAAACGCTCTGTCCAAACATCCCGTTTCATTCTGCAACGCTCTGTCCAAACATCCCCGTTTCATTCTGCAACGCTCTGTCCAAACATCCCTGTTTCATTCTGAAACACTCATATCCAAACAAAATTCCTGTTTCATTCTGAAACGGTCGGTCCTAACAAAATTCACTAATTTAATTCTGAAATGAAACAAATTTATTCTCGTTTCATCCAAACACAAATGTATTGTTATATTCCTGATTAAAACAACATTGGATCAATTGTTGCATCCCTAAAGCTATCAACAGTAAGGAGTTCAAAAATCAGATCCCAGACCAGTGACATTACAATAAACCAACAGTAAGGAGTACAAGCCAAGGTTATCAGAGACACTAGTGGGGACTCACCTGAACAGGTCGAAGATGGTGAGGTATGTGTAGGCAGTTAAAGCTGAAATACAGAGAGAGAAACATGATGATTATAATGACCACACGGAGGAGAGGAGAGGTCATATTGTACATGTTAACATGTTGAACAACCCGACTCACACTGTCTATCTATATGTCTGTCTGTCTCTCTGACTGACTGGTGGTGCATTCCAACCTGAAGAGATATAGTTGTTTCTAGTCGTTTGCGCCGCGCCCGGTCGCCCGTATTCTCGTCTTTACATTGACTATGTATGTAATCGCACCGCTCAAACTATCCAGGTTTAACGCACCATGACAGAAAGACAGATACAATGTAGTGACAGACAGATAGAAAACCTGACTTGAGGGCATCAATGGTCTAGTGGTTAATGCCACAAAACGCAAATCATGGTGATTGAAACGAGGCTTTAAACTAGCGACAGGAACCACAAAACGCAAATCATGGTGATTGAAACGAGGCTTTAAACAGGAACCATAAAGTATTTATGAAAATGTTTATTAAGGTAAGAAAATCAAATGTAAAGGTTCGGGGGAAATGAATGGAATCCTATGGAGAACATGTTGCTTCTGCTGCCAGAACAGCGCAACTAGCAGCCAATCATAGGGACTTTCAGTTCCGTGTTTGCTTAATTTTAAATCGGGACAACTACACCAGCTCCCAGTACAACAGTAGTGGACTATGGTTGAACTGGTCAGCTCCCAGGTTTTAAATGTGTGTATGTAGTACTCCTATATGCAGGGTGTTGCTGAAAATGAGCGTCCGTGCTCAGCAACTTTCCCTGGGTAGCCTAGGGATCAGGTGGTTCAAGACCCAGTCAGCGCACATGTTAGATTATTGATTTGATTGATTGAAGACTTTATTAGAAGTTTGCATAGAAAAAGGTACAGTTTCATGACGGTACAGTCCACGGGTACAAGGTCTACTAAAAGGAGATCCTATCTTTTTAAGAACACAACTTTAAATAGAACACATGCTTCTCTACTTTGACATCTTGTACAATTACTAACTCCAACATGACTCAAAGTTGCTGTGACAGTGCGACACGTTCTTCGAGCCAACAGAGTTTGATTCCTGCTACTACTGCTGCTACTCCTACAACTACTACTAATAATAATAAGGGTAACAATAATACTAATAATAATAAACTTAATATAACATAAGAGGACTTTGGCCAGTCAGAGCAGATCAATAGGAGTTGAGAGCAGGCTGTACTGTAACCAGAGCGCCTGTTCGATTCCTGTGTCTATACAAGCTGCTTACAAACACTGACACCCACCTAACGCACAAGATACCACAACACACACACACACACACACACTTACTTGGAAACAGATATTAAACTGGCGCGCACACACACAGGCAGTCACATACACAGACAGATCCACGCGCACGCACACACACATACTCTGAGACAGACAGATTATAGAAGACAGACAGACTCAATGACACAACACACACACACACACACACACACACACCACAGAGACACACACACACACACACACACACACACACACACACACACACACACACACACACACACACACACACACACACACACACACACACACACACACACACACACACACACACACACACACACACACACACACACACAGTCCCCACAGGAGAAGAAATTAATACCAAGAACAGAGTGAGGAATTAAAATCCATGTTTGTTTTCAGAACAAATCAATAGAAAGAGAGAGAGGGAGGACAAACAGAGAGAAGGAGGGAGAGAGAGAGAGAGAGAGAGAGAGAATGAGGAATAAGAGATGGATGGATGAAGGAAAAAATCAAACCTTGGTTCGAAGTGGAGCGGTGAATCTGAGCGTGCGTGCGTGCGTGCGTGTGTGTGTGTGAGTGAGTGGTGAGTGTGCCTGGCCTGCACAAAACAGCGCCCCTCCTTTAACTAGTGTGTTGTGTGTGGCCACTCAAGGTATTGCCAGGCTACGGACACGGCCAGCCACCCAGCCACCCACCCAGGGACATACCCACGGACATACCTGTCTATTGGGAGCGCTTTCACCGCTCCAAAAAAGAGGGGTTTGGAGGGAGCAGGAGAGAGAGAGAGAGAGAGAGAGAGAGAGAGAGATGGAAGGAGAGAGTACTGGATGAATAGATGGATGGATGGATGGACAGACGGAGGGATGGATGGGTGGGTGGACGGAGGGATGGATGAAGGGATGAGAGAGGGGAAACATGAACTGCAACATAAATATTTAATGTTGTCTGCAGCGAAGCAGCCCACACACACACACACACACACACACACACACACACACACACACACACACACACACACACACACACACACACACACACACACACACACACACACACACACACACACACACACACACACACACACACACACACACACACACACACACACACACACACAGCAGTATTATATTAAGTGTTGTCTAAGCACAACTTAACCAACCTCTGGAACACATTGAGGATCAGCTTTCACTAACACAGCACACACACGTGCACACACACACACACACACACACACACACACACACACACACACACTCGTGCACACGCACTAAAACATGCAGACTAGACACATATTCTTAGGGCTACAACTGACAATTATACTCTTAAGCGATTACTCCAACGCTAACTTTGGAGATTCATCGAGAGATTGCCATTTTTTTTTATATAAACGAATGATCGCCAAAACAATTCTTAAATATATATTTTTCATGGACTAAATGGATTAAACACAAAAAGTCAAAGTGTGTGCCCATTGTGATCCTTTTTTTTTTAAATCAATTAAACATTTTTTGCTGTCGAGCACCTAAGAAGTATAAATAAGGACATCATTATAAACAGCATAAAAAGTTCAGAAATGTGTGTGGGTGCTGGGGGCGTGTTTCTCCCTCCGCATCATCAGCGCCCACACCCTAGGTGGGGTTGGCGATAGGGCCTTTCTGTGTGGAGTTTGCATGTTCTCCCCGTGTCTCCTAGGGTTGATACCCTCACAAAAACATGCAGTAATCCTGGTCTCAATAATGTCTCCCCCTGGCCAGCCGGGGCGCCTGATGGAGGGGAAAGGAACTGGTTGGAATAGCGTGTTCCTTCCACGCGCTACGTCCATCCCAGGGAAATCCCCCATGTCAGGTGAAAAGAAATAACTTGGACTACCCATGCATTGAAGGAAGCATGAGGTCAGTCCGTTGTCTCCCCAGGCGTGGCAGAGGGAGGGCAGAGCCCAGGATTACATAGGCAATTGGCACTGGGTGAAAATGGGTTACAAAATCGTGGGATAAAGAAAAGAATATACAGGTATATGTGTGTGCCAGTTTATGTACACGTGTATAATTACACGTGTGGTGCATCATCCGTGCATGACCCGTGCACATTGATTGTGCACATTAACACATTGACTGCTGAGCCACGTGTTTCATGAGTTATACCATATGCCCAGGCTGCCAGGCCCGAATTTTCAAAAAAAGTAAAAAAGAAAAAGAAAAAAGAAAATCTGTATTTTTAAATAAAATTAGTTTTTACCAAGTGTACTGCTTTTCCTCGTTTGCTACAATGTTAGCTGCAACAGCGCCTGTTGGTGGCTGGGAAGCATTATTGTGCATTCTTCCGTATACACATACGCCATGTCCTTGTATGAGCGAATGGATGAACGTCACGTGATAAGTGCAGCCATGTTTAACCAAACAAGTGATGCTCGATTTGGAATCGACACACACTTAGTAAAACTAATTTTATTTAAAAAGACGAAGTCGCATACATCTTGCAGAACATCGGCCGTGTGCTATTTTTCGCATTCGTGCATGTGTAGAGCTGCAATTGCAGTTTTGCCAACCATGCCCCCGACCTGTCTGACAAGTCGGTAAGAAGGATCTGCCGTTGCCCCAACGTCACAATGCGGAAGTCTCGGCAGAATGCGTCTTAGGTAAGGCTAGGTAAAAGGTACTTATACGTAATTGATCTTTTTTTCCCCACTTGCTATCAAATGTTTTTGCCCAAAAATAGCCGATCTACAAGATCAAAACACGACGCGTTGTGTGCTTGTAGATCTGCTATTTTTGGGCAAATGTTCCGCCCCAGGATAATGGGGATAATTTTGATTATCGCGATTTCTTTTGTCACAATAATCGTGATATGAAATTTTCATATCGTCCCATCCCTACCACACACACAGTCTAATGTATCTACGAGACTGTACAGACAGCTGCTGTGAAACTCTGGACCAACCCCATTCATAGCACACACACACACACACACACACACACACACACACACACACACACACACACACACACACACACACACACACACACACACACACACACACACACACACACACACACACACACAC
>NC_137833.1:10114157-10124157 GCF_963921795.1 Nannobrachium achirus | reverse complement strand
AGGCATCATCATAATAATAACAACGCATGCCATAGAATATAGTTGGCCAAAGTCTGAGGGTTGAAATAAATGTTAGTTGCATTTTGTAAGCTTTTTCTTAACAATCAGAGGCGAGTGCCCTGTTGTGGACACAACTGTACTGACCAGTTGTGACATAACATGCATCATGTGCATCCATGTCTATGCAAAATGTCATCGTAATAATAATAACAATAGAAAATCTGCCATAATTGAACATCAGCCACACTATTCCTTTAGAGTGTATGTGTGTGTGTGTTGTTAGCTCTTGGTTGACCTGTTAAGTTCAAGCTGAGTGCTAATCAGCTGATCTGTGGCTGATCTCATTACCCTGCATCAGCTGTGTGTGTGTGTGTGTGTGTGTGTGTGTGTGTGTGTGTGTGTGTGTGTGTATGTAAAACTGTTAAGACATGATCAGACGGTGCTTGGATGAGTTGGCTGGGACATCGAGTCCTGTCTGTCTGTGTGTGTGTGTGTGTGTGTGTGTGTGTGTGTGTGTGTGTGTGTGTGTGTGTGTGTGTGTGTGTGTGTGTGTGTGTGTGTGTGTGTGTGTGTGTCTATATCCCTATAGATGTGTCAGGCTGTATGTGTGTTCATGTTCCTATATTAGTCCCCCCAGGAATCCGCGGAGAAAAGGTCTTGATTCCGCGGAGAACAATCCTGATTCTGTGGAATTCTGCGGAGAACATTTCTTGATTCCGTGGACATTAAAAAACAACCTAAAATGACCAGTTATCAAGCTAAAAATGATATAGTTCTAACAATCAAGTAAGACCCTTCATGAAATAACTAATTAATTGTAATTAGTGGTTCGAATAATTTTTATTATTTTTTAAATTGCTATTGTTTTTAATACCGTAATTACCGTATTTTCCGGACTATAAGGCGCACTTAAAAGCCTTTAATTTTCTCAAAAAACTACAGTGCGCCTTATAGTCCAGTGCGCCTTATATATGGATCGTTCATTGACATTGACATTCCCTTTAGCACAGCTCCATCTGTTGGATGCATAACACAACGGTAGCGTCTATTATGTGCGCCTTATAGTCAGGTGCGCCTTATATATGAAAACAGTTTGAAAATAGACCATTCATTGACAGTGTGCCTTATAGTCAGGTGCGCCTTATAGTCCAGAAAATACTGTACTTTCTGTTGCAAAGACTATATTGTCATCCATGCCCATAGTAACCACATTTTAGAGGATAGCCTACCTACTACCTAGTATGGGTGTAATATTTATTTATTGTCTCCACCAGCCGAAGGCTGAGGGAGAGTATGTTTTCCCCTCCGTCCGTCCGTCCGTGCGTCCGTGCGTCCGTCCGTGCGTCCGTGCGTCCTCGCAGTTTGTGAACAGCTAATCTCAGTCACCGTTGGCCCGATCGCTGCCAAACTGAGCACACACACTCCCTGGATGCCAATCTAGAACCTCTGCCCCACATTTTTCAAATCGGCCTCATGGTGGCGCTATAACAGGCCGATTTGTGTGGCCTGGTTGTTACCAGCTAATCTCCGGCGCCGTTGGCCCGATCGCTGCCAAACTGAGCACACACACTCCCTGGATGCTAATTCAGAACCTCTGCCCCACATTTTTTAAATCAGCCTCATGGTGGCGCTATAACAGGCCGATTTGTGTGGCCTGGTGGAGACCTGTGCTCGGAAGAGCACTGCTTCTAGTTCTCTTCTGCATTAGCATTGTTATTGCCAGGACCAAAGAGGCATAGAGAGGAACTATAGTTCAGGACACAGTTTCTGTCAGGAATGTGGGACCCTCCAGCGTCAGTGCTAGCAGGAGGGAAGCTAAGCTATTCCCCCAGGCTCTGTATGAGGTGGCCACTGGCCAGACCATGTACAAATCGGTTTATAATAGTAGTAATAACTACTCCCGCCGCTCTGCTGCCACTGCGACTGTTATTCCGCGGCCGTCAGAAAAGTCCGCGAATGGCCGAGAAATCCGCGGGTGGTCGCGAGTTCCGCGATAAATTCCGTGATCGCGGAATCGCGGATTCCTGGGGGGACTACTATATGTATGTATGTGTGTGCATGTGTGCGTGTATATACTGTATAAACTCAGCACAAAAAGCCTTTAATAATACCAATTTGTATTGTGTGTTATATCACTTTTATTGTTGATTTGTCACCTTTACGAGGTACAGCTTGTAAGCATCGGGCATTCGAGGCATGAGCTACACAGCCAAACGTGTGCGTAGCGCCGACCACAATATACTGTTCTGCTGGCATTTACTCTCGTTTTGGGCTTCCCTGACACTGAGCTTAAAATTAACAAAGTGTAAAAATTGCCAATATGTGTTGTTTCTTATTTTCCTTATTCCTGTGGGAGACAGCAATCATTCAATGAACCAAGCAACAAAGGTGAACACCAAAAGAACGGTATTGCAGGCCTGCCAGGCCATTTTGACCATTTTTGGAGGGGCGCAACCCACACGTTTGGCTGTGTTGCTCATTCCACGAATGTCAGATCCTTACAGTCTGTACCTTGTTGTGTAAAGGTGACAAATCAACAATAACAATGATATCAAACACAATACCATTTGGCATGATTAAAGGGGGGATATAATGGACCGAAAGTTGGCAAATTTTGTGTTGCAGCTACCCCACACCTTTGGCTGTGGTGCTCATTCCACGAATGTCTGATGCTTACAAACTGTACCTTATTGTAAAGGTGACGAATCAAAGATAAAAATGATATAAAACAAAATAAAAATTGGTATTACTAAAGGGGAGATATAATGGACCGAAGTCAAGTTTCCTTTCTTTTTGTGCTGAGTTTATACACACGCACACGCACACACGCATGCACGCGTATGTGTGGTACTGTGTGCCCATACAGTCTGTGCGCTGATCTGTGTTGTACTAGAACATGGAATAAGATTTACGCATCAGGTCAAGAACAGGCCAGGGCACAGAGTTCACATGTACATGAGTGCTCTGTGTGTGTGTGTGTGTGTGTGTGTGTGTGTGTGTGTGTGTGTGTGTGTGTGTGTTCATGGATGGCTGAATGTAGGTTACACATACAGTTCATTAGATGGGTTTCACTGCAGCGCTGTAACAGGATGGTGGATTACGTAACGTCCTTATATGGACGACGCTTTTAATCTCTCCTTCCTGCTTTTTTTTTTAACCTGTTATGACAAGCAGACACGGCCCCTCCCCCTCCGTCCACAATTCCAGCGCAACGTAAACGTGCTCTCCCCCATCAACGATGTCAACTCAGAACCAGGCGGTAAACATCGGTCACTAGTTTCACGCAATCCGCTGGATTTAAGGCCAAACAGGAAGCCATCATAAAATGGTAAATGGTGCATTTATATACCGCCTTTATCCAAGTCGCTTTACAGTGATTGTGCATTACATTCAGCCATTCCCATTCACACACACGCCAGTGTTGTTTTTGACAGCAATTTTTGATTTAGTTTTCGTCATAGTCTTTTGAATAAAATGTCATTTAGTTTTAGTCATAATTAAGTCACCTGAAAAGTATTAGTTTTAGTCTAATTTTAGTCAACTAAATATCATAAGATTTTAGGCGACTAAATCTACAGTTGATTTAGTCGACTAAAATGTATTTTGGCAGGCCTTGATGGCATCATAATGACTGATTTTACACTTGTTTGTGTGCTGAAAATAGCAGATCTACAAGCTCACAACGCGTCGCAGTTGTGAGCTTGTAGATCGGCTATTTTCAGCATGCAACACCTGAGAGCAACCAAACATAAAATGACTCTCCTAGTCCCTAACATTTTAGTCTCGTTTTTATTTTGTTGACGAAATTGTCAATATATTTAGTCTTAGTTTTAGTCACCACAGCTTAGTTTTTGTTTAGTTTTTTATTTAGTTTTCGTCAGTGAAAAAAACACAGTCGACAAACATTTTTCGTCATAGTTTTAGTCGACGAAATCAACACTGACACACACACACACACACACACACACACACACACACACACACACACACACACACACACACACACACACACACACACACACACACACACACACACACACACACACACACACACACACACACACACACACACACACACACACACACACACACCGATGGCGGAGGAAACCATGCAAGGCACCAACCTGCTCACCGGGAGCAACTAGGGGCGAGACTCTTGCTCAAGGACTCGTCAACACTGACTCTGGGGGGGAGCCTGGGATCGAACTGGGAACCCTTCAGGAGCCGTTCTAAGACGACATCTCTACCCCTGAGCCACTGCTGCCCCCATTATCCGCATGCAGTTCCAATTAATGGACCAGCAGATGTCGCTATCTCCCCTCCTGCTGGCAGCAGAATGACTGGAGACTCCATTCTCCATTTTTGTCTGACTTTATACACAATGTTATTAAATATTAGGATTAATAGACACCAACCTACTTCCGGTCTCCTAAAGAGGTATGTCACACACATACAGGAAGTAAATCGCAGACGGCAGGTGTTGGTACTCAGGACATGATATACAAAATGCTCCGGAAAAAAAAAATACTTTCTTTGGACATGTAGCCTGCCCCAACACAGGCTGATTTTGGTCTAGAGGGGCGGATTCAAAGTCCCTGCAGAAAACAGTCGGTCGATCCTATTGGTTCACTGATCTGTTCACCCGCCCCCATAGCCCATCCCCGCTCCCCATAGCACACAGCTTAGAGCACAGATATAAAGAGCTAGATGCCTCGTTCGCCTCTGCAGTTAATTGGAGCGACGTGCAACAGTTGTAGTCCGGACATCCTGGAAAAACTAAGGGAACGCTGTCAGTCAAAGTGACTACTGGCCAATCACAGCGTGACTTTTCCGGGACTTATCCAAGGACTACAATTCAATTCAACAGAGCCAGTTCCGATGTTGCGCAGCTCAGCTGTTCTTACAAGCTGCGTACGTAAAGACCCGCCCCCACCTGCCTCTGATTGGCCTAGCAACTTCCCTATGTGTGACAATCGTGGAAGCAATGCACACGTGATTCCCTTAGTCCCTCGATGCACACGCATCAGAGTCGAAGGAGGCGTCTACCTTTCTATGTCTATGGCTTAGAGCCCTGACGTCACAACATTTGAGCGACGACCACTGCACTCTGGTTGGTTGGGGAGATTGAAGGTCGACTCCCACTTCCTATGCCAGAAATGTCAGCAGCTTAGCCCAGGCTTTTCTTTTTGAGCCGAACGTGAATGAAAATGAAAGCCTGGGCACCGAGTGTACATGAGCCCTAAGACTTTGTGGCCAACGACTACATCTGCAAGCGTTTCAGACGGTGTAGCGGTTAGTGCATATGCCCTTCATGCGGAAGGTGAGTGGTTCAAACCCTGCCTAAGCCGACGTCAGCAAGGGGGAGAGGAGCAGAGGACAGCCATGGCCCCATGGCCTCCTCTAAGTAACAAGAAATCTTGTGAAATAAAATATCATCAACCAATCATCAAGGACGATGATACACAAAAGAAGTACCGCCATGTTAATTTTGACAACTAATTTTGTTTAGTCATATTTTAGCCACTTGCAATGTGTTACTTTTAGTCTACCGGTAGTTTTAGTTGACCAAATATCATTGGATTTGGGTTGACTAAATCTACAGTTTAGTAGAGTAAAATGATGCCTTCGTGATGGCATTGTAATGCCCGATTTACATAGTAGATCTACAAGCTCACAAAGCATAGCGCTGCGAATGCACTGTGAGATTGTTTTCTTTACTCCAACAATTTTGGGGACCCACTGCAGTAACTCCCAGGGATCAATTCCATTGAGATCCTGTGTATTCAATCCATCGAGACATCTAGAGCTTAGTTTTTTTTTTGTTAAAAATTCTTTTTTTTAAAAAGTCGTCAGAATTCTTTTCGTCATGTCTTAGTCGCCGGAATCAACACTGCAGTACTGATGTAGACTAACGTCATAAAAACCCATCGTCGCACATTACAAGGACCACCTCTCTTGACATCATCATCATCATCTCGCTTGGATGAAGCAGCTGTGCTACAGAACAGGCTGCAGGGTTGACTGGGTGCAAAACACACACAGCGCACGCACGCACGCACGCACGCACGCACGCACGCACGCACGCACGCACGCACGCACGCACGCACGCACGCACGCACGCACGCACGCACGCACGCACGCACGCACACACACACACACACACACACACACACACACACACACACACACACACACACACACACACACACACACACACACACACACACACACACACACACACACACACACACACACACACACACACACACACACACACACACACACACACACACACACACACACACACACACACACACACACACACACACACACACACACACAAACATACAGCACAGACCGAATACCCAAAGAACTCTTCATAAACACAAACATACAGAGTACACACACACACGGTCACGCTGCATAAACACAAACACGATAATTAGTGTCCGCAAACACATTACACACACAGTGCACAAGCAACAATAAATACACCGTGGACAGACTGTCCACGCACACACACACACACAGGCAGTAGAGTACATGCATGCATGGATAAACACACACACACACACACACACACACACAGTGCAGAGAGCTGATGTGTGTGACATAACATTAACATTGTTTAGCCAGCAGAGACAGGACAGTTCTCTGCTCTGATGCACCGCAGGCTAACGCACGCACGCGCGCGAGACACACACACACACACACACACACACACACACACACACACACACACACACACACACACACACACACACACACACACACACACACACACACACACACACACACACACACACACACACACACACACACACACACACACACACACACACACACGAGGACATAACAATTCACCCTTTGTCAGCCTTCTGATTGGTCCCTGACTGACCAACCAGCAGGCTCTTTATCGATAAGTTCCTGCTCCTCGAGACCAATACCGATAACCAATAATATATATGTCTTATTATTCTAATGTATATTCTTATTCACCTGTAGTTTTTGCACAGCTCTTTCTTGAAGGATCTCAACGAAAATAAGCTTTGCCTTACCTGAGTTTCCTTTTAGTTGACCTTCTATCAGTGAACTGTACTGTCATGAAACTGTGCCTTTTCCTATGCAAAACCTCTAATAAATACCTCAATCAATCAATAAATCAATCAAACCTGACTAGCAGTGAGCAAAAGGTGGGTTTAGCATAGCTTTGAATGAACCAGATTCATCATGACATGAACATTACTACTATGAACCCAAAAAAATTAAGCCAATAACTTTTAAAGGACAACTCCGCCCTAAATCACTTCTAGGCTCATTTTCCTACTTATATTGATCCAAAATGACTGTCCATGGGGTCTATTAGGTAGAAATGCCCCTGTTGTCCACTGTCCAGTGTCCCCAGCAGAACAGCAGCTCTCATAGCATAGAGTGGAGTCTACAAGCCTATCGCTTTTACACTATTGTTGTGGTTAAAAGTGATTTTCTTTTTCATGAATGTGTTACTAATTGTCATTACAAACACATCAATGCCTTGGTTGTCCCACACAAGCCAACACAATCTCATAAATAATGTTTTGGGGTGATCATTCGGCGCAAGTGCCAATCAAAGAGACTGCACTGGCCAATCACAGGGCATCAATTCCGGAACTTGGCTAAACAAATAAAAGCATAACATCTATTTAGCAGAGTGTGATGGCTTGTGTGGGACAACAATGACATGGATATGTTTGTAATGACAACTAGTACCACATTCAAGAAAAATAAAAACACTTTTGACCACAACAAATAGTGTAAAAGCGATAGGCTTATAGGCTCCACTCTATGCTATGAGAGCTGCTGGGTTCTGCTGGGGAAACTGGACAACAAGGGCATTTCTGCCTAATAGACCCCATGGACAGTCTTTTGGGATCAATATAAGTAGGAAAATGAGCCTAGAAGTGATTTAGGGCGGAGTTGTCCTTTAACTGCCTCTGCACTGTGAGGAGTTGTGAGCTTGTCCTTATTTTTTTATTTTAGTTATAGAGGGCAATTATGTGATTAGCTTAATTAAAAAGGGATCCTTTTAAGCTAATTATATGGGAACCACTGTAGTAGTAAAAACAAGTTTGAGGTGAGCGGCGGTACGCGAGCGTGCACGTGCGTGCGTGTGTGTTTGTGTGTCTGTGTGTGACTCAACAGCGCCACTTGGTCACCAGCGGTATTGCAGCTCAGGCTACATACCTAGTCACATACACACATACACACAGACAAAGTCACTCTAAGGAGACGGTGTGACCACCACTCAAAAACTCAAACCCTAACCCCTAAATCTAACCCTAACCCAAATAGTTTCCTTAACTGTTAAGACTAAGGAACTCTCATTTGTAACCATAAAACAAGCATATTGTGTCTCTGTCTCTCTCTACTTATCTCTGTCTGTGTGTCAGTCTTTCTGTATAGACCGTTCCACAACGCATTGAGAGCTTGTAGATCGTCTGTTTTCGGCACACGTCAACATTGTACCAACTGTCTGTCTGTCTGTCTCTGCCTCTCTGTCTGCCTGTCTCTGCCTCTCAGTCTGTCTGTCTGCCTGCCTGTCTTCCTTCTTGGTGTTGTTGTCATTGAGTATTGACGGTGTTGTCTCCTTCCTCTCGCTGGTTCAATACCCCTGTCCTCGGTTTCCTGTCTGGACCACACCTGACACCGACCCTGCAGTGTGCGCGTCTGTGTGTGTGTGTGTGTGTGTGTGTGTGTGTGTGTGTGTGTGTGTGTGTGTGTGTGTGTGTGTGTGTGTGCTCGCTCACTCATCTGTTTGTGTTTCTGTGTGCGTCTGTATATTGTTGTGCAAGCATGCGCGCATCTGTGTGCATCCGTGTGTGATTGATTGTGTGTGTGTGTGTGTGTGTGTGTCCATGTGAGAGGTGGTGTGTATGTGACTGCTGCATCTGTGCGTACATGAAAAATGAAACTATGTGTATGTGTGTGTGTGTGTGTGCTGTGAATTATGTCCAAAAAGCTACATCTTGGTCTTGTGATCTGACCACAGTCCCATATCATAGATGGTAACCAGGGACGTGCTGGGCCCCTGATTCAGCCCGGGAAAAAGAGTTGGAGAGGCCCTCATTGCGCGCTATAGAGAGAGATCTCTCTCTATAGCGCTGCTGCCATTTCAGATCATGACAAGTGACAAGCCAGTGGGCCAATTACATGAGTTATATTTCGTCGTTGTCGGGTGGAAACCTTGTATGTCCAAAACCGTTTGTTTTGTATTTATCATTTTAAAAATTATTTAAACTAGTGAAAACAGCCGATCTACAAGAGCTTGTAGATCTGCTGTTTTCACTACTTTTGTGCGATGGCCTTGTATGATTAACTCATTGAGTGCCAGCCTATCACCACTAGAGGGCGCCCAGTGACCAGAGAATAATAGAGATATGCTGGTAATGCATGCCCAAGCCCTGGAGCCATGACTTTTTTTACAAAGGAAAGGACACTTTCCTTTGTGCATGTACAGGAAGAGGATGAAGTTAGCTTGAAGTTAGCTATTGGCTACCAAGCATTTTAGAAGCCTTATTTTCGTCAACTTAGCCATGATTAAACCTTGCACACCTCATGCATGGGAAAAAAACAGAGAAGAATGAGCTCTAAAAAATCCAATGCAATCCTGGATTGCATTGGAGTGGATTTGTGCAGTTTGTTCACAGCTTTCAAACAAAAAAATCCGATTGGAAATCCGTTCAGGCATTCTTGAGATAATCGCCATTATGTTTTACATGTAATGTAAACAAAAATGGCTGCCCTGTATGTTAGATGGGGTTGTATGGGGGTGGAACATGCAAAATCGCGATTGAAATCATGTTCACCAGATTTGATGGGGTCCAAAAAAACAAAAAAAAAATTCAAAAAAAGTTTTTTCAAAAAAAAAAAAATTTTTTTTTTATTTTTTTTTAAAAGCCGAACTTGTTCGGGATCGGCACTCTACGATACGCTAATAAAGCCGAACTAGTTCGGGATTGGC
>NC_137833.1:10039157-10111657 GCF_963921795.1 Nannobrachium achirus | reverse complement strand
ACACGGTACAGTGCACTGGCTCACACAGCTTACAAACATAGTAAATGATGTGCAGACATCATCACAGTGCGCCCGGTGCTTCTACCTCATCAGTGAGCGACAGACAGACAGATATGTGTCCATAACTAATGAGCAGTGTGTGTAACCTACATACATTGACCACTTAAAACCCTACATGGTTGACTGGAGTCCCTCAGGGCTCTATACTAAGTGCCCTTTCCGTTTTCACTCTACGTTAAGCAGGGGCGTCACAAGGGGGGAGTGGGACTGAGTTACTAGGGACCAAGGTGGATTGAGCTTGTAGATCTGCTTTTTGAGCGGTGGTTACACCGTCTCCTATACGTGGCCGTGCGTGTATGCGTGTCTGTCTGTCTGTATGTAGCCTGCAGTACCTTTTCTGACCACACACGTTAAGGGAGGGGCGCTGTTGTCACTCACACTCACATTCACTGGAACTAGATGGGGGGGGGGGTCCGTGGACAAATACATATCATTTTGGGGGTCCTTCACATAAACAAGTTTGAGCACCACTGACATAGAAACATTTTTTTTTTCTTAAAAAAAAAAAGGATTTGAAATATTCAAAGACTTGAATATTTTTCAAAAATAGCATATCTACAAGCTCGCAGCGCGGCACTCGGTGCTGCGCTGTGAGCTTGTATATCTGCTATTTTTCAATAGCTAAAGCACAAAATGTGAGTGAAAGCTTGTACCCAGGGTTAAGTCTTGAGGTACATTACAATACATATTAGGCTGGCCATTTTTATCACTGCTACTGTTGTGAATTTACCATCCATGTTGTTGACCAACCAACACGCTCCTAAAAGTCTCCCTCTAGCTGAGGGTGGTGAGTGATGTCTGCCACAGATGTCTGAGTGCATTTCAAGACACATGCATGTAAAAAGGTCAGACACTTTTACCACCACAAGTTATGCATGAAGTAGTTGAGCACTGGTGTTGGCAACTAATCCTGACTAATCCCGACCTGTAATTGCAAGCCTAACTTAAAAATGTATTTGAACAACCGTGAAGGATAATCGTACTCAAAACGTCTATTTCTCAAATTCTACTATATACTTTGGTTATTACATTTGGCTCTCACTAGTATAGCAATAATACAAGCAAACACACTCAATGAACTCAATGAACTGGAGCGTAAACACATGTACAGCGTACAGTACTGCACATACGTACATATGAACTCAATGCCCTGTTATGCTGTTGACCCTGTATCTAAATCCCATTCCATCATGTTCATCAGTGAGACACAGACCTGTATAACCAAAACACTACTTCTTTACCTTTTACTTAATATCGTTGCTATTCCAAATTGTTTCGTTGTTATTGTTTATTATCGCTGCTACAATGTTGATGAACTAAAAACCAACGTGTGTAAGAGATCTAACAATAACAGATCGTGAATCATGGCAACGTGAGTCATGCTGCCCTGCAAACGTGTGTGTGTGTGTGTGTGTGTGTGTGTGTGTGTGTGTGCGTGTGTGTGTATGTGTGTGTATGTGAGATGCATCGTACAGCTAGAACAGACACTAAAGCCCCATTTAAAAAATAGCTGATCTACAAGCTCACAGCCGTACATGGCATGTCCAAAATAGGCATGAAATGCAAGGTGATGGGTGGGGGGTTGGGGTTGGTATTCTCTGTGCACCATCAGGGAAGAACACAATCATTGGTCTTAATGTTAATTCATTAAACAAATATGATAAAGTAGACAGTTCTACCCATAGCCTGTTATAAAAGAAAGAAAATCACACAATGAAGCGAGCAGTGGTGCCTACGAGTTAATGTCATTAAGCGTCGGGCAAAGCTTGGCCAATGTGACCATGGGCGTACAACAAACTTTGAGCGCTTTGTGCCAAGATGTAGGCCTGATGTAGGCCACGCTTCAGAGCCTGGACAAAATAATGGACAAAGTGATGGCATCTTTCTATGTCGGGTCCGAAATGCTAGCGGAAACTACTGCTATTGGCTGCAACAGCAGCGAGGGCGGGTCTTCACTTGGTAGAACCAGTAGGAACCCTGGAAACATACCCTACTTTATTATCATTACTTCAGAATGAATGGGACCATCATGTATTACACTTTTTGTGTTATTTGTAAACTAACATCATACACAAAAGCATCAAAATGTTATAAATATGAGGTTTCCACCCGACAAGAGACGATATACAGTATAATAAAATGTTTCACTGTTATTTGACAAATCGAAAACGCAACGGACAGAATAATGGCTAAGGAGATGATAATGGATGGTTGCAGCCCTTAATGTATAATATGAGTACATTTGCTGCAGACAGAGCTTTGTGTCTCTTCTCAAAATAAACCTGCTGTGCGTGCGTGCGTGTGTGTGTGTGCGTGCGTGCGCGTGTCCTCTATGTGCTTACATAATGGATGCACAGCCGCAGCTAACAGAGCAGCTCACCCTAAATAAACTCAAACTGCACACATCGTGTGCACACTGGACTATCAGGGTGTGTGTCCAAAACACTTCCTTTTCTTCATTATTGTAACTGTTCTCGCAAAGCGCTGGACCGATCAGAGCTGAATGTCTTGTACCCGCTGTCAGCTGGCTAACTGGTATCTACGTGCATTTCATTTCATAATAGAAGTCAATGGTGATCTGATCAGGATGAAAAATCAATATGGAGTCATACGGAATGTTGTCTTTTCTTTTTTTAATATATACTTGATTTTCCAGTCAAGTCCTATCTATGTTGCGCTGATCAGCGCAACGGTCACAGAGTTGTGTTTTTCTGACACTAACCCTATCTCTAACCCTTACCCTAAACTTAACCCCTATGGAAGTGTCGCCACTCTGACAATAAGAAGTCAATTTCGGAGTGGCGACGTGTCGGAATGGAGAGCGACACCCAATACAATTGTAGCACTGCAGTTGTGACAACAACTATGCAATTTAGTTTTATAGGCCCCTGATGTGGCCCCTAACGTGACTACCGGTACTGTCATGGCCGACCCCTGAACAGTGTTTGTGGCACAATTGGTGCTGCGTGGAGCAACTCTGTGCCTGTGGCCCTCAGGGGACCCTGACGTGGCCCCTGGTGTGTCTGTTGTCATGGCAGATCCCTGAACAATGTTGGTGCCAAGCTGGGTGCAGATTGGAGCAACAGGGTGCCTGTGGCCCACACACATTGCCCCTGGTGGGACTACTGTCATGGCTGACCTCTGAACAGTGTTTGCGGCACATTTGGTACGGACTGGAGCAACTGTGAACCCGGGGCCCCAACATGGCCCTTGTTGGGACGGTCATGGCAGACCCCTGAACAACGTTTGTGCAAGGTTGGTGTAAAGGCCGAGGCATTAACGAAAAGAGAAACATGTTGTACAATCTCACTTTTTATACCTCTCTTTGTAAATAAAACAACTATATTTTTGCAAACCGGGTGTAGCAGTGAATAATGTCACGGGCCATTCGCCCCTTAACACAACGGCTGCCCCGGTAGCCAAACTCGTCCACAGACGAGTTAAGGGTTAACTTGGTAACCAGGCAACAGACGCTAGCTATGGGTTCTGGTGAAAGAAAAAACTGCATCCGTCATGACGCAACGCAGCCAGAAGCAATGGAGAGTGGCCATTATCCATTGACTCCCATTTTATGCTGAAACATAAAAATGGCTTTATCTCTGAATAAGGTGCAAATAATGCAGAGGAGGCCGAGATCCGCTTTGTTTCACGGCGACACTATGCCGCGATGGTCGGCCCCGGTTAGGATTTTAGTTTTGGGACCGTTTGTAAACAAACAGATCTCCTTCCTGGATTGTTAGTGTACACACACGTGCACACGCACGAAGCTTCCGGGGCTCTTCAAAATAAAGCATAAGTGAATGCCGGCAGCCGTTGTGTTAAACCATTTGGTCCGTAACAGTTGGAGCAACAGTGTGCCTGTGGCACCCGACCCCTGCTGTGCCTATCCTGATGGCAGACCCTTGACAAGGGTTTGTGCAGAGTTTGGTGTGGATTGGAGCAACGGTGCATCTCGCAGGTAAGGATCTTACGTTTGTGATGTCTATCCGCGGGCAAACCCACCCATGCTCTTGACAATTTGAATAAAGGAGGATATGTCATAGATGACAGACATCACAGGTTGGCCACATGTAAGTAAGTAAGTAGGTTGGTGAGGTTTATTGTCGGCCTCAGCCAGAGCACAGGAGTCTATCTATCCCTGTTACAATGCTCTGGACCATACTGTACTTGGGCAACTGGCGGCCCGGGGGCCACATGCGGCCCCCACCTCCACTTAATGTGGCCTGCAGGTTAATATAGGAATACTGATATATTATTGATTTCGGCTGTTACAATTCCAAACATGACCTGCTTTAATTCTGTCAGTCTACCTTAGAAGCTCAATCACTAGTATAGTAGTATTAAAATGTATTTCCAATGTATTTGTATTTAGGTTCATAAAGTTAACATGAGTATATAACTAAATGAGTTTGAAATTAAATAAAAATGTTACATTTGAGGATTCCAATTAAAAAATAACAAAATAATTCAGGATTCCAATTCAAAAGAAGCACAAATAGCCGATCTACAAGCTCAAAACGCATCGCGCTGCGATGCGTTTTGAGCTTGTAGATCTGCTATTCTTGCTTCTTTTGTAGGAGATACTAGAATGACAAAGAATGACGTAGCAATATGCAATGTGGCCCTCTGGAGTGAAGGTGGAAATATAGTGGCCCTCGCCATCATCAAAGTTGCCAACCCCTGATCTAGACCCCTGGGAGATGGATAGCTGAGGTGGAGCGCCACACCTACCATCAGCTCCCAGTACTTACCGCACAACTTGCCGCACCCAAGCCGTGCTAGTCATACGCCTAGTTGGCGGTGCACGGGATCGAACCCATGACCTTGTAGTCTAAAGGCGAGTCATCTACCGTCTACGCTGGCCACATGAAGCCGAGCTATACCCATGTGGATCTCGAGATCCACATGATTATTTTGTTCTCCTTTGAAATGTGTCATTAAACATATCAACATTAACATGTCCAGAAAGATCAGGATAAAACTTAAAGCTGCACTATGTAACTTTCCTCTTACTACCCCAGATTTCAACCTGGTCTCCTCCATAAGTGCTGACAGTTTTACCATTGAGCTAACAGAGACTGCCTGCTTGCTCAGGGGATAAATTGAAACTTAACCATCAATTAAAACTTTTGTCAGGAGGACCTGTGTCTATAGGTGAGACATGACCTTAGGACACAATCTAAATGTCTCAACAGAAGAGCAGGGAGACTAAACACACAACCACCCCAATTGTATAGCTTGGAAGAAAATGACATTTTATTCATGAGAACTAAAGATAATACATAGTCTGCTACACTTTTACACTCTTAACCAAAAATATGTTGAAACGGATGTTGTATTTGTAGTTATGATCTATTTACGTATAGGAACGAAGCGACACAGAAAGGTTTAAATAGATGTTTTATAATCTACTAAGTTGATTGGTCTAATTAACCACTTTAATTATTTATTGTACTTTATTGTATAATCTACAAGCTCACAACAGGTTTAATAATAGTTTATTTATTAATCGAAGGAAACGTCTTTTTGATTAGATTGATTGGAAGTCATAATACTCTTAGAACACAGGGCTCTATACTTGATATTCCCCCCTCTAGTCTATACCCCCAAACATTGGTGCAATGGTGATTCAATGTTTTGGGGGTTGTGAACATCGATCAACACCTACTTACAGGTCTATTGATATGCATATATAGGCTCGTTTCTTTGTTAGAACAGTTGAGGTGTGAACTTGGGGGGTGCGAGACCACGGCTCAGAAAAGATGGGTCGTCAGGGGCGCGCGACCCAAGACTATGGCAACACTGCCCCCAAACCCAGGAGAGGTAGCGCTGACAGTAGAGGGTTCATGTGGTTAAGTCATGTTGACCCACTCTCAAGACAGCTTAAACACCAACACAGACGTTATAAGGCGAGCGCTGAAACAGGTCAGTGCGCGGTCAGGAACAGCCCGGTCCACTTTCAACGGTCTGGCGACCAGCGGCCAGATGGAAGCGCTCACATAATTTCTAAAGAGGGGATTGAACCCTGAGCCCAGAGGCCGCTATCTGTGGACACACAGCACAGCAGGAATACAGCCTTAATGTGTACACAGCACACACACACACACACACACACACACACACACACACACACACACACACACACACACACACACACACACACACACACACACACACACACACACACACACACACACACACACACACACACACACACACACACACACACACACACACACTTACTAATCCCCGACATTAACCGGAGAGACTGTAATGTATACTAACAGTCCTGACGCAACGTCATAAACCCCCGATTTGCATGATAAAGCTTTTCATACTGATCCAACTGACGGCATGGAATACGTATTAAAATAATAGTTTTGAGGTTTGTTTGGTTGGTTGGTTGGTTGCTAGTTTTTCTTTTTTCTGTTTATTTTAGTTTGGCGTATGATTTCAGTTCAGTTTGTTTTCTACGAGTGGATGGTTTTAGTTTGAGGAATTTACTAGTTTTATTTAGTTTGTTATGTACAGTATTGCAGACAGCTTGATTTAAAGAAGCTGGAAACGGTTGGATGAAAGAAGTCCTGGCATCAAATATGATAGTTTTTTATGTTTTTTCTATTACCGGTACAATATTTTTTTTTTGTATATTCTGTTAACTAAATTAGATCTTGACTAGTAGTTTTAGCTTTAGTCGTAGTTTTAGTTAACAACAATACCGCTCAGGACAGCAGTTACGCACAGCGATACTGGTGGGTCTTTTGGTGTTTATAAACTGGAAAGATATTCCATCTAATCCAAACCATGGGTGATCCGTGACCCTCTGCCTCCCCCCGAAGCCACAGGGCGGCGGGCCAAGTGGATTACACTACAACATGCTTCCAAAAAGCCCTGGTGAAGGCAGGTGCTGGCCTGACGTGAACCCAGTGTTGCCAGATGGGAAATGTTGAATTATCGTACTGGAGGCTTCAAATTATCGTATTTGGAAGAAAACTATCGTACACAGCCAAAAAAGAGAAATCACACGTTTAAATAAGTAATTTCACAAAAAATGCGTATTTAGGGTGAGACACCTTGTTTGAGACTCCTGTGTGACAACAACGCATCACATATGCTGCGTGGAGGCAGGAAACATCCTGGACATTACACAAATAAAAGCATGAAACTGGTCTTGAAAGACGCGACCGGTGTTTTTAATGCCTCCAAGTACAGATCTAGGGTCAGATTAACTGATTTCCTGGCTTATTTTGAGAAGCCAAAATGGATCCTGGATCAGCAGCCAGGGAATTGAGTAAATTCACACCCTTTTTGTCGATATGCCGAAATTATCGTACATTTGGTCATTTTTTGAATTATTGAGCGTACATCGTACAGAGGGTCAAATTATCGTACAAATACGATAATTATCATACATCTGGCAACAGGCTGTTATTTATATTGGCACTGGCCAGCACTGGGCCATTATTTGGTTATTTTTGGAGCGGTGAAAGCGCTCCCAATAGACAGGTATGTCCGTGGGTATGTGGGTGGCTGGGTGGCTGGCTGGCTGGCTGGCTGGGTGGGTGGCTGGCTGGCCATGTCCGTAGCCTGGCAATACCTTGAGTGGCCACACACAACAGACTAGTTAAAGGAGGGGCGCTGTTTTGTGCAGGCCAGGCACACTCACCACTCACTCACAGGCACAGTTTACTCACTCACTCACTCACTCACTCACATAGGGTACAGCTGCTCAAATTCACCGCTCCACTTCGAACCGAGGTTTGATTTTTTCTTTCTCAAACTATATAATAGGGGTAATAATCAAAATGTTATAATAAATGTTATATAATTATTATTATTATTATTATTATTGTAATACGGTAATTGTTATGAACACCCAGAAAATAGCACATTGCGATCTATTAGACCAAACCTCATTTAAAAAATATCAAGAGTGTATTAAAGCCTTTTAAAAATATATAGGTCTATATACTATATTTATACTAAGGGAATCTTTCTCCAAAATAATCAATTACCGCATGCCAGCAAAGACGCATCTAGTTAACGACCCAATTAGCGCAGAAGTCCTGCAGCTGCGGTGCTCAGACTGGACTCGCTGACGTGACCACTGAACAGCTCTGACATTAAAATATTATGGTATTGCATTATTATTAAGCCTTCTGCATTCCCCTTGAACCTCAAAATAATGGATTACTTCTTCAAAATGCGGACTGAAGAGGCAGCAGCAACAGTAGGTAATGATTTATTCTGATCCAGCTGGTCTTTATTGCCACTGACCAGTCTTTCTCCATCACAATGTTTTGCCATTATAGTAGGCCTACTCACGCAAACTTTGCATTGTAGCAACGTTTTAGACAGTAATGAATGATGGTCAGTGCGCACTGCTCAGAGAGCAGCTCCTTTTCTTTTTTTGGTGTCCTTTGGCAATCTGTTCCCCGACGCACAGACAGTGCGTCCTCCTGTGCGTCATGGTAGCGCACTGCACTGTGTTGGGGACCATATACATTTGGCTTAGAAGTGTCTGTCCACAGGGCTGTGAACTTGTAGATTTGCTGTTTTCGGCGCACTACCGTCATGCAACATATGACCCGTAGCAACGCACAGCGAGTGCGGTGCGTTGCAACCTGCTGTCAGTCACAGCACTGCTGTGAGCTTGTAGATTTGCTGTTTTCAGCGCACCACTGCCATGCAACATAAATGACCAGTTAAGTTAAATAAATAGCAAATAATACCTAACAACCAAACAAATAATAGCCCGGGCTCTTACATAAAACCTAATAAGGATAATATTAATTGCAAATAACGGCCCAGGCGCTTATACAAACCATGCGCTTATTTGAAACAGGCGTTTATTGCGCAAAATGGGGTCAGACCCCGGGCGGATATATGGAACCCGGCGGCAGTTTGCCACCGGGCGATTAATTGGGGATTTACGGTATGTTGATACATACTGTGCATGTACTGTAAGCCCCTCCCATACACTAAAATGTGTACCCGGCCTGAATGGGTTAAAACGACTGACTAGCAAACTTGTTCTAATGTGCAGTGAATGCAGCTTGCCTGCTTGTTACGATTATTATGAATATTAAGCCACACTGTGGATTGTGAAAGTGTTTAAATTGTATGTGGATTATTAAATAACATAAATAATATACGTCTGACTGCAGTGACTCGCTGCCGGCAGCACACTCATCCTGCAAGTATCTGCGTCTGGAAAAAAGCCGATCTGCAAGCTCACAACGCGTTGCGGATGCGAGGCGTTGTGAGCTTGTTGTAGATCAGCCACTTTTGGCACGGAACACGCCATGATGACCGAGTATAACCCAGGATGTACTTGGTAATGTGTGTGTTGGACGGACAAAGCTTGCACAGTGCACTGCACACAACCGTCGCGAAATGAACTTCTAATTCAAGGACGTACAGTAGTGGGGAACACGCCGCCAACAAGCGGCGAGCTCCCTTCAGCACAACAACACGTTTACCTATAAACTGGATGACATTCCTTCTAATCCAGGGGTGGGCAACTTTGATGATGGTGAGGGCCACTATATTTCCACCTTCACTCCAGAGGGCCACATTGCATATTGCTACATTCTACTTTGTCTTTCTAGTATCTCATACAAAAGAAGCAAAAATAGCTGATCTACAAGCTCAAAACGCATCGCGCTGCGATGCGTTTTGAGCTTGTAGATCGGCAATTTTTTGCTTCTTTTGAATTGGAATCCTGAATAATTTTGTTGTTAACACATTCCCCGCCATTTTAACATACCTTCGTACTCTACGGTGCCTCTGGTCTCCATAGACTTCCATGTAATTCATAGTGCACGGATCATGCACACCCATGCCTAGATAATGCACCACGTGTGTCCACATTGCTCACAGCTTTCAAACAAAAAAATCCGAATGGAAATCCGTTCAGGCATTCATGAGATAGAAGCCATTATGTTTTCCTAAAATGTAAACAAAGATGGCTGCCATGTTTGATAGATGGGGTTGCTATGGGGGTTAAACATGCAATTTCGCGATTTCTATCATGCCTACTACATTTTTTGGGGTCAGAAAAAAAAATTAAAAAAATTTTTTTTTTGATTTTTTTTTCTTTTTTTTTTTCAAAATGGCGGAAATTCTCGGGACTATCGGGCCTGGCAGGGAAAGACATTGAAATAATCTCAGGACTATCGGGCCTGGCATGCAATGAGTTAATTTGAATTGGAATCCTGAAAAGTAACATTTTGATTTAATTTTAAACACATTTAATGATATACTCATGTTAACTTTATGAACTTAAATACAAATACATTGGACATAATAAAATACATTTTAATACTACTATACTAAGCTACTAATATAGACTGACAGAATTAAAGCAGGTCACGTTTGGAATTATAACAGCTGAAATCAATAATATATTCAGTATTCCGGTATTAACCTGTGGGGCCGCATTAAGTGAAGGTGAGGGCCGCATGTGGGCCCCCGGGCCGCTAGTTGCCCATGTATGTTCTAATCCAAACCATGGGTGATCCCTGAACCCTCTGCCTCCCTGGGAAGCCTGTTCAAGCCACAGGGCAGCGTGCCAAGTGGATTACACTACAACACGCTTCCAAAAGGCAGGTGCTGGCCCCGACGCGAACCTGAGGTCAAAAGGTGCAGAGGCAGGACGGAAAACAGGCCCGGGAGGGGCCTTCGTCTGAAGAAGAGCATTGGTTCGAAACGTCACTCCTTGCTTGTAAACTAAATAAAAGTTACTCAAATGGGAGCTAGAGTGTGCGGCTAGGGTTGGGATGCGGAACCGGAATCCGTTCCACCACATTTGGAACCGTTACGGAAGCGTTTTTTTTTTTTAATCCCACTGTCAGAGCTAGCAGGTGGACTTCATGTCTGCTATACAATTACAATAGAAGTTGTTCTCAAACGTTTTAAGGACAACCTCCATACAGGGTTCCCACACATCTTTACAAATTCATTTCCAAAACTTTTCCAGAATATTTAACCCGATTTCCAGGACTATAAGCTCAATAACGAGTCGCTTACTCCTATGTGCAATGCCCAAAGACAGGTAGTGTATGCCAGTGGTTCTCAACCTTTTCAGGCCGTGTCCCCCGAAGTAATCATATTTGAACTGGGGAGCACTAAGAGTAGAGGAATTTTGTATAATACGGTTTTATTGTGAAAATAGCCAATCTTGCGAGGCACTGTGAGCATGTAGATCTGCTATTTTCACAATTTCTGCCTCTAATATTTGACAATTTGGCCAATGTTTAATTTGTCATTTCAGAGGTATTAACAAAATCAATAACCAAAGACAATGCATAGCTATTTTTCCAGGACCCTTGATCAATTCCAAAACTTTTCCAGTACTGGAAAAATATTTTTCTAATTTAAAAATATTTCCAGGAATTTCATGACCGTGGGAACCCTGTCCATAACTGTGAGAGAGTACAAATGGTTCCATCTGTACACTCCTGTAAGGGTCCATTTGAAACCCTCACAAGGAACCCTAAAGAGCAACACTTTTGGGCACAGTTGAGAATTTGTGTATTATAGCGCTCAGTTCTTCAGTTCTCACACACACACACACACACACACACACACACACACACACACACACACACACACACACACACACACACACACACACACACACACACACACACACACACACACACACACACACATTCAAATATCAAAGTCACTATTCGACGTTGTTCACCGAAGTCGAATATTCGCTTGTCAATGCCCCTGGTGGATGAATTTGTTAATGCTCGGTTCTCAAACCTTTTTTAGGCTGTGACCCCCAAAATAAACATATTTGAACTGGGGACCCCCACCCTGACAAGCACTTGGAATTGTAGGTATTACAACACACACACACAGCTTACCCGTCGGTCAGAGGCCACTAGTCTGAATTCCTGGGACAGTTTTCCAAACAGAGACCGGTGTGTCCTCCTGAAGGGGTGGATGGTTCCCTGTACACAAACAACAACAACATTCAGAGCACATCCACATCCATAAACAAACAAACAAAGAGGTCACAATAGAGTAGTCACATTTCTTTGTCCAAAGACCAAACCTTAATCTGCTCCGCCATCTAGTGGCGTGTTTCTGTATAACACTCAACTTTCACAACATGAATCCATACACAGAACACTTTATTTTATATATTTGTTTCTCCCTGACTTTTAAACTGTCCATATTTTATTGCTTTTGTTATGATTGACTAACATGTCATCCAAAATGTTAAGAAAGATCTAAACACAAGAATTTCACTGCCTGAGATGTGGTGTAAGCAGTAAGCACGTGACAACATCTTTAAATCACATGAATCTGAATAAAACATATACAGGGCTCACGTTGACTAAGGATCCCCTTAATGACTGAAAACATGATTAATTAGTAGTTGACTGCTCCTCCTCCAGTGGAGGTCAAATCATTCTAGCACTGGCCTTTTCCTTTTGTGAATATTGTGTGTTGTGAATTAAACACAGAATTCTATGCAACACCAACATCATAATATTCATAGCTAACACAGTTGTGAATAGACATCATGCACACTACTGTAAAATCCTAAGTGTCACTTGAACCTGGAGGTTGAACATTCAATCAAGAGTAGGGCTGTCACAATTATTTCATAATCGTCATAATCGTTTCCATGTTAAAAAATAGGAAAAAAAATCTAAAATAGTGGAATAATCTAAAATAGTGGAAATAGCAGATCTACAAGCTCAAGCTTGTAGATCGGCTATTTCCACTATCAATGTTATTTTTTTAAATAGTAAGTTGTCAAATATGTCAGTAATTTCTTTGTGTATTTAGGTTATGTGTCATATCTGCCATGTGCAACTTCAAAGCCTACAAGCCAAACGGAAATGTAATAATCAACGACAAAAACACAATTTAATCGTTAATCGCAATTATTTGAGTGACAATTAATCGTCATGTAAAATGTCATATCGTGACAGCCCTATTCAAGAGTTCAAGTAGAACAGTTCAAATGTCACCAAATGGACCACGTAACTAGGGATGTGCACAGCGACTAAATTCAATGACATGAATTATTAGCCAAAGCGCACAACCTCCTATCTGCAAATGTTATGATTTTTGCATTTCACTTGAAATGGGTACTATAGGCTATGCTGCACATGGTCAGTCTGTCTGCAAGATCGTTCTGCCCCTCATTTTGCCAAAAATGTCATGTGACTAGAAATAGTTGATAGGTTTTAATATTAAACAGACATTTTCTTTATCATTTTCCCAACAAAGTGATTTTTGCAGATAGGAGGTTTTGCGCTTTGGCCATCGATATATATATATATATATATATATATATATATATATATATATATATATATATATATATATATATATATATATTTTAGGCTACACTCCTACATGTCTCCCCCTCATTGGTGGTTCTCAAAGTGGGGTCCGGGGATCCCCAGGGGTCCTTGAAGGGGTTCCTGGGGGTCCCCGTCGATTTATACGTTGGCCATTCAAAAATAGCAGATATAAAGTTTACAAAATTGTGTTTGAAAAATGTTGAAAATGTTGAAATGTTTTCTTTTAACAAATGTTTTCTTCTGGGGGGTCCCTGGCAAATATATATGAATTTGGAGGTCCATGAGAGACAAAATCAAATTGAGAACCATTGGCCTAGAAACACACACACACACACACACACACACACACACACACACACACACACACACACACACACACACACACACACACACACACACACACACACACACACACACACACACACACACACACACACACACACACACACACACACACACACACACACACACACAGAGGGAGCAGCTCTTCAACTTGTTTAACTTGAAAAATAATACAGCCCTCAGCGACGTCTCTGCTCCGTCATGCCAATGAGAATAAACCATCTCCAGGCAGCCTCTTAGGCCTAACAAAAAAAAACGTTGGTTTCCGGTTGGCGACCGACCCTATTAAATACGTGCGACCCAGATGATTTTATTGGAATTTGGAGTGAAAATAAAAAAATAAATAAAATTAAGTCAAAATCCGACCGAGTCGATCAAAAACGTCTTACAAAAAATATATTTGGTGCGACCACATTCGCGAAGTTTAATCAAAGTTTTCTTTCGTCTAAAATATCATGTGCGCAAATGTTTTGTTTTACTATTCATGCGTCATTGCGTCATCGGATTTGGGAGCATAGCCTAATTACAATGCATCTCTCATTAAAAACAACATAGGCTATATTTTATAGTTGAAGGGTAAATACACAGTAGCCTATATGTACGGGCATATGTACTACAGCATTTTGCATGACATGGTGCGTTTCGTGTAAACGCAGACAATACGAGTCAATGAGGAGCCAATGCGAGGTGTAAAGGCGATCTCATTTTGATAACGAATCCAAAATGAGATCGGCAGCGTCTCCATTAAAAAGGAGCCTCGATTGTTTGCAGCCCAACGTAACGTGCACTTGCCCACCGCCAAACAAGCTCAGAACAAAAAGGAGGAGTTGTTTAACGACGTACTAAACTTTAATAGCCAGTTTGATCCAGGGATAGCCAGTAGCTAAAATATCTGCTTCAAAACACTTTATTACTTGAAGATGTTTGTTTTGTATTCATATTTTTGGTATGTGAGTGATACAGCACTTTACTTTGGTACTTTACTTAGAGTTGAATTAAAAAAAAAGAAAAACTACCTACCCATCCTTCCCATGAGGAAATAAAATAAAATTCCTTGCTACCCATCATGCCCACAAAAAAATAAAAATAAAAAATAAAATAAAATAAATTCCCTACCTACTCCCTAAAATGACAGCCAACCGGAAACCAAAGTTTTTTTTTTTTAGGCCTTATCTCCATACTTTACCTTTTCCCTACTCGTCTCGGTCACATTACCAGAGTCACATAAAAGCATCAAAAGTTGCAGATCTACAAGCTCGAAAGGTGACGCAAACGGCGCTTTTTGAGCATGTAGATCTGCTACTTTTGCTTTTGAATCCTGAAGAGTAACAGTTTTGGACATATGAGGGTTCCAACCGACAGGAGATGATACACAGCAGCACCAGAGTGCTACCATACCCATGTGCGCCTCTGTAGTCTACTTCACTCGCTGCCTCGCTCGCATCCATTGGTGCGTTATGCGTTTTTTCCGACTTTATATCGCCCATCCCCATAGATAATGTCCAGAAATTTGCTCCATATAAATGATGTTCCAACCTTCATCTTCCAGGTGGCTTTTATTGGCGTTTTAAAAAACCTCTATGATTTAACTTCAGCCAACTGGCTGCACCGCGGGACTCATTGAATATGCGAACAGACGATAATAATATGGATTTGGGAGCATAGCCTAATTACAATGCATGTCTCATTAAAAACAACATAGGCTATATCTTATAGTTGAAGGGTAAATACACAGTAGCCTATATGTACGGGCATATGTACTACAGCATTTTGCATGACATGGTGCGTTTCGTGTAAACGCAGACAATACGAGTCAATGAGGAGCCAATGCGAGGTGTAAAGGCGATCTCATTTTGATAACGAATCCAAAATGAGATCGGCAGCGTCTCCATTAAAAAGGAGCCTCGATTGTTTGCAGCCCAACGTAACGTGCACTTGCCCACCGCCAAACAAGCTCAGAACAAAAAGGAGGAGTTGTTTAACGACGTACTAAACTTTAATAGCCAGTTTGATCCAGGGATAGCCAGTAGCTAAAATATCTGCTTCAAAACACTTTATTACTTGAAGATGTTTGTTTTGTATTCATATTTTTGGTATGTGAGTGATACAGCACTTTACTTTGGTACTTTACTTAGAGTTGAATTAAAACTCAAAAGTATTCAACCAGTGTGTGGACATTCTATTCAAAGTTTTCAATTGTTTGTTGTTTTCAGACACTATTTTGTAAGTGCAGTGTACATGAACCATTTAATGATTTAGAAATTGGTAACTCAGGAAAACAGAATATATTAAAAAAGAAGCATATCGATCATTGCCATAGGAAAGAAAAAAAAAAAAGAAAAACTACCTACCCATCCTTCCCATGAGGAAATAAAATAAAATTCCTTGCTACCCATCATGCCCACAAAAAAATAAAATAAAATAAATTCCCTACCTACTCCCTAAAATGACAGCCAACCGGAAACCAACGTTTTTTTTTTTTTAGGCCTAATCTCCATACTTTACCTTTTCCCTACTCGTCTCGGTCACATTACCAGAGTCACATAAAAGCATCAAAAGTTGCAGATCTACAAGCTCGAAAGGTGACGCAAACGGCGCTTTTTGAGCATGTAGATCTGCTACTTTTGCTTTTGAATCCTGAAAAGTAACAGTTTTGGACATATGAGGGTTCCAACCGACAGGAGATGATACACAGCAGCACCAGAGTGCCAACAAATCGGCTCACAAGGCAATGAAGGCACTTTTTCGTTCTTTTCTTTTTTGCGGATGGTGGGGCCAGAGAAGTTTTTTGTTTGTTTTTTGTTCATGCCACGTCCCATTCTAGTCGAACCAGAATTTCTTACACTCACACAAATGCTCCCAATTATATTTTGAGGTTGCAGATTACATTTTGGGAGCAACCGAAATGGCAATTTTTAACCTTTACATCGTCACCATCTCAGCTTTCCTACCATCCGTCTCTCCAAACCTGTCTCCCTTCTTAGCTGCTTTTCATACCGCATGTCTCTCCTACACGCCCTCACTCTCAGCTTTCCTACTGTGTCTCTCTCCTTGTGATGTTTCTTCTATATTGTATTTCTCTAATATTGGTCATCGAGCAACATTTGTTTGGTGGCGATTAAATTGCATCAATATGACAAGGGTGTCGCTCTCCATTCCGAAATGTCTCCACTCCGAAATTGACTTCTTATTGTCGGAGTGGCGACACTTCCATAGGGGTTAAGTTTAGGGTAAGGGTTAGAGATAGGGTTAGTGTCGGAATGGAGACATGTCGGAGTGGCGGGGTGTAACCATATGACCAATAGTTGTCCAAAATCTGGTTCATGGTTCAAACATGTCCTGCTCTGTTTTGATTTGACAGAGTGACAAACGGGCAGAGAAAGACAGACAGCTATAGTTTACCTACAGACCGGAACGGCTTGAACGCGACGCGCTGTGAGCTTGCATATCAGCCACTTTCGTCATGCAACACGTTGTGCAACAAAGTAGAAGTCAGGCTTTACTTGGGGGATGTGAGTGTTTGACGGACGAGGCAATTGCACACACAGCGCCACAAAATAAACATCCAGTGAAAAGGACAGTAGTGGGGAACACGTTGCCAACAAGCTACAAACTCCTTTCGGCGGCACGCCACGTCCAATCAAACCACAACAAAGAGTTTATCTCAGCGTTTGGGACATGCTTAGAGTTATGATTCCGTGCCCTGCTGCATTAGCACGACTCGAGCACACAGTGCCACACACCAGGAGTTGTGTGCTGCGCGCAACATCATTTAGAGTACATAACGCATGTCGTAGGTAGGCTTTATCAACAACACGACCGACCCGAATCGAAGCCTGGTTTTCGGTCGGGTATCCCAGCTCTAACTTGAATCTAATTGGCTGTCAGCTACTGGCATGAACACTGCAAAAAATAAATACACTTGGATGGATCCATTCCAAATGTTTACCGTGTCAAGTGTGAGTTTGCAACACAACTAAAAATGCTACATAGATTAATACAGTATGTATATTATGAATTAACGTCTTGGAAACCTCTTTAAAAGCAGGTAAAAAGCTGTCTAGAAACTTACCAGAACATACGTGTCCTGTTCTTGTTTCTTCCTGTGCATGGGAACCTCTGTGGAGGAAGGAACACACAACTATCAATATCACTCACACCAACAAAAACAACAACAGGAGCAAAGAGTCTAGAGACTCATAGTATTGACTAGCCGCATAGCAACACTTAGAAAAGATAATGACCTGAACGGAATTTCTTGACAGAAAGTAACTCATAACATGTGTACGTTGTGTTTTTATGAAAGAAACACTTTGCAAATAGAAAGACGATAATTCAAGCTTTCCACAGCCGCAATGTTGGTGAGTTTGACGTTGTTTAATACAATTAGATTGGATGCCAATTAGCCGCAAATTGCAACACTAGATTTTTTTTTTTTTTTTTTTTGCTATCTGATTGTATTAAACAACGTCAAACTCACCAATATTCCGGCTCTATGGAAACTTGAATGATGCTCTTTCTATCTGCAAAGTGTTTGTTTCATAAATATCCACCGTAGACATGTTAGGAGCTACTTTCTATCAAGAAATTGGCTTCAGGTGATTATTTTGTCTAAGCGCTGGAGTTTGGAAGCGCTTGTGGGAACTGGGAAGTCACTCAGCGGTCCTGTGTACCAGCTGGTTCTAAATGTCACCTAATGCAGGAGGCAGCAGGACATGGCGTTATAGAAGACGAGCGCTTCCAAAGTTCAACACTTAGAAAAAAAACAAAACATGTCTGCTCGGATTTATTGACAGATTTAACTCATAACATGTCTATGTTGGGTTTTTATGAAACAAACACTTTGCAGATAGAAAGAGGATACTCCAAGCTTTCCATTCAGCCCCGATATTGGTGAGTTTGACGTCATTTAATACAATCAGATAGCAAAAAACTGTTTTGATGCATTGGCTGCCTATGGGAGGTATTGCAACCCTAGATTCAACGGATTAAAACAATCTAGTGTTGCAATTTGCGGCTAGCTGCCAATGTGAGGCATTGCAACCCTAGTTTCAACATATTAAAAAATAAATCTAGTGACGCAATTTGCAGCCAAGTATTGACTTGCACAACGTGCAGCTGCAGACCATTACAAGCTTGAGAGAAACACTGCACGTTTTGAGCTTATAGATTTGTTACTTTTGCCATGTATTTACTTTTATTTGGAGCCTGAAGAATAAGAGGTTTCCACAAGACAGAGACAATATGCAAGTAAGACAGGTGCTAAAGTACAATTTAGGGTTGTTTGTTGTTGTTGTTGTTGTTGTTGTTGTTCATATATCAGGGGCAAATATTTTACTACTAGACTACAATTTTCTGGCAGCAGCAGACAGCTTTATTATTTTACAGATTACAGGATTTTACTTGTGACAGGGCATATCTACATTGTGGTGTTGTTGGTTCATTCATTACATATAATATATTTGTACAAATATTTAGATTAGATTAAAAAATCAATAAAGATAAGAGCACAGCTGGAATGACATCCAAAGCAAGCACTCAGGTCCAGTTAGCCGCTTAGCTAGCATGCTAACATAACCACAACACTGAACGCCCAGCAAGCAGGCACGGTTAGCCGTTAGCATGCTAACACATAAACAGACCGGAGTGGTAGAGGTTAGCCGTTAGCATGCTAACACATAAACAGACCTGAGAGGTAGAGGTTAGCCTTTACTTAGCATGCTAACACATAAACAGACCTGAGAGGTAGAGGTTAGCCTTTAGCATGCTAACACATAAACAGACCTGAGAGGTAGAGGTTAGCCTTTAGCGTGCTAACACATAAACAGACCTGAGAGGTAGAGGTTAGCCTTTAGCGTGCTAACACATAAACAGACCTGAGAGGTAGAGGTTAGCCTTTAGCATGCTAACACATAAACAGACCTGAGTGGTGCAGGTTGAGAACGTCCACAGACACCATGTCAGGCTGGTCCAGCGGGCTGACCTTCCTCTCCGTGACGCCGGACGGCACCACGTCGGGCTTGGGCCCCAGCTTCCTGGGGTAGTAGTCCCCCGGGTCCCCGTGGTGGTGGTGCCCGTGGTGGTGGTGGAGGAAGGCCGGTCCCTGTGAGGACGTGGACATCAGCCCGTCCATCGCCATCTTTCACTTCACTGTGTTCACTGTCAGAGGTGGGACGTTCGCGAACGAATCGAGTCTTTTGAACGGTTCTTTGGAATGAACGACGGGATCCGGTTCGCAGTACTAGGGAGGGAGCCGTTCCTTTCTAATGAACAGTTGTGGAAAAAGTACAAACATTCTTTACTTGTGTAAAACTAAAAAGTATCAATAGCCTACTGCAATACTCTGCCACAAGTAGAAGTGCAGAATTAAAATGTACTTGAAGTACAAAAGTATTGGTATGAAATGCACTAAAGTACCAATAGACATAGTAGAAAGTACTCATTATACAGAATGTCCCATTTCACAAGTTTTCCAATGAATAAAATGTAGAAAAATCATTAGAAAATAGCAGATCTTAAGCTCACAATGCGTCGCGACGCATTGTGAGCTTATAGATTGGCTATTTTCAAATGGCTGAAATGTATATAGGGTTTAAGTAGCCTAATTTGTAATCATAAATTCATAATCAAAATCTACAAAGTTAAAGTAACTAAATTAATGAGCCAGTCTTTTGAACGGCTCTTTGAAAGGAACGGATCCCAGAGATCCGGCTCACTTCAAAGAACCATAAATCCCATCTTTAGTTCAGTTCACTTCCCCTCAACACACCGGTACTTCCGCTCTGAGACTTCAACATAAAACTACTACACCCCCAAGCAAGCAGTGATGGAAAAAGTACTCAAATGTTTTAAAAATTAATGTAAAAGTATCAATACTAAGTATTCCAGTATTGAATACTGGAATGTATATATATAATACTCGTCTAGAATTCAAAAATGTACTTGAGTAAAAGTAGGCTACAAAAGTATCACGTATCAAAAGGTACAAAAAGTTCCAATCAATGTATACAAATCTTTTGAAAATAGCAGATCTACAAGCTCACAATGTGTCGTGATGCAACGCATTGTGAGCTTGTAGATTGTCTATTTTCAAATGGCTGAAGTGGTTTTGATTGATTGATTGATTGATTGATTGATTGATTGATTGATTGATTGATTGAAGTATTTATTAGAAGTTTGCATAGGAAAGGGTACAGTTTCATGGGAGTACAGTTCACTGGTTGGCCTACAGGTAACAAGTCTGTTCGCCCTCTTGGCCGTTCGATCACCCTCATTTTTTCCGCCGGTCTCACACTCACCGCTCCTGCACAGCTTCTTCCTGAAGGACGCGGTGATCATTCAGCCTTTGCCTACAATGGAGAGCTGTACATATACGGTGGTGAGAACCTCAACTACTTCAATGATTTGTGGAAATTCAGTCCAGATACCTTCTCCTGGAAGAAGGTGGAATCTAAAGCCCGTATCAGAGTGTACGGTGGAGAGCTATCCACCGCAAATTTGAGGTGGAAAGCTTTCCACCTCAAGTCAGAAAATAAGTGCAGGACATCATAGTCACTCACGGTGGAGTCCTGTACACCGTGACTGACTGGTCTAGATCGACCAATCAGTGAACGGGGTGTAGAGCCTGTCTGTCTGATAGTAAAAACAGAGAGATGTGTTGGGACTTGCGGTGTAAAGCTCTCCACCGCGAGGAATGATGTAACGTTGTAGTTTCATGACTCAAAAAGACTCGAAAAGACTACACCGCGGTGTAAAGCCTTCCACCGCCCAGGCGACTATGATGCCGGCTTAAGGGGAAACACCCGTGTTCATGGATGTATAGTAGGCGTTCTTGCATGGTGGGAGATCACATCCACGTTTGGATCTTGCGCCCCACTTAATGAACTGTACATCCTAGATCTACGTAAGTCCTAGCCTGAAGACGTTATGTAATGAACTGTACATCCTAGATCTACGTAAGTCCTAGCCTGAAGACGTTATGCAAGCTGTCAGTTATTCAGTACGGTCTGGAGCAGTCTGGACTCCCACACAACATCAGGTGGGAACTGGTAGGCATGACTGCCAACCATACAGGTCAACGTTAGGCGGGGAAAGAGAATGAGAATTTGCTCTGTGAGCGGTGGACTGGAGCATTTAAACTGCCTGGGTTCGGATGGAGAGCCAGGTATTGGGTTTATTTGGGTTCTGGGTGGGCACCCCGCCAGTGGACGCAAGGCTACCCCGAGTGGCGGGCAAAACGGTCTGCAGTACACACTTTGAAGATTTTACATTGGAAGGCCCGTTAGAGGCTGACCCCTGTCACCCCCTCCCCGTGTGAGCTTGTAGAGTGGGGACTTAAGAGATTTGGTGTAGAGGGTGTGGCCACCCAAAGAGTGGGCCAAGTAGCCTACCGTACAGAGCAAACCCCAATCAACTGAGTATTAGTTTGCTAAATGTAGAGAAATGTAAGATTTGCAAGAAAAAGATGGACAATGTCTGGACCAAATGCACCAGGATAATGTCACACTTACTGTTGTGGAAAAAATGTAAAGTAAACAAATGATAACGGAGGTGCGCCGTCTCAAGAGACCATACGCCACAAGAGACACCGCCGAGCGAGTGTTAGCGAGCGAGTCGCCATGTCGAGCGTTGCGACGGTCGCATGAGCCGCCTCAGGGCCGCTACCGAGTTATGTCACGATATATGATACCTCCGCGCGGTCCAAGTGAACACAGCGAATCGCTCCCTACCTCCTTGCCCACCACCACTGGCCCCCACCGTTGTGCTTAGATTCCTTGGGTAACGCCAGGTCTCGTCAGTCACGGCTCATATCGATATCACCTCATGTCCCGTCATGTCTGTGAAAGCTACGGGGAGGAGGCCACGGCGCAGAGTGAGTGAGTGTGAAAGCAGCAACAAAAGAAGGAAGTGAAATTCCAATATTGTTAACATTAATCTCATGACTCTTATGTTTATGATGCAGCATATGCCTGGACGACCCACCGAAGAGCTCTTACCCAGAGCAGAGTTCAAAGTCTGATCTTGGAAACAGTGCTGTGTTCAGCACTTCCTGTCCACAGCAGAGCAGAGGAAACCTCACCTCACCTCACCGACAACAATATGACATCCAGAGTTACCCTTCTTCTCTTGGTCACAGCTGTCTGCTTTGGCTTTACAGCAGCAGAACCTGGTAAGCAACACACACACGCATTCACAAATGCACACACACACAAGTAAGCTTGTAGATCTGCTATTTGCACCAAAGGGTTGTTCAAAACAGAGCCAGCTTGTGACAGAATGCCCAAACTGCACAATAGATTGAGCCTGAAAACGGCCATACATCCCACAGCCTCTCAATCAACACTTCACAGTGCATGCCATGTGGACGGACATGTAGGACTTAAACGGCTGTTTCACCCAATGTTTGCCTATTTTCACCACATGTTATGACATGCCCAGTCAGATATGACATGCCCAGATTAGGGATAGGCCTACTAGGGTTCACATGGATGACTGCTCTGCCATTGCCACATTAAACCAAAGCCTCGCTGACACTGTCTACTACGAAGTATGGATGTGTTACTGGAGAGTATCGTCTATAGTATACCCCCATGGCTGTGTGTTGCTATGTTGCTACTGAGTTTATTATGTATTTCTGTGTAGAATGGTCTGTGAAAACAAATAGGCTCTTGGACATTAGAGTCTAATCTAATCTAGCCTTCAATAAGAGATTAAAGTGCAACTGTGTTTTGGTAAGAAGTAGATTTTGTGGGTGAGGCGCGCATGCAGAGGAAAGGGCGGGGGGCACACTGTTGTGTTATTGTCAGGAGGAAACCATGTCCGTCCAAAAGCTTTCCTTTTTTTCTCTAGTTTTTGTAGTAGTAGTTATCATTTAGTCACAAGCCTACTAGTGCTAATACCTTTAATTTATTAGACATTTATAAAACACACACAGACACACTTAACCACTTTCAATGTCCTTATTTTGGACATGTCATACAATGTCTTTGCCTGGTAGCATATATGTTGTCTGTAAAACTGTTACTTTTCCAGATCCAAATAGAAAAACAGCAAAAGTACGTCTGATGCTTTTGTCTGGCGCTTGTAATATGATCAAACAGGATTTTAACTTACAGGGAAAACTTTAAATAAGGAGATAAGAGCCTGGAGATATTTAATTTATTCTCATTGGCATGACGGAGCAGAGACGTTGCCGAGGGCTGTATTATTTCCTACAGGTTAAACGAGTTTAAGTTCATTACAGAGAGGTGGAGCTGCTCCAAGTGTGAGCACCGGTGTGTGTGTGTGTGTGTGTGTGTGTGTGTGTGTGTGTGTGTGTGTGTGTGTGTGTGTGTGTGTGTGTGTGTGTGTGTGTGTGTGTGTGCATGTGTGCGTGCGTGCGTGCGTGTGTGCGTGCATGTGTGTGCGTGCGTCAGGTTTCAACCAATCTGGCTAACCATCGCCAAATAAAAGTCTGTCTTGAGAGATTAGGTTTCAACTGGATCTGGTGTTGTGGGGAAGATGTTGGCTCCAGGTACTGATGCAGTGTCGTTAATTTAAGGAAAAAACTAAAAGTTAAAACATGGAGATAATAGGTTTCTGCCCGACAGCAACAATATACTGTATATAATATACAGTACAGTATATTAGTAATGAGTGTATAATCTGTCTTGTTTGTGTCATTTCTCTATAGAGGTGGACTCCTGTGAGGACTCACCGGAAAACAAATGGGTCAAAGACGACCAGAGCTGCTCCAAAGATGCTGCTGCGTAAGTATCCTACTATAAATGCATCTCCTGTACACTTGTGTGTGTGTCTGTCTGCAGTTCACGTATCACCAGAACGTTACGGCCAAATTACTTCAAACTCCCCGTCGCCGATGACCTAAGGGAGTGCTCGTCGAAAACAATTTGATAAGCGGTTAATTGTCCAGAACCCTTCCTTCTGTTAATTTACATCAGGGGTCTTTGACGTTTTCAGGCCAAGGATCCCTTAGCTGAAGCAGGGACCCCAACTACTGTACATATTGTATACAAATGGTGTTGCAGATTAAAAATGTTCACAGACTTTTTTTTTTAATCTGTGACAGATATTCTTTTTATCTGTATCTTACCATCCACTTGAATGGAGAAAGAGATTTTTTTATCTGGAGAAAGAGATTTTTTTATCTGGAGAAAGAGATTTTTTTATCTGTTATCTGGCCCAGTGGGAATGGGCCTTAAGACTTGTTTGACAGCACTGTCATCATGTTGGAGTAATGTGTATTTTCAGACATTTAACTACTTGAACTGTCAAATACTGTACTTTAGTCTGCTCTTCTTTTCCCTCTACAAACCTTTATATTATACAATATTAGCATGTCTGTCATTCATTCAAAAGGCAGAGGCTACATGCTGAGTTCTGAATATAATCACATCACCACCATGTTATACAACTAATTATTGTATATCTAACAGTAAAGCTCAAGTTAGACTATGCAATGTGCTGCGTAGTTTGAAGATAATTTCTTGTCTACAAGCAACACTGCAATGCAACATACCGGTAAGTATAAATTAGGCGAAGTCAGGCATAAACTCATGGTACTCTGTAACTCAGTCAGTGCTGTGTTCTACCTGTAACGCACGTATACAGCGTCTGCTGTCGGAAAAATAAAAATATGAATGGAGTCTGCCCTCGTGAACCTTTCAAATTAGCGTATTTGATAGGCATCATGCACTGGCATTATGCCCTGGCCACACGAATAGCCACGGATTATAGATTATAGTATGCCCTCAAAAAAAGTCTAGAACACACCACTGAACTCAGCGGTCATTTTAGTTAACTAAAAAGATTTTTCAACTCTAGTTTTCATTGTTTCCGTTAGTATTCGTTGATTTGACCCTGGTTCAGATCGGCTGTTTTGTCTTTATCAGGGGGTCAGAGTGCAGGTTCGTGGACCAGCTGCAGTCCAAGATACAGCGGGCCCAGGCCCTGAGCGACGAGGAGAAGCTGTACCGCTACAAGGGAGTCCTCTACCCCGCCGTCATGTGTCCAGAGGAACACCTCCGAGCCCTGGAGCACATGCAGGCCCGCCACGATGACATCCTGCTGGTGGCCTATCCCAAATGTGGTGAGTAGTCACTAGGGCCCAAGGTGGAGGGGCCCTAGTAACTTAAGCTATTGAAAAATAGCAGATCTACAAGCTCACAGCGCGGTGCGAGCTTGTATATCTGCTATTTTTGAAAAGTGGTGAAAATCTTTATTTGTAATATTTGAATATTTTTTAAGCGAACATTTGTAACTAAAAATTTGCTTCTGGGGTGTCCTTGGAACTAAATATTTTGAGATGGGGGTCCGTGGCCAAATACATATCATCTTGGGGGTCCTTGACATGAAAAAGTTTGAGCAGCACTGACATAGAAACATAGGTTTATTGCGCACATTTTCAAGATTTTTCAAAAATAGCAGATCTACAAGCTCACTGAGCTTGTATATCTGCTATTTTTCAATAGTTAACATTCATGGGGGGCCCGCAGTGAATCCTTGTACCCAGGGCCCAGAATTTGGTGTGACGCCCCTGGTCATATAGCCTACTGATGTTACTGTTATATCCATCCAATAGTTGCAAAATACATTAATCACAGACATAAAGTCTGTCCATCTGATCTCTTGGACTGACTGGGTTAACATATTTTTTCTGGTGACTCACCCTCCTAATATGTGAGCAGGGCGTGTTTTTTCATTTATTTTTCATAATTACTTGGGGAAAATTGAAAAAATGAAATACAATTTAAAAAAAAGTTTAAAAATAAATGAAAAAGGTTATTGAAAAAATGAAAACAAAAAAAACACGGCCTGCTCACGTATTAGGACGGTAGCATGAGTCACCAGAAAAAAGAATGGGTATTTTCAATCAATCTATCATGGTTAAAATGGAGTTTGAAGTTACAATGGGTGTGTGTGTGGAGAAGCCCTGGAGGAGGAGGGCCTGGTAACATTTACATCAAATATCTAAATATTGAATCAAGCAAATTAAAAACTGTTCAGGGTGCTCATAAAAGCCTGATTGTGTGTGTGTGTGTGTGTGTGTGTGTGTGTGTGTGTGTGTGTGTGTGTGTGTGTGTGTGTGTGTGTGTGTGTGTGTGCGTGCGTGCGTGCGTGTCAGGTTTCAACTGGATCTATGGTGTTGTGGGGAAGATGGTGGCTGCAGCTACAGGTGCTGATGCAGTGTCCAAGATGCCTCCACTCATGGAATTCTTCGGACCAGAGCTCTTAAAGGTTAAACTGTGTGTGCGTGCGTGTTTGTGTGTGTGAGTGTGTGCGTGCGTGCGTGCGTGTGCGTGTGCGTGTGCGTGTGCGTGTGCGTGTGTGTGTGTGTGCGCGTGTGTGTGTGTGTGTGCGTGCGTGCGTGTGTGAGTGAGTGTGTGTGTGTGTGTTACAAACGAGGTTCAATTAGACGCGCACACCGCCAGAATCGTGCTTCAGCCATGTGAGTTTGTGCACTCTCGCGACAATATGTGGGGATTGTGCACTCACAGGGTCTCGATCAGCCCAAGAGCCTCCATTGACCGTTCAAAACCCTTCAATTCAATTCAATTCAATTCAATTCAATTCAATTCAATTCAATTCAATTCAATTCAATTCAATTCAATTGGTCTTTATTGGCATGAGAAAACATATGTTAAAATAATGCATGTAAAATTGAAGGGAATAATGATTGTGTTCTCAGGTTTTTTGGAACCGATCACCGAGCACCGATCAAAAAAGTTTGATCATCCGATACCGATCAATCACCGATCCGATCAAGTTATTATTTATATTTTCTAAATGTTAATGTTTTAACTTTAATTCATTCATTCACTCATGAATTCATGTATATATTTGCCTTATAGTTATTTACCAGCATTACTATGTATTTATTATCATAGCAGTAACTAATTATTCCTTCAGCACTGTGGAAATCAATACCCCAAAATGGCCTCAAGTGGGCATACTGAACGGCTGGTTGATCAGATGCACCTATATCCGATCGGATCGGTGAATTTACCTTTTGATCATTGCCGATTGATCGGTAACATCTCTAGTTCTCAGTGCTGTTACATTGCAACCGAGGCAAATCTAACTCACAACACCATAATAATTGTGCATTTGTTGTCTGGAACAGTTGGCCTATACAGGTATATCCACATAGGAAGGTTTGTGCACAAATAGCAGCTGTTTTTCAAAGGTTTTTCAGAAGTGTTTCAGGGTAATTGCTCTGTGTGTGTGTGTACATTGTTTCTACAAAGTACGATTGTTTCAGAAGTGTTTCAGGGTAAATGCTCTGTTTTCCATGTTCTACATGTTCTACATGTTCTCGTGTCCCTCCCAGGTGGTAGACCAGAGCCCCTCCCCCAGGCTCCTGGGGACCCACCTGCACCCTGACAACATCCCAGCTTCTTTTTACACCAGCAACGCCAAGGTCAAAGTCACGCACACACGCAAACACACACACACACACACACACACACACACACACACACACACACACACACACACACACACACACACACACACACACACACACACACACACACACACACACACACACACACACACACACACACACACACACACACACACTTGCACACCTGCACAGCCTTTGTGATCTTGGTAGATCACAATCTACCTTTTGGGCACACCTGATATACAACATAGGCCTATATGTGTGTATATTGATACTACAGATACTAGTCAAGTCAATTGTATTTATATAGCACAACAGCAGTTGACCCAAAGTTCTTTCCAAAGACAATAAACAAAAGTAGACCTTGGTCTATTTACAGAGTAATGATACAGGCATATAACATAGTAACAAACAAAACTAAACCAATACAAAATAAACACCAACAAAACACCGAACACACCTCATACTATGCTAAACGCACAGGTAAAAAGATGGGTCTTCAATTTAGATTTAAAAACTTCAATGGTGGGGGCACCGTGGGGCTATCCTTTATGTGAAGTTTAAATTGTACCAGAGAGTGGGTGCGGCGAAGGAAAAGGCACGATCACCTTTTGTTACAAGGTTTGTATAGGGTGAGTGGAGTTTCTGGGTGGATGATCTGAGTAACCGGATGGCAGGGGGATAGTCTATGAGGTCGGAGATATAAGAGGGGGCTAGCCCATTGAGGGCTTTGAAAACAAAGAGCAAGGCTTTAAAATTAATTCTGAATTTTACTGGTAGCCAGTGCAATCTTACCAGTGCCGATGTAATATGTCTTCTTGTTCCGGTAATGAGTCTGGCATTTTGTACTATTTGTAGACGGGAGATAGTGGACTGTGGCAGCACCAATTATAATGAATTGCAGTAATCTAAACATGAGGTGATGAAAGCGTGGGTTACTGTGATTAGGTCTGCGTGAGTTAAAATTTTAGTTTTGCTATGGTTCTAAGCTGATAAAAACTTCCCTTTAAATTAAAGTTTAGGGCTGTGTCAAACAAGACACCAATGTTTTTATGGAGCCATTCAGATTACTTTGCAGAGGGCCGAGGGCTTGGGAGAGGCGTGTGGTTGTTACGCCCACAGGGCCTAGGGGTGTTTGCGGGGTAACAAAGGCAAGGTGGTATATGCCAAAAAGTGGTTTTATTACAATAATCAATGATATTTACAGAGAATAACAGGTAATTGTGACTTCAAAGGTTGCCTTCTCAGTGGTGAGACAGGGCGGGGCGGGCACCCGACATGGGAAACAAACAAAACACAATTCTACTCCCGAGCTAACAATGTTAATTCCCAAAGCTAACTGACTTCCTAACACCCAAACACTTCCCTACCTGTCTACACTATCTACTCTAACCAAACCGTGTACAAAGTGGTAACCCACCCATAAGTGATCTAACAGTGAGAATGCTACAGTGAATACTTACTAAACTTACCCCTGCTCACCACTGTTAACATGGACTCTCAGAAGAGCAACCTGTACACAACACCCAAAGGCTATCAGAAACGGCTATTTTACACCTGCTCCGGTGGGCACGCTGTCACTATAGCTACACTCATAGCTACCCAGACAGAGTGACAGCGGCCATGACTGACTTCTTCATGGTGCTTTTATAGGGGGCGGACCAGACGGACAGAGCGCTGATTGGCTGGAGGTGACAGAGTGACAGGAACCCTCCTCCACTCGTAACGGCAGCAGGAATCTTCAGACAGGGACCTAGACAGGCGTGCACACCCAATATAGAACCCAATGCAGATCCCCACTCCAATGGCTCTAGCCTTTATTAACCTTGTCCGTAACAGTGGTTGAGGTTTTAGGGCCAAAGATAATGACCTTTATTTTCGTTTAGCTGGAGGTAATTAGTTGCCATCTCCCAGGCAGTTTAACAGAGTATCAACTGGGCTGGCATTGTCGGGTGTGGCTGGGATGTAGAATTGGGTGTCGTTGGCATAACAATGACAAGTCCTACATTAAACATTAAACGGACCATCTTGCAGATAAGAGGTGAACCATTTTAAAACTGGACCCTTAAAATCAACCTCATCCTCCAACCGTTTTAAAAGTGTTGCGTGATGGATGGTATCAACGGCCACACTAAGGCCGAGGAGGACTAAAATAGCACAAGATCCGTTGTCAACTGTTAAAAGAATGTCGTTTTGCACTTTTAGCAGTGCCGATTCAGTGCTGTGTAGGGTCCTAAAACCCGACTGAAATGTATCTAGGATGGTGAAAGAGTGTAGATATGAGGAGATCTGTGAGTAAAGCACTTTTCCTAGCACCTTCGAAAGAAATGGTAGCTTAGAAATGGGTTTAAAGTTGTTTTGATCATTGGAGTCCAGGCCGGGCTTTTTCAATAGTGGTTGAATGGTAGCATGCTTGAAGCTGGAGGGGACAACTCCCGCTTCCAAACGGTTGGTAACAATGGCCAGGATGAGGGGGCATAAGGTGATCATGAAAACATCTTTGAAAAGCCGGGAGGGAATAATGTCACAGGGGCAGGAGGTGGGTTTTAGGTGAGAGACCACCTCAGACAAGTAGGATGATAAGACAGGTAGGAAGTTATGAAATTGGCCTGATGACAAATGTATTACGGTATGGTATGAAGCTGGGGGTAATATGAGAGCTCTGATGTTGGCGATTTTGTCTGTGAAGAAGTTCCTAAATTGTTCACAGGTGTCTACGTTGGGAGTGGGAGTGGAGGCGGCAGAGGCAGCAGGGCTTAGAATGGAGTTGATGGTTTTGAAAAGTACTTGGGGTCTATTGGAATGTGTGTCTTCAGACAGTTATGGAGAATTTCATATGAGACCTGCAGTTTATCGGGTTTCCTTCACAAATGGAATAAATGTATGTATGTGTGTATTTGTACTGTGTTTGTGTCAGATGTTGGTGATGTTCAGGAACCCTAAAGACACATTGGTGTCGATGTATCACTTCTCCAGAAACAACCCTGTAGTTCCATCTGTCCAGTCCTGGGAGTCCTTCTACAGGCAGTTCATGACTGGAGACGGTATGTACTGTACTGTACTGTACTGTACTGTACTGTGAATGACAGCGAATTTTGAATTACTTTTAGTCATAGTCGCTTGAATAAAATTTAGCAGCATTTAGTTATAGTCATCTTGTCTGTGGTGTACATTCAATGTGTATGTCTGTCTGTCTGTCTGTCTGTCTGTCTGTCTGTCTGTCTGTGTGTCTGCAGTTCCATGGGGTTCATATTTTGACCATGCGTTGGCATGGGAAAAGAGGATGAGCAGTCCTAACGTGATGGTCGTCACCTACGAGGAGTTAAAACAGGTCAGAGCTCTTACCTTACGTGACCCCTCCACACTATCTCTGTCAAGTGGAGACCTCTTCATGTCCAAAACGGTTACTTTTTTAACGGATTCAAATTCAATAAGTAGCTCAAAACGTGTTCTGCTACCTTTGATGCTTTTGTGTGACACTAATATGATCAAGTAGGACATTCATTTTATGATAAAATCACACTTAGTGTGAAGTAAGCGGTGCTATTTATGAGTTAATTTCATTAAAGGAGTAGTTCACCCCCAAAATGAATGTTTTTCAATTGATTACTCACGCCATGGAGACTTGAGTTCAATAATATTTGCCAGACCCATGAAATGGGTAGGCCTACATAAGCAAATGTCTGTCCGGGTTTTCTATATAAAGGGTATATATGATGATGACATGATGATGACATGCCTACAAAAGGCATGATGTCATAAATGATGATGACAGACAGGGGGTCTGGCACAACCAGGTTGACCTGGTCTAGTTTATTTGTATTTGGCGCATTCCTAAGACAAAAATGTTGACCCTATCCATGCCAAACTTTGCACACACACTCCTTGGCTGCCAAACCACAACCTCCACCCCTCATTTCTCACATGGCCCACTTCTAGCGCCACCATGAGGCCGATTCTTGCAAAACACATTTTTGGACACTGCACCTACTCATTTTGCCCGAAAATCCCGCAAAGCGGTACACAGTATGTCATCACACAGTCATGTCATCAACATGGATCTGTCCCATTTCCCATACATTATTACTTTAAGCATTATTTTATGCTTTAACTATTAAAAAATAGCAGATATAGAAGCTTCCAGCGCGGATCTGCTATTTCTGAACAATGTGTGCAAGTCTTTGAATATTTTTGACCCGATTCTATAAATGTCTTCTAAATCCTTCTAAGGTTTCTATGTCAGTGGTTCTGAAACCTTTTCATATCAACCCCCATCTCAAAATATTATGTATCAGGGACCCCCCAGAAGCAAATATTTGAGTTCGCCTTAATTCAAAGATGTGCATTTTCATGATTTCACAAAAATAGCAGATCTACCTACACTCGGTGCCGCGTTGTGAGCTTGTTTATCTGCTTTTTTAAATGTAATAGTTAAAGCATAAAATGATGGTTAAAGTGGTTAAAATCTAGAGTGACACGGATGCAGGTATAAATCCACGGCCGAGGGATAAGGTACACGCCATTCCTCCAGGCTTTCTTCCTGAAAGATTTTTATGACACATTGCTGCAAATCAAGCTTTGCCAGTCTTTGTCCCTTCTTTGACGATGGCCATGGAAAGATTCCTGGCCAATGCCAGCCTGAAGAGCTCCACTTTGGTGGCGTCTCCTTCCTGTGTGGGAGCGTCTGGGCTGGGAGCGTCGGTCTGGAACGGGGAGGTCAGCTCCTCCAGGAAGGCCATCAGCTCATAGGTCTGCTCCGCTGAGAAGATCACCTCCTTCTGCTCCACCAGCGGCACGGCGTCGGCCAGCAGGGTCCACCAGAAGCTGCGTGGCGCGATCTTCGCCGCCACGAGGAAGACGAGGAGCTCCGCGGCTTCCCCGAAGCGCTTCTCCTCGTGCAGCTTGTGGAACTCGCGGTACTTCCCCAGGAAGGTGAGCCTGTCGCTGAGCAGCATGTCCGTGCCCAGGTTGTCGATCAGGTCCGCGTCCGAAAAGGTCCCGCGGGCGCGGTAGTCCTGCAGGAGCCTCTCGGACACCAGGGTGGCGAGGGCGGCGTCCTTGGCCCTGACGGCCCAGGACAGAGCGGGTCCCAGGCGACTGCTCCTCAGAGCTCGCTGGGCCATGACCTTAGAGACGCTCCTGGCCTGCTCATACATCCGCCTCTGTTTGCAGAGCCGGAGCACCTCAAGGGCCTCGTCCTCCGTGTCCAGCGGCGCGCTCTCCATCTGCCGCGCCAGGCGCGCTCTTCCGGACACTGGACAGTGGTCGTAGTAGTCCACCGCCAGCTGCCACAAGCTGGGATGGCTTAAGAGACCCGCGGCGTACTCCAGCAGGAGGGACTCCCTCAGTTCGGGACCGAGGTGCGGATCGCGGGAGCGTAACTGGTTGCAGTGATGCAGGAGATCCGTCAGGTGAGCCACAAACCAGCGGCTGTTCAGAGCGACGCCGCAGTCTTTGATGACCTGGTTGACGTCACACTCAAAGGCTGCCAGCAGAATGTTGTCCAGAGGCTCCGGGACGCCCCCCGAGCCCAGAAACACGCTTATGCACGACCGTGCGTGGCGATACAGCTCGGTGGGTTGGACGGTGGGGTAGGAGTAGAGCAGTCTGGCGATCATGAAGTGGTACCAGGTGCCCAGCAGGTCCTTGTGCGCCAGCAGCGTGCCCTCGTCCCCCGCCAGGATCTTACAGACGACCTCCAGGTGAGGGCCGTTGGAAAACGAGCTGTTCGACAGGCAGTGCTCGACCAGCTCGTGCCACCGCCTCCACTTCACGCCGAACTCCGCCAGCGTCCGCGTGCCGTCGTAGACAGGCATCCGGCCGAGAAGGTGGTCCATCAGTCGGAACATGTCCCCGGCCGCGGGTTGCCGGGCGGCCTGTTTCGCCAGCGTCTGTCGGGCGTCCTCCAGCCTGCCCTGCAGAACGCAGCTCTTCACCGTCACCTCCCAGGGGCCGCGGGGCTCCCTGGGGCTCCTGGTCCACGGAGCCCCTCTAACCTCCTTCTTCTCCTCCTCCACGTCGGCCTTGTGGAGCCTGGCCCAGTCCAGCAGGTGGCGCATCAGGGCGCCCTCCGGGGCAGCCTGGACGAACAGCACCTCACACAGATCCCAGATCAACTCTATGGCTCGCAGGGCGGACGCCTGACGCCCGACCCCGTCGGCCAGTTCCGTGTCCCGCGTCGAAGCCGCGACCTTCTGGAGCTTCTCTACGCAGGCCCGTATGACGGATCTGTAGTTCTTACTGATGCTGACGAGATGGTTCTTCTTTTTCTCCCTGGGCAAGTCCTTCTTCTGGACGGTCTGCAGCTCAATGAAGATGTCATGGTATTCGTTGAAGAGTTCCCGTAAAGCGGGCCAGCAGATATCCTCGTCCGTCCTCATCGAGTGCTTCCTGGCTTCAGGAAAGATGGTGGTCGGGGGCTCTACGTCAACGCCCTCCATAAGAGAATGCCTTAGATGCAATGGATAAACAGGTCAAAACATTAACTACATGGAGCACCATGCCTCAGTCATTCCGTTCTCTTTCAGACTACTTGGTGCAGTAAGCATAATCATAGTAGTCGAAGGCCAGTATATGATGACAGTACTATGACGTAATATTGATGACTTCAGTTATCTCTATATAAGGGGTATAAAAGGGGCACAGACAGACAGACAGACAGACAGACAGACGACATTCATGAGTTTTCAGGGTTTTTAGATAAACAGTCCATCCGTCCGTCTGTCCGTCCGTCCATCCATGTCCCATTCTCGTGAATTCTCGACCTTTGACCTAACCAACCTGCCACCAGTGGTGGAAAAAGCACTCACACACAAGTAATAGTATCAATACTGCAATATAGAAGTACTCTGTTGCAAGTAAAAGTCCAGAATTAATAATTAATAATTACTTTAAGTAAAAGTACAATATGTTTGAAAATAGCAGATCGACAAGCTCACAACATCGCGACACGTTGTGAGCCAAGGTATAAATGAGCCAAGGTATAAAATAGGGCTAAAGTGGTTTGTATGTTTTATAATATCATAATGTATCTGCAAAGTAACTATTAACTAAAGTTTCAAATAAATGTAGTGGATTAAAGGTAACATATTTGGATCCGAGATGTAGTGGAGTAGAAGTAAAAGTATTGGATATTAGAAATACTCAAGTAAAGTACAAATACCTCAAAATTGTACTCAAGTACAGTACTTAAATAAAAGTACTTAGTTACTTTACACCACTGCCTGCCACAACCCTAACCCTAACCCCAACCCTAACCGTAATCCAAGGTTGTACAGATGTCAGATGATGGTGTGTGTGTGTGTGTGTGTGTGTGTGTGTGTGTGTGTGTGTGTGTGTGTGTGTGTGTGTGTGTGTGTGTGTGTGTGTGTGTGTGTGTGTGTGTGTGTGTGTGTGTGTGTGTTCCCTCCCCTGCCCCTTCTTTGTATATACTTACTGTTTGTTTAGACTTACTGTTTTCTTTTTTGTTCTCTCGTTTTTTTTCTTTACATATCTACTGCATATGTGTTCTATTCGTCTGTCATTCAATGTTATATGAGATACTTTAATGGTTTCCTGTGGAAATAAGCTTAGTCTTTTCATGGATCTCCTTTTAGTAGACCTTGTACCAGTGAACTGTACCGTCATGAAACTGTACCTTTTCCTATGCAAACTTCTAATAAAGTCTTCAATCAATCAATCAATCAATCAATGTGTGTGTTGTGGTGTGATTGGCTGTTAGGACCTGGAGCGGGGGGTGCGTGAGATGTCCCGGTTCTTTGGCTTCAGGCTGACAGCGGAGCAGCTGAAGAACATCTCTGAGCAGAGCACCTTCAGCGCCATGAAGGACAAGTCCATGGAGACCCACGGCAAGGTGGCCAATGTCATCTTCAGGAAAGGTGAGTGTGTGTGTGTCATTGTTGTTTTTGACAGCAAATTTTGATTTAGTTTTAGTCATAGTCTTTTGAATAAAATCTCATTTAGTTTTAGTCCTAATTTAGTCACCTGAAAAGTTTTAGTTTGAGTCTAATTTTAGTCGACTAAATATCATGCGATTTTATGGCGACTAAATCTACAGTTGATTTAGTCAACTAAAATGTATTTTGGCAGGCCTTGATGGCATCGTAGTGACTGATTTTACACTTGGTTGTGTGCTGAAAATAGCCGATCTACGCAGCGCGACGCGTTGTGAGCTTGAAGATCTGCTATTTTCAGCACGCAACACCTGAGAGCAACCAAACATAAAATTACTCTCTTCAGCACTAGTCCCTCCCCAACATTTTAGTCTAGTTTTTATTTTGTTGACGAAATTGTCAATATATTTAGTCTCATTTTTAGTCATCACAGCTTAGTTTTTATTTTGTTTTTATTTAGTTTTCGTCAGTGAAAAAAACGCAGTCGACAAACATTTTTCGTCATAATTTTAGTCGACAAAATCAACACTGGTGTGTGTGTGTGTGAGTGTGAGTGTGTGTGTGTGTGTGTGTGCGTGTGTGTGTGCGTGCGTGCGTGTGTGTGTTCCTACTGTCTCCCTCTCAGCTGTCCTAATGTCCGTCTCTCCTACCCTGTCTCCCTCTCAGTTGTCTACTGTCTATCTGTCTCTCCAATGCTGTCTTAACTCTCAGCTTGCTCTCTGTTCTTGTCTCTGTACTGTATAGGTGCAGTAGGAGACTGGAGGAGTCACTTCACACCAGAACAGAGTGTTGAGATGGACCAGGTCTTCAGCAAACACCTGACAGGAACCAGGCTGGGACACAAGCTCAACTACCAGTTCCACTGTCAGTAGGGAACTCAACTACCAGCTGCACTGTGTCTAGAGAAATCAACTACCATCTCCACTGTCACCAGAGATCTCATTCCACATAAAAAAGGGGGGAAAAAAATAGCCAGAACATTTTTTTTTTTTTTTTTTTAACCACATCGACTCTAGCTTCCCTATTTGGGGTGAACATTGAGCAACATCTACATAATCTACTGGCTTGTACAACTTGTAGGTTGACTATTTCTGACAACCAGATTTAGAGAAAAAAGGAGCAGACTTAGTACAAGGCCGTGGGGGACCCCGGTCAACTACGTATATAGGGCTTAAGTGATTGCAAATGAATTCTTTCTTACGATGACAGTACAAATTAGTTTAAGTATATTATGCTGTAACCAGTACCACAGTAATTTAGGCAGATACAATCCAGGGCGATTTACAATAAGCAAGGTAATACATCAATACATCTACATCAATGCATCAAATGAACAGCAATAATAACCTAAGCCGTCAGATCGTGACTATATGATTTGTAAACATTGTTTATATGCATTCAGTACATATTATGATTGATGATGACTGTACCTTAACACAGTGGTTCTCAACCTGTGGGTCGGGACCAGGGGGTCCCCAGATGACAGTCAAATGTCAATTTAAGGACTTTAAATGCCTCAAAAAAATGTCAAAAGTAATCAACAAACTATACTAAAATATACTATACTATAAATGATATAAGGAAGAGGCAACAATAAACCACACCAGAATAACAACCCTACAATATTATTTTGAAAGACAGCTGATTTACATCAAATACATTCCCAGCCACTCTGTTCAGAAGCAGACATTCAGTGTTGTCAGTTCTTATCAAACCACATGTTGGAACTCTCAGGTCCATGACTTTATTTAGTGTCCAGCGTGTACTGACTTTCCACTGGGTAACAATGACCTAGATTACGTTTATTAAGTTTGGCTTCCACTGTGTGTGAGGGAGTGCATATGTGTGTTGACAGCTATGGGTTCATTTGGTTGCATTTTTCTCAGAGTTAGAATAAAATACTGAGTATTTTACAGTAGACTGAGGTCCCTGGGATAAACATTATATCAAATCTGCAGTCTGATTGATTTCAAACTGAGGGTCCTTTCAAATTCAAAATGTTGTGAATGACTGGAGTAGAATATGTAGAAAATAAAACATGTTTAATATGTAGATTAGCCTGTACCCACTGTAGTCTGTATGCAACACTGTTGAAGCCTCTGAATCGGAGGAATAAGTGTGATTCCATGGAACAGTTAACAACGAATTATGCTTTTATTAGGCTGTTGTTTGTGTTTGGTTGACGTTGTCCATTGTATCAATGACAACATTCTAACATGAAATGAAATGAACATGTTAATGATTGTAGGATTTAGGGTTTCTCATTCTCTGTAGTCCTAATAAATGTGCATCGGCAGCTACGAGTGTGCGGCTTTACTCTTTTTTTAATAATGATTGTAGGATAAACAGTGCCATTTCAAATACCAGCATCACATCTCAGCAAAACTATATCACATTCCACAAAGATGTCATTTGTAAGTCAAAGGTTTGAATTAAAATAGCTTTTCTTGTTCGTATAACATTCTGTTTAAATTAAAAACAGTTAAAGCAACAAAATAAGTTTTCTCTGTAACCTTAACTGGTTATATATAAAAGCAAAAGATCCTCTGATCTTCCTTGCAGTAGTTTAAAGTGGCCACCGGGCGTCGCTGTCCCCACACATTTATAAAGTAACCACAGAATAATCTCTCAAGACACAAACATGAGCTTAGTCTTCCTCTTAGTAATGTTATTAACCCTCTCACATCAACAACAACAGAATATTATGAACATGTATTACTAGTAATTGGTTCAACTCCCTGGTCTGCCCTGCAGAAGAGTCTTTGAGCAAGGCAGAGAATCATAAACTCAGTTTTGAATATAATACACATTGTACATAACATACAGTGAAAGCAGAACAAACAGGCTGATAGAAAAATAACAGATGATGATAATGAACAATAAGTTAACTACAGTACATCAAATGTAACCGAGAATGTTTAACACTGTGTTGGTCTCTTACAAATACAATTACATCCATTAAAACAAAGTGGTAAATTATGCATTTATACAGCAGCTTTCTCCAAAGCACTTTCTCTCGTATGCATGTGCTTTATATTTAACCATTCACACACTGAAAGCAGAGGACACCACGTAAGGCACCAACCGGCAACCTGCTCATCAGGAACAGTTAGGGGTTCAGTGTCTTGCTCAAGGACACTTCGACAATAACACAAGTGGGAGAGGGGATTGAACCGGGAATTATAACCAAAACACTAAGATATAATAACAACTCTAAGATATTATAAAAACAGGTGAAGAATGAATTGATAAAGTGTGTCATGTGTAAACGTGACACACGCACACACACACGCACGCACGCACGCACGCACGCACGCTCGCTCGCTCACTCACTCACTCACTCACTCACTCACTCACTCACTCACTCACTCACTCACTCACTCACTCACTCACTCACTCACACACACACACACACACACACACACACACACACACACACACACACACACACACACACACACACACACACACACACACACACACACAGTTCAGTACAGCAGAAGGCTGGCCATTTGCTCTCTTCTGAACTAACCTTTCTACATTAGCATTTTATTATTTATTTTGAAGCACACTAAGTCTATGCCTGAATGTTGCATTGTATAAATAACTCGTATCGTGGTATCAATCATATTGTTGTATGAAATGTGTTACATGACATAAATAAAGTAAATCATTTACCTGCAGATCTATTGACATTTAGAACAAAGAAAGAAATACACTTGAACTGAAACATGAACAGGATGATTTGAGACAGACTGACACACAGTCTCTCTCGGTAACTGAAATAAATAATCTCTCTCTCTCTCTCTCACTCTCTCTCTCTCTTTAAACTCAGTGAGGCACATCACATCATAAAACAACAGCTGAATAAATTAAATATATTCACACCCACTCCTTTCAGAGTCAGAACATTCATCCTTGCCAGATTCTTATCAAACCACATGTTGGAGTTCTCAGGTGGTGACACTATTTAGTGTCCTGTACACTAACTTTCCACAGGGTACAATGACGTATCCAGTGTTAGATTCTGAGGATGGAGAGGTTAAAAGGCAGCTGCAGCGTAGCTTCAGTGACTCAGCTTCAGGATGAAGGGCTGTGAGGCTTTGCTGGTGTTATTGTTCTGTCTGTCTGGGACTGAGGCTCAGGGACACAATGGACTGGTCAATGAGAGACAGAGCAATGATGAACCAGGTGTCCTCTTACAACCTGACCTCTGGAAGGAGCTGATGAAGCTGAGAGACATGGTGGTGATGCAGCAGGAGAAGATGAGGATCATGGAGGAAGAAGCCAAGAAGCAGGGGATGTTCATGGCAGGTTAGCATGGTCATACTGGAGCTTGAAAAAGTTGTAAAGGTGGAAATGTATTTAAAATGTTTCATATTGTAACATAATGTTTCTCTGCAATATCTTTTCAGTAATGTCTGCCAGATTGAGTGCCAGTGAGAGCAATGTGAGAGACCTCCAAACCAGACTCAGCACCAGCGAAGGACATGTTGAAGATATCCAAACCAGGCTTAGTGCTAGTGAGAGTCAAGTTGAAGGTCTCAAGATCAGGCTTAGTGCTAGTGAGAGTCAAGTAGAAGGTCTCAAGACCAGAATGAGCACCGGTGAAGCCCAGGTCGAAGACTTGAAGGAAGAAAGTGAAGGTAATTTGAACAGGATGGTGTTCAGTGAATGCAAGTACAAGAGTAGTGTTGAAAAGGGACTTACTTTGGGGTTAAAGAACCTTATTTTCTATCAATTACACATCCCATGAAGCCTTGAATTCTTGGAGATGTTTTTCATTTTCGTCGCATCTCCGAGCAAATCATTTCTGTGTTAGAAGAATCAATGGAGACTACCGGAGACCCCGCTGGTCATCGAATTATTAAGTGTTTTTTGGGTGAACTACTCCTTTAATTATTTTAATTGATCTCAGAGAATAGATATTGATTATGTAATTTACTGTATAGTCGATTCATACAATCCACATGTAAAGCTTACTTACTCAAACACATATGTTTTGTATGATTGACTTAATGCAAATGCTGTTCTGATTTCAGCCCATCTTCCTCGGCTGACTACCATAGAAACCAGGCTGACTGCTGCTGAGAGACAAGTGCAGGAATTGTGGAGTAAGTATGACTGTGTATATGCTACTATACTATAAGAATGTTTATATACTAATATACAAGTCAATAAGTATGTTTAGAATTATGTTATACAATTAAGACTCACTGAATACTAAGCATTATATTCCCCACACAAAAGAATATTGGAAACTCGTAATCTAAGTGAATTTATAATCAGTGTTCATAGTTACAAATAGCCCCAGAATACCCAATCCTTTGGGAAACATTTGTCCAAAATAGCAGATCTACAAGATCACAATGCAATGTGACAAGTTGTGAGCTTGTAGATCTACTATATATACGAAGAGATTTGGTGACGAGTGAAATAGCAGACCTTGTATACAGTGGTTATTACTGAGCAACTGTGTGTACATGGTGATGGTACTGTCACACTCACAATGTTACATTTAACCAAAGTAATGACTTTACCTACTATCCCACATTAGTAAAATATCAGTGATGAGGATCCAGCCATTTAGGTGAATGAAAGGATTAGGTTTAGACAATTGTTATTGAGCCATTTTGGCATTTGACCTTTTATTTAAAAGTAAATTCATTAAGTAGATTGAAGTATTACTTTTACTACAATGATATTTATCCACCTGTTTCCGCGGGAGTTTACTGGAGATTATTTGGACCTGTTTGCGCCACACTTCCGGTTTAACAGCAGACATACAAGCTCACGTCGCGTCGCAGATGCAGCCTGTTGTGAGCTTGTAAATCACACTCGGCTGTGGCGCCGGAAGCTCGGTACAGCGTCTGCGCAATCAGTGTTGTACCCGAACGCGTTCAAAGAACGATCGTTCATGAACACGTTCATATTTTGGGCGAACGTGAACTGAACGTAATTGTTTTCGCTTGATGAACGATATTGTCGAACGCGGTCATTCTGACGCCCGTGAACGACGTTCGTCGGCGTTCGTCGGCCGTTCATGCGGCGGTCCGTGCCTCCGCGGTCATCTGTCCTCTGCTCCTCTCGTCTCTCTTTTCATTCACATGCTCCAATAGTAGGCACTGCACGCAGCAGCACGCAGCAGTGCCTACTGCATCTCGTGAACGTTCCGATATGCCGTGCTGTCTGCACTCTGCTGATGCACTGTGAATCTCCTCCTCGTCTCGCAAGCCTGACTGACTATACTTTGTCCTATACGTGTTGCACGGCGAAAATAGCTGATCTGCAAGCTCACAACGCGTCGCATCCACGAGACAACGTGAGCTTGTAGATCAGCTATTTTAACCAACGCGGAAACATGCTGTGCACGGTTTAGAAACGTCTGCCTTCTAGTGGGGTTCCTTGTACATGTAATTTTTTTTTTTTTTTTCTAGTGGGGTTCCTTGTACATGTAATTTTTTGTTTTCATTTCAAATGTGTGTTAAAGTTTCTTTCACTTCCAATTTGTAGATTATGGTTTATAGAACAATTTTGGTTAGAGTGTCAAGACAGTAGATTGAAGAAAAATATATGTTTTGCCCTATTTCCAAAATGACCAAAATCGGAATTGTGTTTTTTGAACAATGTCTTAGTTTTCCCACAACTGCTGTGTAATATATATATATTTTTTATTGCTATATCAAGTCAATACTGTGTGGGGAATCAATTGGAGTCAAATATTTGTTTTGAATATTATGATATTTCACACAATGAGACAATAACATGGTTATTACATTCAGCCCTTCACAATAAGGGTGCAGGAAGACTGGGAACTAGGCAGTGGGCACATAAATATTGTGGGCACCTCAATGTTAAGTTGGATGAAATTATTGCTGTGTGTGGTTCTATATGGGCTGAGTCAATAATTTTGACAAATAATAGCATGCAGCAACGTCTAAACATTTATATATACATAGACCTTTATATATTTTTTTTTCCTTTTTTTTTTTTTTTTTTGAATAGCCAAAAGTATAAAAAAATATGGTTAAAAAAAGAACTAAAAAAGAACTATGTAGTTCATTTTGGGGAACCATGAACTTTAGTTCATAATGGGGAATTATGAACTAAAAATGAACTAGTTCATTTTTGAAGTTCTGAACTTGAACTTGAACTAGTTCGTTTTTAAAGTGAACTTTCCCAACACTGTGCGCAATGCACTATGGGGTGTTGGAAACTCGTGGATATATGGTTCTCAAATAAAGTTAACAACTACTTCTACGGCTGCAACTACTAGACCTTTAAAATACAAGAAAGATTCAATTTATCCCCTGAGCAAGCAGGCCGGCTCTATTAGCTCGATGGTAAAACAAATGTCAACATTTGAACAGGAAACCAGGTTCAAATCCGGTATAGAAGAGTAAAGTAATAATAATACATTATGTCTGCATTTAATTAATTTAAACCCCACATTTATCTTCTGGATCCCCAAAGGCTCGATACCAGGACCCCTCCTGTTTTTGTTCTACACATATTACCGATATGTTCACTCAAAATAACGGATCTACAAGTGCACAACACGGCCAGGTGCAACACTTTTCAAGCTTGTAGATCTGATATTTTTGCAAGATTGATGTATTGGGGATTTGGGGCAATGCTTTATAATATTTAAACAATTTGATAATGCTATTGTGTTGACAGACAAACCAAAGGTGGCCTTCTCTGCTGATCTGGGCGGTGGACAAGTTGGACCATTTGGTTCTACAATTACTCTGGTCTACAAGAACGTCATCACTAACATCGGCAATGCATACAATCCATCTACAGGTAGGTGGGGATTAAACCATGTTACAGATAGATTAACCCTCACCAACGAATTACACAACTTGCATATCATCAGGCTATTAGAAATAAATACATCACATTAATTATGAACATTAAAGAGGTGGTGCCATAGTTTTGTACTTTTTCTGGTTTTCACGTGTCTAGGAGGTTGACAGTACTTCATAAGACCCACTGGTGTGGTTGTTATGAGCAATTAAGTATTCCCTTATTTGTTTTTTTTCCCTGGAGGCTGCCACCTTGTGGGTCAAAAGTGCCGGTCCAAAAACACAGATACAATTACATCATAGAATCAACCCCTCCCCTTTTACCATTCACCCAACACTGTGGGTGTGGCTAACTTCAGCTGGGTCACCACCCACTATGACAACCAGGCATACTGGTGGGTGTGGCCACATAAAAACCTAATTTTAACTCTTTCTGTACACTGCTTTGGAAAAAAATCTTCCTCCTAGTATAATCATAAGCTCTGATAATCATGTTTTAGAGGGAAGTCAGGGGTCCTACTTTTGGGTATACTTTTGGGTAGTTTTGTGTACTTTTGTATACTTTTGGGTACTTTGGGGCAATTATTGGACAGTCAGTGGTGTGTTGAACTCAATTGTCAAGAGGGGATGAGGAAAGTAATCACTTAACCACACATACATATCTATATCGTCACTGTCTGGCAGAAAACAGGTAACATTTTCATAAATCAGTGCTATTGTACATTATCTGTGTGTTGGTTAAAAAACTCACACCTAGTGTGAAGTGAGCGGTGCTATGTGCAAGTTCATTTCATTAAGCGTCCCACAAAGCTTGGCCAATGTGACCCTGGGCGTACAACAAACTTTGGGCACTTTGTGCCAAGATGGTATAGGCCAGATGTAGCCGTAGGACAAGCTTTGTGGGACCCTGGGTGTACGTCAGACTTTGGACAAACGGACAAAGCCAGATGTTGGAGCTTAGCTCCTTAAAGGAGCACCGCTCCCAAATATCGAACCGATGTATAGTATTAAAAAGCGCTTCTGACAAAACCAGCTTAATACTCCATTGGATCCTCACACTGTCTAGGCCTGGGTGTGGTGTTAGCTGGCTTTGACTTCCAACCTCATTGTGAGCTTGGAGGCGTGTATCTATAATGCATCCAGCTTGAGGCAAGACCCACATTTTTAACTCAAATCTTTGCTTCTGGGGGTTCCCAAAACTAAAATATTTTGAGATGGGGGTCCGCGGCTTAATACATATCATTTTGGGGGTCCTTGACAAATGACAAAGTTTGAGAACTGCATGCTGATATTGGCCGATTCTACAAATGTCTTCTAAATCCTAACTGTTTTCTGAAAAACGTATGTTGCTCAGTGGTTCTCAAACTTTGTCATTTGGCCACGGACCCCCACGTTCCAGGGACCCCCAGAAGCAATATAGTTAAAAATGTTCACTCTGAATTTGCGTCTTTCCCCAAGCTAGATGCAGAATAGATACACACAGCTTGGAGGTCCATTTTTAGCTGTTCTTATCAATGGTGGACTAAAGCTCCCAACTCCACTTGAGCTTTTGTTTTTCATTTCCTGAAAATGGAGTTAGCAAGCCCTACAAGCCCACAACTGGTAGATCTGCCTTTTTGTGTTCCTTTTTAAAACATACATTTACTTTTTTATTTATTTTATATTTTCTCTCATGTCTCAGGTACCTTCTCTGCACCAAGGAGAGGCGTCTATCACTTCACATATGCTGCCGTTAACATTTGGCCTTCAGAGTGGTTCTGTATCTACATGTTTAAAAACGAGCAGCAACTCTTAGGTAACTGTGGAGTGACTGATGGTGCAGGTCGTGAAGTGGTGTCTAACGGAATGATCATAGAGCTGGAGCAGGGGGACAGGGTTTACATGCGTTTATCTGCAGGGAGCAGGCTCTATGATGACGGAAACAACCGCACCGTGTTCAATGGTGTTCTGATCTATTCTATGTAACACTGTTACAGGAACCATTACTTTATATAGCGTTCTGGTCTATTCTATGTAACACTGTTACATGAACCATTACTTTATAGAGTGTTCTGGTCTATTCTATGTAACACTGTTACAGGAACCATTACCTTATAGAGCGTTCTGGTCTATTCGATGTAACACTGTTACAGGAACCATTACTTTATAGAGTGTTCTGGTCTATTCTATGTAACACAGATAACTGGTACTTTGGTGCTGGTGCTTGTCCAATGCGAACTTCTAATAAAGTATTCATCAATCAAAAGCTACTGGAACCATTCCTTTATAGAGTGTTCTGGTCTATTCTATGTAACACTGCTACTGCTATACCATTACTTTATAGAGTGTTCGGGTCTATTCTATGTAACACTGCTACTGCTATACCATTACTTTATAGAGTGTTCTGGTCTATTCTATGTAACACTGCTACTGCTATACCATTACTTTATAGAGTGTTCTGGTCTATTCTATTTAAGTGGTTCTGGGGACCTCGAGGGGTCCTTGATCAGGTTCCAGGAGATCCCCAGCCAAACGAGGATCATTTAACTCCATTTATAGTTGGTCCATTTGAAAATAGCTCATGTACGCTCACAATGCATCGCATCTCATTTTGAGAGCTTATAGATCTACTATTTGAAAAATCTTGAAGACCTTACATCAATTTAAGAAAGGAATAGTTTGAGAGCCACTACTTTAAAGGTGATACACCATGCATTTAAAAAGTATTTGTCATATTGTTTATGTCCCAAAAACGTTTTTCAAAAGGTTTGAGGCTAAATTACCACTCCTGAATAGAGAGCCTCTCATTTTTGAATGGCTCTCAGAGCATTTTCAGCTGCAGTACCACCTTTGGCCTGAACTGCGCCACGATGTGTTTATGTCCATAATATACAGTAATATCCACATTATAAGAAAAACAATATTCTTCGTATCACAGAATATTAACATTATTATGATCATTGAAGAAACATTTAGATCAGGTTGACTCATCCACTTAGCTCAAAAAACTAACACAATATTGTTTTTATATTTATGTAATTATTTTGCAATTGGTTTTATTTTCATCCCACAAGAAAGGGGGGAATAACAGAAATAAAAGACAACAAAAGGCCAGACTAGTCAGAGAAAAATACAACAAATGGTTCAGCCTGTGTGAGCCTACTAATTTATAACAACTAGAAGCTGGGCCGCCCTTCGGGCGGCCCAGCGTCTAGTCGGCGACCTGGCCAACTCGGAACAATGTAAATAGGGAATGAATGCCCCGCCCTTTAATGCAAACCCCATTATACCTGTTTTTTACCTGGTCATAGGACCCGTTTTGACCATCTGTCTGCCTGTGTCCATTTATGCCCATATATGGAGATATTTGTATCTGTCTGTCTGTCTGTCGGCGTCCATTTTATGTCCATATATGGAGATCACTGCAGTTATAGTTCTGGGTCCATTTTATGCCCATGCATATATGGAGATATCTGTCTATCTGCGACCATTTTATGCCCATATATGGAGTATCTGTCTGTGCCTCCAACTGTGTTGCAGACACAGTGCCGGTTCCCCCTTTAATGCAAACCTCATTATACCTGTTGTCATAGGACCCGTTTTGAACATCTGTTTGCCTGTGTCCATTTATGCCCATATATGGAGATATCTGTATCTGTCTGTCTGTCTGTCTGTCTGTCTGTCGGCGTCCATTTTATGTCCATATATGGAGATCACTGCAGTTATAGTTCTGGGTCCATTTTATGCCCATATATGGAGATATCTGTCTATCTGCGTCCATTTTATGCCCATATATGGAGTATCTGTCTGTGCCTCCAACTGTGTTGCAGACACAGTGCCGGTTCCCCCTTTAATGCAAACCTCATTATACCTGTTGTCATAGGACCCGTTTTGAACATCTGTTTGCCTGTGTCCATTTATGCCCATATATGGAGATATCTGTATCTGTCTGTCTGTCTGTCTGTCGGCGTCCATTTTATGTCCATATATGGAGATCACTGCAGTTATAGTTCTGGGTCCATTTTATGCCCATATATGGAGATATCTGTCTATCTGCGTCCATTTTATGCCCATATATGGAGTATCTGTCTGTGCCTCCAACTGTGTTGCAGACACAGTGCCGGTTCCCCCTTTAATGCAAACCTCATTATACCTGTTGTCATAGGACCCGTTTTGAACATCTGTTTGCCTGTGTCCATTTATGCCCATATATGGAGATATCTGTATCTGTCTGTCTGCGTCCATTTTATGCCCATATATGGAGATCTTTGACCATCTGTTTGCCTCTGTCCATTTATGTCCATATATGGAGATATCTGGCTATCTGCGTCCATTTTATGCCCATAGGACCCGTTTTGAACATCTGTTTGCCTGTGTCCATTTATGCCCATATATGGAGATATCTGTATCTGTCTGTCTGTCTGTCTGTCGGCGTCCATTTTATGTCCATATATGGAGATCACTGCAGTTATAGTTCTGGGTCCATTTTATGCCCATATATGGAGATATCTGTCTATCTGCGTCCATTTTATGCCCATATATGGAGTATCTGTCTGTGCCTCCAACTGTGTTGCAGACACAGTGCCGGTTCCCCCTTTAATGCAAACCTCATTATACCTGTTGTCATAGGACCCGTTTTGAACATCTGTTTGCCTGTGTCCATTTATGCCCATATATGGAGATATCTGTATCTGTCTGTCTGCGTCCATTTTATGCCCATATATGGAGATCTTTGACCATCTGTTTGCCTCTGTCCATTTATGTCCATATATGGAGATATCTGGCTATCTGCGTCCATTTTATGCCCATATATGTCTGTCTGTCGGCGTCCATTTTATGTCCATATATGGAGATCACTGCAGTTATAGTTCTGGGTCCATTTTATGCCCATATATGGAGATATCTGTCTATGGAGAACGCGCGTGCCCGTGGGACGAACGGTTCTCGAGATACGCGGATTACCTACATACATACACACTCACAGAGATTTTTTGTTGACTCATGTGGCGTACGTGATGTCAGAGCCTTTTATGAAGTGATGTCACAATGAGTCAGAGCTTTCGCCGATTTCCTCAGAAACAGCCTGATGTCAACAATCAACCCCGCATAAGGAGATTCCGAACGTTTCGCGCCGGTTCGGGAAAACCGCGCGTCGGGTCGGGTCGAGAGGTTCTCGAGATACGCGGATTACCTACATACATACACACTCACAGAGATTTTTTGTTGACTCATGTGGCGTACGTGATGTCAGAGCCTTTTATGAAGTGATGTCACAATGAGTCAGAGCTTTCGCCGATTTCCTCAGAAACAGCCTGATGTCAACAATCAACCCCGCATAAGGAGATTCCGACAATCAACCCTGCATAAGGAGATTCCGAACGTTTCGCGCCGGTTCGGGAAAACCGCGCGTCGGGTCGGGTCGAGAGGTTCTCGAGATACGCGGATTACCTACATACATACACACTCACAGAGATTTTTTGTTGACTCATGTGGCGTACGTGATGTCAGAGCCTTTTATGAAGTGATGTCACAATGAGTCAGAGCTTTCGCCGATTTCCTCAGAAACAGCCTGATGTCAACAATCAACCCCGCATAAGGAGATTCCGAACGTTTCGCGCCGGTTCGGGAAAACCGCGCGTCGGGTCGGGTCGAGACCCGGCACTGCACTCCGTGCCGCGGCGGGGAACGCGCGTGCCGAATCTGAAGCCGGTGGGACGAACGGTTCTCGAGATACGCAGATTACAAACACACACACACGCACGCAGAGACTTCTCGCATTTATAGATAGATGATACAAGTTAATGAGCATAGGTCATGTTGAGAGCTTGTGGATCTGCTATTTGTTTGACCCCTCCACCACCCACCTAATGACATGCCTATAACAGACCCTAGACCCGACAGATATCTCCGTATACTGAGAACTCCATATGTGCATCTTGCCTCGACCCGACAGATATCTCCGTATATGGGCATAAGACTGAGAACTGAAATCGGTGCAAGCGCTGACTCATTGTGAGATTTGTGACATCACCTCATAAAAGGCTCTGACATCACGTACGCCACATGAGTCAACAAAAAATCTCTGTGAGTGTGTATGTATGTATGTAATCCGCGTATCTCGAGAACCATTCGTCCCACCGGCACGCGCGTTCTCCATATATGGGAATAAAATGAATGCCCGTATGCGGAGCTGATGTCTGACATCAGAGTTTTCCGCAACAGGTACTGTGTGTCCAGAGATCTTCATATATGGGCATAAGTGGACAAAGACAAACAGATGGTCAAAACGGGTCCTATGACAACAGGTATATTGGGGTTTGCATTAAAGGGTGGGGCATTCATGGGGTTTGCATTAAAGGGTGGGGCATTCATTCCCTATTTCAAATTCGGCACGCGCGTTTCTATCTATAAATGCGAGAAGTCTCTGCGTGTGTGTTTGTAATCCGCGTATCTCGAGAACCGTTCGTCCCACCGGCTTCAGATTCGGCACGCGCGCTCCCCGCCGCGGCACGGAGTGCAGTGCCGGGCCTCGACCCGACCCGACGCGCGGTTTTCCCTAACCGGCGCGAAACGTTCGGAATCTCCTTATGCGGGGCTGATTGTTGACATCAGGCTGTTCCGGAGGAAATCGGCACAAAATCGGTCATTGTGACATCACTGCAGTGCCGGGCGCAAGCGCTGACTCATTGTGACATCACTGCAGTGCCGGGCCTTGACTCGACCCGATAGATATCTCCGTATATGGGCATAAGACTGAGAACTCCATATATGGGCATATGGGCAGATACAGAGATCTCCATACAGTATATGGGCATATAGACAGATATCTCCGTATATAGGCATAAAAGGGACACAGACCCTAGACCCGACAGATATCTCCGTATACTGAGAACTCCATATGTGCATCTTGCCTCGACCCGACAGATATCTCCGTATATGGGCATAAGACTGAGAACTGAAATCGGTGCAAGCGCTGACTCATTGTGAGATTTGTGACATCACCTCATAAAAGGCTCTGACATCACGTACGCCACATGAGTCAACAAAAAATCTCTGTGAGTGTGTATGTATGTATGTAATCCGCGTATCTCGAGAACCATTCGTCCCACCGGCACGCGCGTTCTCCATATATGGGAATAAAATGAATGCCCGTATGCGGAGCTGATGTCTGACATCAGAGTTTTCCGCAACCGGTACTGTGTGTCCAGAGATCTTCATATATGGGCATAAGTGGACAAAGACAAACAGATGGTCAAAACGGGTCCTATGACAACAGGTATATTGGGGTTTGCATTAAAGGGTGGGGCATTCATGGGGTTTGCATTAAAGGGTGGGGCATTCATTCCCTATTTCAAATTCGGCACGCGCGTTCCCCACCGCAGCAGGTAGTGCAGTGCTCGGCCTCGACCCGACCCGATACACGATTTTCTGTAACCAGCACGAAAGGTTCGGATTCTGATGTCTGACATCAGGATTTTCCGGACACTGTGTCTGCATAGATCTCCATATATGGGCATAAAATGGATGCAGACAGCTGATACAGATATCTCCATATATGGGCATAAATGGACACAGGCAAACAGATGGTCAAAGATCTCCATATATGGGCATAAAGTGGACGCAGACAGACAGATACAGATATCTCCATATATGGGCATAAATGGACACAGGCAAACAGATGGTCAAAACGGGTCCTATGACAACAGGTATAATGGGGTTTGCATTAAGTTTGTCTCCTCCTCCATCTGTTTGTCTGTGTCCCTTTATTCCCATTATGGAGATCTCTGTATCTGTCTGTGCCTCCGACTGTGTTGCAGACACAGTGCCGGTTCCCCCTTTAATGCAAACCCCATTATACCTATTGTCATAGGACCCGTTTTGACCATCTTTTTGAAAAAGCGACAGAGATCTCATATATGGGCATAAAATGGACGCAGATAAACAGATATCTCCATATATGGCATATATGGGCATACAATGGACGCAGAATCACAAAGTTCTCCATATACGGGCATAAAAGGGACACAGACAGACAGATACAGAGATCTCCATATATGGGCATAAAATGGACGCAGATAGACAGATATCTCCATATATGGGCATATAATGGACCCAGAACTATAACTGCAGTGATCTCTATATGGACATAAAATGGACGCCGACAGACAGATACAGATATCTCCATATATGGGCATAAATGGACACAGGCAGACAGATGGTCAAAACAGGTCCTATGAAGACGGGTAAGCTGTGTGTGTGTGTGTGTGTGTGTGTGTGTGTGTGTGTGTGTGTGTGTGTGTGTGTGTGTGTGTGTGTGTGTGTGTGTGTGTGTGTGTGTGTGTGTGAGCGCTATAATACACAAATTCTCAACTGTGCCCAAGTGATTATTACAATGCTTTTGAAAGTGTTGCTCTTTAGGGTTCCTTGTGAGGGTTTCAAATGGACCCTTACAGGAGTGTACAGATGGAACCATTTGTACTCTCTCACAGTTATGGACAGGGTTCCCACGGTCATGAAATTCCTGGAAATATTTTGAAATTAGAAAAATATTTTTCCAGTACTGGAAAAGTTTTGGAATTGATCAAGGGTCCTGGAAGGTCCTGGAAAAAATAGCTATGCATTGTCTTTGGTTATTGATTTTGTTAATACCTCTGAAATGACAAATTAAACATTGGCCAAATTGTCAAATACTAGAAGCTCGGCCGCCCTTCGGGCGGCCGAGCGTCTAGTCGGCGACCTGGCCAACTCGGGAACAATGTAAATAGGGAATGAATGCCCCGCCCTTTAATGCAAACCCCATTATACCTGTTGTCATAGGATCCGTTTTGACCATCTGTTTGCATGTGTCCATTTATGCCCATATATGGAGAGATATGTCTGTCTACGTCCATTTTCTGCCCATATATGGAGATCTCTGTTGGACCTGGTTTGACCATCTGTTTGCCTGTGCCCATTTATGCCCATATATGGAGTTTGCGACCTGGCCAACTCGGGAACGATGTAAATAGGGAATAAATGCCCCACCCTTTAATGCAAACCCCATTATATGGAGATCTCTGTATCTGTCTGTGTCCCTTTTATGCCCATATACTCTATCTGTGTCCATCTTTTATGCCCATATGCCCATATATGGAGATCTCTGTATCTGCCCATATGCCCATATATGGAGATCTCAGTCGGTGTCCCTTTTATGCCCATATATCTGCGTCCATTTTATGCCCATATATGGAGATCTCTGTATCTGCCCATATGCCCATTCTCTGTATCAGTCTGTGTCCCTTTTATGCCCATATACGGAGATATCTGTCATGGAGATCTCAGTCTGTGTCCCTTTTATGCCCATATATCTGTCTGTGTCCCTTTTATGCCCATATACGGAGATATCTGTCGGGTCGAGGCACCCATATACGGAGATATCTGTCATGGAGATCTCAGTCTGTGTCCCTTTTATGCCCATATATCTGTCTGTGTCCCTTTTATGCCCATATACGGAGATATCTGTCGGGTCGAGGCAAGGCCCCTGTATTGCCCATATATGGAGATCTCTGTATCTGCCCATATGCCCATATATGGAGATCTCAGTCTGTCGGGTCGAGGCTAGGCCCCTGTATCTGCCTGCAGTGATGTCACAATGACTCAGCGCTTGCGCCCGGGACTGCAGTGATGTCACAATGAGTCAGCGCTTGCTCCGATTTTGCGCCGATTTCCGCATAAGGAGATTCCGAACGTTTCGCGCCGGTTAGGGAAAACCGCGCGTCGGGTCGGGTCGAGGCCCGGCACTGCACTCCGTGCCGCGGCGGGGAACGCGCGTGCCGAATCTGAAGCCGGTGGGACGAACGGTTCTCGAGATACGCGGATTACAAACACACACGCAGAGACTTCTCGCATTTATAGATAGATAGATGATACAAGTTAATGAGCATAGGTCATGTTGAGAGCTTGTGGATCTGCTATTTGTTTGACCCCTCCACCACCCACCTAATGACATGCCTATAATAGCTACACCAGGCTGAAAGTGGTTAAAAAAGTACGGTAGTGTTAGAAACCTTCCATTGTTACAATGATTCTCTTTATACAAGCCAAAAATGAGGGTTTGACATATTGTATAGCTGAGTTACTCGAGTGCTGTGACGCGAGTCCAGGGGTGCAGAGAATGCTTTGATAATATTTAGAATCTATCACTTCAGTTACACTTCACTTGGCAAAATGGAATGGAGTTGTGTTGTGCTCTTAGTTCTTGTCAGGGTGAGGGGTACCTGCAGTTAAAATATTATTTTGGGGGCGGCAGCCTGAAAAGGTTGAGAACCACCGCTTTAGAAAACCTGGAGACTGTAAAGCCGTCCTCTGTATACTGGCAGCTAGGGGGCAGTCCTGAGACAGGATTTAAATGTGGCATCATGGTCCAAGTATGTTCCATGTATCAGTACTGACAGTGCTTCGGCTGCTTCCCTCTTACATTGCAGGAGCAAAAAGGCCCTTGAGGCAGGACAAGAGGAGATTAAGTGCTACCTGCTAAAATATAGGTTGTCAATGCACTGTAGCTTTAATAATTGTGGTTTCCATGAAGGTAAACAGGTGCTCTAGTAGTCTTTGTTGATGAGAAAGTCTTAAAGGATTAGTTCACCCTCAAATTGACTTTTTGAAGCGGTGAAAACCGCTTCCAATGAGTGGCTTTGTGTGTATCACGCCCATATATGGTCATTTTAGTCCAGAATGAACAGGCTTTTTCAAAAACAGAATGTCCGTTTAATTACCATATATGGTGATCTCAGTCCAGAATGAACAGGGTTTTTCAAAAACACAATGTATGTCACCTCATGTCCATATATGGTCACTCCAGGCCAGAATGAACAGGTTTTTCCTGTCCCGTACGTGCAAAATATCAGTCCAGAATGAATAGGCTTTTTCAAAAAGCAAAATGTGTGTCCCATGTCCATATATGGTCATTTCAGTTCAGAATGAATAGGCTTTATCTGTCCTGTACGTCCAGAATATGTGTGCGGTGTCCCTCCCGGTCAGATGAATGGATACTTTGAGGATTGGTCAAGCTTCACATGATAATTTGGCTTTCAGGTTTTATCTGTCTTGTACATGCAATAGGTCTCACCTATTGCAGCAATGACAAATAGCCGCATAAGAGCAAAAGCAAAGGCACAATAAGAATATACAGATGCTAACAGAATGGTAAAAAGGAGCATTAAGGCAGACAAGAGTAAATACTGTTGCGGACTTACTTCGGCCACACTTTGTGTGATGATGGAGGCGGGTGGGTGCAATAATGCCACAACAAGGATAATTCCAGTCAGGACGTTTACTTGGCAGAACGGCAGGTTTACAGGCACAATAACAACTTCACAAGTCGGCAATAGTACAGCATACAGGTAGGCTTTCTCCCGAACTCACTATCACTGTAATAGAGTCTTTGTGGCTGCCTATCCGAGGTCCCTAGCATAGGCGGAGGATTATCACTCTACGTCCATACTCTCTGGGATCCGGAAGACAACTCACTTGAGTTGGCGGGCTGAACCAATACACAATAGGACCTGCTCTACCTGAGAGCCAATAAGAACACACTACGTCCAGTAAACACACACACAATAGGCTGTTGACAATATAGGTGCAGGTAATAGGCTGGCATTTGTTCCCGCGTTACACTACCCCCCCTCTAGACTGCTGAGTCCCTTCAGCATCTTCCTAAAGTTAACCTACACAAAGCATTTCACAAAACACAATAACAATCACACAGCAGACATGCAATACTGTTGAACTTTCACTTAAACAGAACTGTTCAGTTTCTTCAGAAATCACTTAAACTTAACAAATGTCCATGACACCTAGAACTGTTAGTGTCCAAATCAACGTCTCATTTCAAACAGAGCAATCCTGGTAGTGGGCAAGCCTGTCCACCGGCCCACTTCCCGCGGCCATCTGGGAAGACTCCGAACCTCTCTGTCTGGCCCAGGACCAGGACCTGGGTCTCCGATGGGTGCAGGCTGGACAGAGTCTCTGGTGGCCGTAGGCTGTGCGGAGCCTCTGGTAGGTGTCGGTAGAGTCCAGTAGGCGGGTCAGGAGGTTTCTTTGGACGCAGGCAACGCAGTGCAAGGTGTCAGGAGGTTGCACGGTGTGTAGAGTTTCAGGAGGTCGCACGCTGTGCAGAGTTTCAGGAGGTCGCAGGCTGTGCAGGCTCTCAGGAGGTCTCACGCTGTGCAGGCTCTCAGGAGAACACAGGTTGTGTAGGCTCTCAGAAGAACGCAGGATGGGTAGGCTCTCAGGAGAACGCAGGTTGTGTAGGCTCTCAGGAGAACGCAGGATGGGTAGGCTCTCAGGAGAACGCAGGATGGGTAGGCTCTCAGGAGAACGCAGGATGGGTAGGCTCTCAGGAGAACGCAGGATGGGTAGGCTCTCAGGAGAACGCAGGATGGGTAGGCTCTCAGGAAGCTTGACTGGTGGTGGCTGTCTAACAGAGATGTCAGGAGGTGTCGTGTCAGATGTCTGGAGCTCACCGGTTTCAGGGATCTCTTCGACCGGCTGCTGTGACTCCTGGGTGGGTGAGGGAGAGCTCTCCATGCAGGGTTTCCTCCCAGTGATGTAGCTTGGCACTGCTTCGCCCTCAATGAACACCTCTCCTCCCTCTTCTAAGGCTACGTCAGCTGTCAGCATGATGTCAAATCCCATTTCAGTCTCAGCATTCAGGAGACAGACTGTTTTGTCTTCTGACCAGCCCTCAAGTTGGATCTGCTGGGATTGCTTTTGGGACATCACAGTGACTTCCACCCCTGTGTTGACCACACACTAGGCAGGGAGGTGATTCACTGGGACCGGAACCATTGGGCTGGGGCCTTCCTGTTGCAGTGGTGGTGCTGCTGGTGTGGCTACCTGACTGTAGCGATGTGTCAGCTGGTCTGTGAGAAGCACGTAGTCTTCCCTCACATGCTCTGGCAGGGAGTAGACAAAACGCATTGCAGACTCAGAAGCACTCAGTTGCTCATAGAGCTCGTCCAGCTTTTCTTCATAGCTCCACCCATATTCCTGAGCAGTTATCTCCAAGGACATCAAGATTTCGTTCCAGACAGCCATCTGCTGAAATTGTTGATTTTGCAGCCTTTGTTGATCCAGCTGCTGCTGAATTTGTTGCTGTGTTTGCTGCCAGATGTTTAGCCACGAATCCATCTTCTCTTTATTTTATCTTTTTTTTTTTTTTTTTTTTTTCAAACTTTTTTTTTTTTTTTTTTTACTTCACCTGTCCAGGCGGAGATCGGCGGCGGTGCGGTCGGCGGCGATAATGTAGTTAGTCTTTTGTGTGCAGCAGCACAAGTGGACAGCAATCACGTGACACAAGAAGAGTGGACAGCAGTCACGTGACACAGGAAGCCGGCCGGTGAATGCAACGTCTTTTGTTTTGTTAGCAATAGCATACAGAGCTACAGTTCTGAAGGCTTCTTCTCAAACGTGTTCTTCAATCTGAAGATCCCGCTGATGACACCAGTTGTTGCGGACTTACTTCGGCCACACTTTGTGTGATGATGGAGGCGGGTGGGTGCAATAATGCCACAACAAGGATAATTCCAGTCAGGACGTTTACTTGGCAGAACGGCAGGTTTACAGGCACAATAACAACTTCACAAGTCGGCAATAGTACAGCATACAGGTAGGCTTTCTCCCGAACTCACTATCACTGTAATAGAGTCTTTGTGGCTGCCTATCCGAGGTCCCTAGCATAGGCGGAGGATTATCACTCTACGTCCATACTCTCTGGGATCCGGAAGACAACTCACTTGAGTTGGCGGGCTGAACCAATACACAATAGGACCTGCTCTACCTGAGAGCCAATAAGAACACACTACGTCCAGTAAACACACACACAATAGGCTGTTGACAATATAGGTGCAGGTAATAGGCTGGCATTTGTTCCCGCGTTACAATACATTGAAAATCTAGCAGAAGTTGAAACATTTAGTAGGCCACAAAGATAACAGAAGCTGAAATAATTATAGAGGGATGCAGTTGACAAACAACTAAGAGACCAGCAAGCAGGACTTTTTATATATTTTTTAAAAACCTATTATAGCGGTTTTCACCGCTTCAAAAAAGTCTATTTGAGGGTGAACTACTCCTTCAAGCTGTGCCAGCAATGGCAACATGGACAAAGTTTTGACTTGATAGTCAACACAGATGATTATGTTCATGATGAGTGACGGATGGCAGTGGCTTAGGGGTAGAGTTGCCGTCCCTCTAGCCTGGTTAATAAACCAGACTGCACAACACCACCCCCTGTTGGTAGTGGTGGTGTTGTGTAGTCTGGCCCTTCACATTAAATAAGCTTTTTCCACCAGCCCTCAGAGAGGGCGAGCCAATCAGGGCTGTAGGCTTGGGGCACGTGGTGGGTGGTGGCCTGGTTCAAAACCATTCAGCCAATCAGGCGAGTCTGTGTGTATTCAAACACATTCCCCCCTCCACTCTTATTACAGACATCAGACAGATTGTAGTCTTTGATGCTTTCAGTGACTAACGAGCTATTGACACTTGTATGGCTCAATCAATTACAGCAGCTCACAAGCCCTTTGAAGTTCAGAGGGAGCAATTAAGAGCAAGTCAACTTAACATGTTTTTAAACCACCCCCTGCCCACCCCCCCAGAAGTGGAATGTCTGCCCGAAATCTCAGACTCTCTTCCCAAAACGAAGTGTGTGATAGAGTCTGACGCTTGCAGTCAGGCTACCGTCCCTCCCCCTGAGTTAGTGTCGAAGAGTGCTTGAGCAAGACTCTGAATCCCTAGTTGCTCCCGTTGAGCTGGATGGTGCCTGTTTCCTCCGGCATCAGTGTATGAATGTGTGTGTGAATGGGTGAATGTAATGCACAATCTCTGTAAAGCACCTTGGATAAAGGCACTATACAGTATATGCACCATTTACCATTATGAATGAAGGGCATAATGAATTGCGTTGTTGAAGTCACGTTGATGACCCCTAGCTGACATTGAACACAAGTACCAGGAAGGATCCTGCAGCTGTAAGCAACTGTACGTGCATTTACTCACAAGACTGTAAGTTGAGTAAGATCTTTGGATGCTTTCACTTTCCTGGAGTATTTCCAATTTCCTATACTTTTACTTCTACTCCACTAGAGCTCAAAGCCAGATATTGTACTTTTACTCCACTTCAATTATTTGAAAACTTGAGTTCCTAATGTTGCTTAGGTTTTGATTATTATTACAAAACATGCGTTAACAACTGCAGCCAGTGGCGTAGACAGAATTGAACCCCCGACTAGGCCTGCGTCCGACTGGGTGGGCACGGGTGCGCGCCGCGCGATAGCGCGGCGCGCGAATTTTTTTTTGACGTTTTTCGGGTCGGGTCGGGCCTTCTGGTGCGATTTGGGTCGGGTTTCTTTGCATGATTAAATAATGAATTAATGCTTGTTTTTGCCTTCAATTCCATTTCATTACAAATACAATTAAACTAATCACTCATTCAGTTAATACCTACTATGAACAGAATGAATAGTGTCAGTTCCTTGCGTTAATTCTGCTTGATTCTATTCAAAGAAATGATTTGCAATGCGTGGCATGCCATTTGTTCAGTTCCATTCATTGCACAGAAAATACAGACTTGATTAGGGTTACATAATTCTCTCTATAATAATAAGTAACTGTAGATGATAGTTAAGGTATATCCATCAAAGCTTTATAAAGCCAATCAAAGCTCAGAGCTTCCCTTGAGAATCAAATGTCGGAAGACATGAATGAATCCAACTACGGTGTCTTTCTTCCTACAGAATGCGTGGCAGTTAATAATAAAAGCTACATAAGACACACATTTCTGAATCTAAAGAGCAATCAATGACAACGGCTTTATCGCAGAAATACTGTTTTTATTAGGCTGTGATAGCCTACAAGACAAGTTAACGCACCAAATGCAAATTGCCGCGGTGGTGTGGCGGCTGTGCGCTGTCACCGCTGTGGCCTATAATTAGCCAAACTTTAGGCCTATACATACATTGTTATGAAATGTATAGGCTAACAATACAGTATATGAACCAAGCTAACCAAAAAATATAGGCTGACAGCCTAACATACCATCGTATGCTGTGCAAATTAACAGTGTAACCACGGCCTAAAAATAGGCAAACATTACAGACAGTCAGACATATGAAATGTATAACAATATACAGTATATGAACCAAGCGAACAAAAAAATATAGGCTGACAGCCTAACATACCATCGTATGCTGTGCAAATGAACAGTGTGTAACCACGGCCTACAAATAGCCAAACATTACAGACAGACCTATACATCTTGAAATGTAACAGACAGTCACCTGGATTAACGAAACCAAAAATAAAGTCTGGCTGCATGCAGCGCATCAAGTTCAATAAAACATGCAATGGTGTAACGTTTAAGTAACCATTACTATGGCATATTATAGCCAAAAATACAGTGTCCAAAATAGTGGCATTTGACATGCTGAAATGTAACAGTGAAGTATCTGTATCGATCAAACAAAAATATGAATGAATAGCCTACTTTGAATATCAAAGTAAATAAAAAGTGCATTTTTATGGACATTCCAATAATCTGATTTAGTGAATTAAATCGCTATTGCACATATTCCCCCTCCCCCCAATTCCAACAAACTCATTCCCAAATAGGCTATATAAACGAACTTTAAACGAAAATAAAACGTAATCCTATCCTATAGGCCTAGACAGACCGCCTACCTACATGACGAGGCGTAAGCGTCGTGGCTTGCTGTTGAAGATAGATATTATCTCATCATAATCCAATTTGTCTGAGAGTTCGCGTTCAAAAGAAAGTAGGCTGCAGTTGTTAAGGCGAGGTGTAGTCATTGAGGCTCGCAGTCTTGTTTTTATCCGATTAGTTGTTGAGAAAAGTCTCTCCACTGTACATGATGTCATTGGCAGTGTTATAATAACCCTTAACAGTGCGTGGATACGGGGGTAAGTGTCAGCGCAACAGATGTCAAGTACATCTATTAAACATTTAAACTCGTGTCCTGCATTGATTTCGCGTTCAATCTTTTCCATGAAAAAGGAGTGTTCCAATTCTCTCATAGATAAGCCAAATAACTTACTCGGCCCCACCAGTGACTCAAATTCACCAAATGTTTCGGATCCGGGCATTAAGGAGGACGCGGCTCGCATTATTCCATATGCATCTTCCTTAAACCTACAGTTGAGCTCTGTCAGCTGTCTATCCAGAAGAGCGTTCCACATTTGTCTTAGATCTAAGTTGCTCTTTATATTTGAGGATTTCCCCAATGTAGTGGTCACCACCGAGTCAGCGAGTTTGGCAGGAATTTTTCTCACCCGGGATAGTTTGACATCCCAATCACTGATGTCATTTGTGAGCATTAACTCATCAGTTAATTTGATCACTTTGTCAAAATCTCCATTCGTATTCGCTCTATACGCGGAAAATCTTTTTTTTAAAGATTCGATTAGAGCAATGCATTCTGAGACAGACTTTTTAGGATTCTGTAATCCGATTGTTGCAAAGTCACTGGTATCAAATAATTTACCAAATGCAACAAGCAAAAATATAAACTTCTTTGTCTGTATTTGCTGTAGCAGTGAATCTGCCTCCAGTTTTGTCTGTCCACTTTCTTCCAGAAACGCAGCCAAAAGCTCTAGTATCACGTCAAGTAGTTCTAGTATTTTGCTTATTGCTCCCGATTTTGAGCTCCAGCGCGTATCTGACGCCCTCTCTAGCTCTTTTGCCCTGCGGTAGGGGTGCATTTCTTTTTGCAATTCCATGAAACGAGCATGCCTGTTTACTCCAGTCATGAAGCTGTACAGCTGATTGACAGTGTCAAAAAACTGGCTGATATTTCCTGACACTTTGGCAACAGTGCATAACACTAGGTTCAATCGATGGGAGTTGCAGTGTGTATATAGAGCGTGTGGAAATGTTTTCTTTAAAAGAACATGAACCCCCCCCTTGTTTCCCGACATTACTGATGCACCATCAAAACAAAAGCCCACACAACGAGATGGATCGAGCCCTAGTGGTTCCAATACTTCCAGGATTTTTTTGGAAATGCCAGCTGCAGTCATGTCACCGGTTTCAGCGAATCCAATTGCCCTCTCCTTAATCACCCCTTCATGAATGTAACGGAGACAGACAGCTACCAACTCACGTTTGGACTGGTCTTTGTACTCATCTCCTAATATGGCATAATGGCTAGACGCATGCACTTCCTTCTTAATGTGTCGAAGTAATAATGAGGCAGCACATTCCAGTAGCTCATTCTGAATTGAGGGGCTCATAAGTGTAGCATTATGTTTCATCTCATCAAGCCTGGCTTGAACTTCAGGATCATACTTTGCAATCATCTCAAATAGCTCCAAAAAGTTTCCTCTATTTAAAGAATCTGCCGTCTCTCTGTGACCCCTAAGAGGAATATCGTTTTTTGCGCACAGCATCACAATATCCAATACCACTTTAATGTGTTTACGGTTTTTCTTTATCAATGAAGCATTAGCAGAATCTCCATGCAACTGGTTTAACACAGTGCCACGGCCATTTGTGGCATGGCTTTCTTTATATGCAATCAGCATTTTTTGTGCTAAAGCATGAGGCTTGCTATTTTCATGTTTAGTACATGCGGTTCTGGTGTTTTTCCAATTTTTGAATCCATCTCCTCTCACAAATGTATGTTCAGTACGAATACCAGGAAAATGTCTACAATATTTGCAAAAGATAGCATCTTTTGATTTGCTGTATTCAAGCCATTTAAACTCATTATACCAAGTTGCAGAGAAGGAGCGTGTTTTTCCAGAAATTACAGTTGCGGGAAAACTTGTCCATCTCGGTTGAGTCTCTGGTTCATCAATTGATGACAGGTCAGATGGAGCCTCGCCCGTCCCCGCGGAAGCTGCTGCACACGGTGGGGCTGCTACCTGGCCTTTCTCGGCACCGCCGCAGGCGCCGCTGTTAATAATAATACACATTTAGTATTATTATTTTACTAGTTTTTTGTATTACAAAAAAATACCCTATAAGAATAGGCTAAAGTAGGCCTATGTTTTGAACAAGCACCGTATAGCGTAGCATACATTTACCTATCGATTGGAGCAGGTGGGAGTTGCTGGGAATTTGAAGGGCGCCTTGTTGTGGCGTTTGCTGCCGAGGAGGTGAGCACCTCAGGCGGCTGGAGCAACTCGTCATCTTCCGACTCAATGATGATGTCTGGTATATCTTCAGTCACGGCACCGCCGCTGTTAATAAAAAAATATACGCGCTGTGAGCTTTTATATCTGCTATTTTTTTTAAACATGCACGGCTTGCACGCCACGGTAAATTTACATTTATGCATTAAGCCTACCTATGGACTGGAACATGTGGAAATGGAATTTGCTGGGAACTTGAACGGCGGTCTGTTGTGGCGTTTGTTGCGGGCGAGGTGAGCACCTCAGGCGGCTGTAGCAACTCATCTTCCGACTCCGAGGAGGAGGAGTCCATGGACACGGGACTGCCGCTGTAAATTACAAATAAAATAATATATGTATATGAAAATGGTTGGATATAATCTTTTAAACATGCACGACGCCATGGTAGCCTACATTTATATTAGGCCTACCTATTGACTGGAACAGGTGGACATGGAAGTTGCTGGGAACTTGAAGGGCGGTCACGCTCTGTTGTGGCGTTTGCTGCCGACAAGGTGAGCGCCTTGGGCGGCTGCTCCTCCGAGGAGTCCCCGGTGATGTCAACAACAATACATTCTTCATCAGATTCCGAATCCGAGGTGTTAGGCATAGGCCTAGGCTTCTTATTCTTAATGAAGAAATCAATAGTGCTTTGTCTTTTCGCCATTTTAGACTATTTATGCTTCTCTGGGTCTCATGTTTAAGCCAGCTGGGTAGGACAACAATGCTGCATGCCTGCGACTTTCCGGTTTAAAAAAAACGTATTCTTCTGGCGCCTTCTCGAAACCCAATCAGAACACACGCCACACACACACATGATTAGCAGCACCCAGTGGCAGTGGCACTGTGGCAGTGTGGATTTTAATGCAGACATTGCGTCCACATGATGATGTTATGTTATTTTAGTTGTTGTAAGGATGCGACCATTATCAAAATGTTATTATTATTATAAAAAAAAAAAAAAAAAAAAAAAAAATATATATATATATAATTTTTTTTTTTTTTTAGATTATTTTTTGGGTGGGCACAAAAACCAAATGGGTGGGCCTGGGCCTAGTCAGGCCCACCCGTGGCTACGCGCCTGACTGCAGCCCTTTGGCTATTTGAACAGAAAGAAAAAGAAGAAAAAAGGAAGAGAAGAGTAGGCTATTACTAATTAATAGTAATAGACAATATTAATCAAAGGAAGCGGCAGACAGAGAAGCATAATTTTGACCTGAAACGCATTATTATGCATTATTACTTTAACCACTATTTTATGCTTTAACTATTAAAGAAATAGCAGATCTACAAGCCGTGCTGCAAGCTTGAAGGTCTGATATTTTTTACATTTGTGCAAGTCTCTGAATAGGCTATATTGACCTAAAAGCTAAAATATGAGAAAAAGATTTGTCAGCAGACCTGCAGTTTTCTATTACAAAACACACATTAATTCTTTAAATCCCCTTCTGTACTTTGTCTGAGGAAATAGCCGATCTACAAGCTCAAATCGTGTATCGTCGTTAATGTTTGTGGATCTGCTATTTTCAAAAGATTTGGAAAAGTATTTAAACATTTTAGTATTGCTACTTTTACTTAAGTAAAACAAAATAAATAAAGTATAGATTACTTTTTCTACCAGCCAGTGGCATCAGTTCAGCAAAAGCTAGGGTATGGCAAAGATGGGAGTCCTCATGGATAAGAGGCATTACATTTTGTACAACACGGTTATATTGTGAAAATAGCAGATCTACATGCTCACAACGCCTCACGCTGCGAGGCGTTGTGAGCATGTAGATCGGCTATTTTCACAATGTCTGAAAAACGCAGAATTTTGCTCGTTTTTTACACAGGTTTCTACGGTTTCTTGGTCTGGATATGGCAGCCTGGAACGGTTGTTCAAGTGCAGCTAAACTTGGCTTGTTAGTAAATGTGCCACAATTAACAATAATGCATTGCACCTGTGCAGCTGACCTGCGGAACCTGTGAATATACTGTTGTGGGCTTGATGGACTTACGTTCTGGTGTTATGGTGGAGGCACGGCGCGGGTCAATGATGCCACAACAAGGACTTTCCAGAACTCAGTTTACTTGCACAACGTCAGGATTACAACAGGCAATAACAGCAGGCAGCAACGACATACAGGTTACAGGTATGATCTTGAACTCCTAGAAACTAGTTTCTTACTGGCTCTAATAAAGTCTCTTGTGGTCGGTGAGTCTGTCCGTAATTCCCTGGTAAAAGCGGAGATACACTCAGACGTCTTTACCTTTTGGAATCCGGAACACAACTGAACGCATGGAGGGAGAGCACAAACACAATATAGCCCGCTCTACCTGAGAGCCAATGAGGACACATTACTCTGAGTAACCCCCCACACAATAGGCTGTTGTAATACAGGGACAGGTAATAGGCTGTCAGTTGTTCCCGCGTTACACTACCCCCCCTCTAGACTGCTGAGTCCCTTCAGCATCCTCTGATTAGTTAACAAGCACATGCATAATAATCAGTACTAAACAGAACACAATACAGAATACTGTTACAGTTTCCCAAAACATAACTGTTGCTTCCAAAGGCAATCAATTCACTCAAATTCAAAATCTTAAACATTTCAACACATTCTTCTGCAAAGCTCAAAAACACATTCAGTTAACCGTAGCGGGCAGGTCTTTTCACTGCTCTACCACTTTTGGTCATTGGAACAAACCCGGTTATCTCTGACCCGGAGATCGAGTCGCAGGACGAAGCCGGCTGTAACGAGTCGCAGGTGAGTGCAGGCTGTGACAAGTCACTGAAGGATGCAGGCAGAGACGAGTCGCTGGAGGATGCAGGTGGAGACGAGTCGCTGGAGGATGCAGGTGGAGACGAGTCGCTGGAGGATGCCGGTGGAGACGAGTCGCTGGAGGATGCCGGTGGAGACGAGTCGCTGGAGGATGCCGGTGGAGACGAGTCGCTGGAGGATGCCGGTGGAGACGAGTCGCTGGAGGATGCCGGTGGAGACGAGTCGCTGGAGGATGCAGGCGGAGACGAGTCGCTGGAGGATGCAGGCGGAGACGAGTCGCTGGAGGATGCAGGCTGAGTAGGGAAGGAGGGGTCAGGAGGTTTCTTCGGCAGCGGGCTCCATAGAGTCTCTGGTGGACGCAGGCCGAGTAGAAACACCCTGAAGACTGCATAACTTCCCACCGACCTCCCAGCAATGTAGCCGAGGACCGGTTCACCTTCAATGAACACCTTGCTGTGGATAGGTGCCACATAAACATGCCCATCTTGGCTCTTGCTGACCACAGACAGGTTATTCACTTGGGCAGGAGCCGTTAGGCCGCAACCTTCCACCTTGACTCTGCCTATGGTAATGACTGGTGGCAAGGTAGTTTGGTCTTCTTCGGTAGTTTGATCTTCCTCTGTAGGTTGATCTTCTTCTGTAGTTTGGTCTTCTTCGGTAGTTTGGTCTTCTTCGGTAGTTTGGTCTTCTTCGGTAGTTTGGTCTTCTTCGGTAGTTGGGTCTTTTTCCTGAGAAGGCATAAAATGGCCGCTTACATTGCTGGTCAGGCCCGGGCCATTGGACCTGACCAGTTCTAGTTTTCCGGCCTGTTGGGGCTGGGGGACCGCAAACAGTCTCTCTTGTAGTGGCCAAACTCTCCACAGTTATAGCAGGTAGAATTCTGGCGGGTAGATGGGCTCGGGGAACAGAATCGGCCTGTTGTACTTGGAAAGCTTGGCAGCCGTGCGGGGGACCCCCCGCGCTGCTGTTCCCGTGAGGCACGGTTTGAGAGGGCTCCGTTGGCAGCAAGGTGCATTCCGGCCCTGGGTGTACTAGTGAGTTGCAGCTGACCCACTTGCTCTCTGAGTTGTTTGATTTCGCCAGCCATTTGTGCTTCCTCATCCTTCAGTTGCCTCAGTTCACCTTGCATCGCATGGAACTCCTGCTGCAGTGGCAGGGCTGCCGGTGAGGCTGTCATCACTTCATAGGCAACCCGCTGGTTGACTTGGTTGGTGTGTGGGTTCTGACTGGCAGCTGCGGCTGTGTTAGGGTGCACCGACCCACCCCTTCCTTGGAGCCGGCGGACATCCTGTCCCGGGCTGGTGTACTCCACACTCCACTGTCCAGCAGGGCCCGAGCCGAGGGAGCGCCGGTGAATGACTTCTAGCTCTGGAGCGAAGTCTGGGTTTTCCTCAACTGTCAAGTTTGATGCCTCATATCTGTCGATGGTGACCATGCTGTGAGAATCAGTTGGGTGGGAAGTAGTTGAACGAAGGAGAGTAAATGAGGCTGTTGCCCCAATGCCTTGAGCAATATCTCCCTGGCCTAGGTTATGTGGCTGTGCTGCTGGTGCCCCTCCCAGCCTCTGCAGATGTTGCAGGATTAGCTGGCTCTGCTGTTGCTTCTGCAGCTGCATTTGCCGCATTTGCTGTTGCATCTGCTGCATTTGCTGTAATATTCCAAGCAACGTTGGTGCCTGTCCTGGGCTCGCAGTAGCACCTGGTGTATCATTTTCCATCTTCTCTCTTTTTTTTTTTTTTCTTTTTTTTTTTTTCTTTTTTTTTTTTTTTCTTTTTAGTACTCATTTAACTTCGCCCAGGCGGAGATCGGCGCTCGGCGTTCAGGCGGAGATTGACGCTGATACAGTAGTTATTAGTCAATAGACAGCAGTGGTCAGCAATCACGTGACCCAAAGTGGACAGCGGTCACGTGACCCTGGAAGCCGGCCGGTGAATGAATGCAACGTGACGTCAGCTCTTAGCACAGCACGGTGCTGCTGTCCTGTTGCTGCGGGGCTCGGCGCAATGACAGTTCGTGTGTAGGCTACTTCAATGTCTTTTAAAAGCAGTACATCCCGTTTCTGACACCATTTGTTGTGGGCTTGATGGACTTACGTTCTGGTGTTATGGTGGAGGCACGGCGCGGGTCAATGATGCCACAACAAGGACTTTCCAGAACTCAGTTTACTTGCACAACGTCAGGATTACAACAGGCAATAACAGCAGGCAGCAACGACATACAGGTTACAGGTATGATCTTGAACTCCTAGAAACTAGTTTCTTACTGGCTCTAATAAAGTCTCTTGTGGTCGGTGAGTCTGTCCGTAATTCCCTGGTAAAAGCGGAGATACACTCAGACGTCTTTACCTTTTGGAATCCGGAACACAACTGAACGCATGGAGGGAGAGCACAAACACAATATAGCCCGCTCTACCTGAGAGCCAATGAGGACACATTACTCTGAGTAACCCCCCACACAATAGGCTGTTGTAATACAGGGACAGGTAATAGGCTGTCAGTTGTTCCCGCGTTACAATACCATTCTGTCAAGTGTGGAGAATAGTTAAAGTGACCATTTTGTTACATTTTGCATTTGTAGTTATTTTACTGTAATTTAACAACATAATAACCAGCGCAGATAGACAAAGAGACATTCATGGATTTATATTTAAAAGTAACTTTTATTTTCCCCCTGGACCCAGGGTATGGCAGCTGCATACCCCTGCCATACCCATTTGACGCCCCTGCTACCAGCGTGTGATGGAAATCCTGCTCCATGCCAAAAACAGAGCTAAAGCATGCAAGTTGATATGTGTACTTTATTTCCTCATTTCTCTTCTGCCTTCGATAGTTTGAGACAATTTCCATGACTATTGTTTTCCAGAAACAACTTTCACACAAGCATGGATCTCAACCAGTTCTTCACCTATAAACATGTCACGATAATAAAGTTGAAAGTCGGATTCTGACATTTGAGGCATTTGATCTAAAAAAGGGAAAAGGAACGTTACATAGTGCAGCTTTAAAGTTGTTAACATAAATAATATTGTGTGTGTGTGTGTGTGTGTGTGTGTGTGTGTGTGTGTGTGTGTGTGTGTGTGTGTGTGTGTGTGTGCGTGTGCATGTGCATGTGTGTGAGCTGAGTGCCCCACTACGAAGAGTGATCCTCATACTTTATTTGACACCAATTTACAACAAATGATATGTACACACACTTTGTATTGCTGACAAAGTATTTTTAAATATTTCAAATAGCAGATCTACATTGACACGTTGAGCTTGTAGATCAGTTATTTGAAATATTATAAAATGTTTTTCAAAATAGTAAAAAAGGAAAGAAGTTTAGGGATAAGGGGTAGAGCATGGAGGAAATTTTACACACTTATATCTAAATGATGTTCTCTTTCTTTCTCTCTCTCACACACGCACGCACGCACGCACGCACGCACGCACGCACGCACGCACGCACGCACGCACGCACGCACGCACACACACACACACACACACACACACACACACACACACACACACACACACACACACACACACACACACACACACACACGTGCGTCTACAGGGCATCACAATAACACACCACATTTCCTTGGTAAAATACACCTGATGTCTGCTTGAAACAAAGCCTCATTGTTCACACATTTCTGAATAACCAGGAAAAGTGTAGATGTCGTCTGCATAGCGACGATGCAGGAAGAGTCTAGGAGTTGGGAAAGGAGGAGGAAACGTGTTCGTCAGGTGTCCTTGTCACAGTGAAATGAAATGTGGGATGAGGCCAGTAGGCCTACGTGGCTCATGATATGAGCTCTCAGCCAACCATTATAAAAACACAAACCATCTCAACTTAAAACATCAGTGTGCAGCAATGTTCCTGACCATCCTGCTGGTGTTCGCTCTCGCTACAAACTCCCTGACGGAAGGGAGAACAATCTATGTCAATAATGGCCAACGTTGGGGTGATTGGAAATGGATGGACCTGTGTCCATCTGGCACATACGCTGGAGGCTTCAACATTCGGGTGAGAAAATGTACTGGTACTTCTTACATTAACAGTTTAAAGGACAACTTTAGTTTTTTACAACAAGGGTTAATATTTTAGATTGTAATTAAAGAAAATAAAAGATGAGTGTTAAAATTATTTCATTTACTTCTTTCTATTGTTTTAGAGATTCTTATTTCAGTGGTTGGGGGCATGCGTACAAGTGGCTAAATACCGTATTAGCCCGAATATAGTACAACTGTGATTATAAGACGACCCCTATTTTTCAAATCATTTTTGGAAAAAAATATAAATATTATATATTATATATATTAAGTTATTTATAAAGAAAAACGTTTTTATTGTCAAATTATTATAGAAAAGCTCATACAGAGATCACATTCTGCTGTATTGTATTGCATTAAATGCGTCCAAATTTCGCTGCGCAATTTGTAGACAGTGTGCGGTAATCACCGTAACAGCTCGCTTGGGCTGTGAGTAGAGCAGGGAAAGGTCCTGAAAGATATACATAACGGCGAACATCTCTCCGGCGAAAATGTCTAGACACCGAATATATTAGGACTCAGTATTTTGAGGATGTGTTTTATAGAATAAAATATCGTGGTATATTCGGAATAATACGGTATGTCATTTTACACAGAATAAACTTTTTTACACTCACTTTTTCTTCTCTCTAATTACAATCTAAAATATGAACCCTTGTTGTAAAAAAACAAAGTTGTCCTTTAATGTACTACTGTATTCCACGTCACACTTTTTTGTTTTATCACTTGGAATGCTAAATTTCTTCCCCCCACTGATAAAAAAATATATATATTTGAGAACCACTGTTTCTATTCTCTTCTTGGTCTGCACGTCTCTCACAGGTGGAGGGCAAACAGGATGGTGACGACACGGCAGTGAATGGCATCAGACTGCACTGTGTGAAGTCGGCTGGCACTTACGGTACCGTGACGTCCCATGCTGGATAGTAAGTATAGTAATATGTCATTGTCACTTCAGAGTTACCATATATATATATACATATATATACATACATATAGAGGTGCGCAGATGGCGGTTTTAGCCGCGGTTGCCGCGGTTAACCGGCGGTTGGGCGGATTTGGGTCAGTCAAACATGAATTATTAATTAATATTGGATAACCGCGGATGAAATGTGTAACGTAACATCGTTTTTCGCAGCACGCACCGATTCATAAAAAAAAGGAAAAAAGACGAACGGACATTCTGTAGGCTTGAATCCATTTCTGTGATTTAAGAAAACTGAGAATACCAGAAAATAATAATAATTTGACATTATGGAAGATGCGGTTGGTGGTTGCGGTTGGTTCTGTATATTGGATGATATAATTAATGCGGTTGGATAATGGGCGGTTGATGAATTTTGCGGAGGGATTTGGATAACGCTCAGAGCCTAACCGCGCACCACTGATGTGTATATATATATATATATATATATATATATAAACTCAGCACAAAAAGAAAGGAAAGTTGACTTTGGTCCAGTATATCTCCCCTTTAATAATACCAAATTGTATTGTATTTTATTTCATTTTTTATCAGTGATTCATCACCTTTACAACGAGGTACCGTTTGAAAGCATTAGCATCAGGAATTCAAGGCATGAGCTACACAGCCAAATGTGTGGGTTGCCCCCCAAAATTTTGCCAAAATGGCTTGCAATACTGTTCTGCTGGCATTTACTCTCTTTTGGGCTTCCCTGACACTGAGCTTAACATTAACGAAGTGTAAAAATGGCCAATATGTGTTGTTTTTTTCTTTTCCTTATTACTGTGGGAGAGTGCAATAATTCAATGCTGAAAGCAACAAAGGTGAACGCCAAAAGAATAGTTTTGCAGGCCTGCCAGGCCATTTTGACCATTTTTGGAGGGGCGCTACCCACACGTTTGGTCATTCCACGGATGCGAGATCCTTACAAGCTTACAACCTTGTTGTAAAGGTGACAAATCAATGATAAGAATGATATCAAACACAATACCATTTGGCATAATTAAAGGGGGATATAATGGACCGAATGTTGGCAAATTTTGGGTCGGTGCTACCCACACGATTGACTGTGGTGCTCATTCCACGAATGCCCGATGCTTACAAACTGTACCTCGTTGTAAAGGTGACAAATCAACAATAAAAATTATATGAAACACAATACAAATTGGTATTATTAAAGGGGAGATATAATGGACCAAAGTCAAGTTTCCTTTCTTTTTGTGTTGAGTATATATATATATATATATATATATATATATATATGTCATAGTATATTAGAGAAACAGCACATTCGAGACGCGGAGCACTCGTGGTGCGGCACGGGGCGGAGCAAGCGGTCGCCACACCAACGTACTCCAGGCGGTGCGCCGCTCTATTGTCCACGACACTGCGAGCGGCTACCGAAGCCCCCCTGTATCCACGAAGCCCAAACGAGTTACGAGGCCCCCCTGGGTCCACGAAGCCCCAAGCGGCGCGAAGGCCAGCGGACCTTGGTCCTGCTCTTCGCCCCCGAGCGCCGCAGGCGCGAGTGGCCGCGAAGAGCGGGCCAGGGCCGCGCGGCCGGCGGAGCGCCGCGCGAGTTACGAAGCCGCGGTGAATGCAATCGTTATATTTAAGCGCACGTTAAACGCCCTGTCCAAGTGACTACAATGGAGCTAATGGCTAGGCTAGGCTAGGCTAGGCTAGGCTAGGCTAGGCTAGGCTAGTAAATAAAGAGTAAACACTTCCGGTCTGCGGCGAGTTCAAAG